>NW_004567149.1:984940-989749 GCF_000260355.1 Condylura cristata | reverse complement strand
GGAAGCTCGGCGCCCGTAAACCGTGCTCTGGAGTAAGAAGGAAAACGGCTTCTTCCTTCTCTTTCCTGCAGTGAAAGAGGTGAGAGTTTTCACACGGGAACTGGTTTTAAGGAAAATGCAGACGAGAACACAAGAACAAGGAAGAGACATCAACTCTGGCAGGTCAGCTCTGGTCAGCCTCTGGCCAGCCTCTGGCCTCTACCATGTGCCCCGGAGGAGCGCGGACTTGCGGGGAGCTGAACTGAACGTGCCCCCCCCGACCCCCCACCCCGAGAAGCCTCCAGGTCCTGGTTACCTTGATGTGGAAGTCGTTGTCCACGAGGATGTTTTCAGGCTTGAGGTCCTTGTGGATCACACCCTCCCCGTGCAAGTAACGCATGCCCTCGATGGTCTCCATGATGACCCTCCCCTTCACAGAAAGGGGGATGCTAATCTGAAACAAGGGGGGGGGGTCAGCCTTGAGACCCAGAGCTCACAGGGACGCCACCGGGCCACGCAGTCACTTCACCAGAGGGGTGAGGCCCGAACCCCAGCCCTGCTCTCGCTGTATGATCAGTCCCCTTTCAAGAGTTCATCCTGGGCCTCCCTGGTGGCTCAGGGGGTAAAGCGCAGCACCACGAAGCTGTCTGCAGCCACTGCAGCCAGAGTTTGATCCCGGCCGGGGAGTGACCCGCAGGGCGCGGCAGACCCCTCCTGTCTCCCAGTGCTCCCCTCGGCAGTGTGTTTCAGTCCATCTGCCTGTCTTCTGGTGAGTCCTCTCACCACCTGCCTCTCTGACCTGTACTCCGGTTCTTGTCTGCATAAATAAATCAATTAAAAAAAAAAAAAGAGTCCACCCCAGGGACCAAAGGGCACCTTCATAAATGAACAGTACTGTGCGATCTCAGTGTAAAAATAAAACTTATACGCCAATATGGTAGCACATAAAAATGCTCCAGGATTAAGCTCCTCGAGAATAAAGGCGTATAGTTTTATTTCTATCATTATCGTTATGATGGTGATATTATTATTATTACTTAGTATATTAATGCGCCTGGAATGTGTGCTGAATAGCTGGATAGGTAACTATACAATCAAGTATTCTTCATGATATAATATATGCTACTCTATATTCAATATGTGAATAATATGAAAACATATTATTAAGAAATATTTGGGGGAAACATACAGGGAATGGGCTCACACTCATTCAAACACAAAAAATTAATCTGTGAAGGGCCTCCCCGGTGGCCTAGGGGTTAAGTCTCACTGTTATCAAGCTGTCACTGCTGCGGCCCGAGTCCGATTCCCCACCAGGGAGCGACCCCCATGGCGCAGCAGACCTCTCCTGTCTCCCCGCTGCTCCCCTCAGCACATTTTGGTAAATGCACCCCTCTGCTCCCCACTCTGTCTCAGTGAATCCTCTCACCCTCCCACCTCTGGCCCACCCCCGATCTCTGCAAAAATAAATTTAAAGATTTAAAAAGGGCCTCACTAGTGGCATAGGAGTGAAGTCTCACTGTTATCAAGCTGTCACTGCTTTGGCTTGAGTTCAAGTCCCAGCCAGGGAGCTGACCCACAGGGCACAGCAGATCTCTCCTGTCTCGCCCACTGCTCCCCTCAGCAGAATATTTTCAGCCAACCTGCCTGGTCTGCTCCCCACTCTGTCTGGTGAATCCTCTCACTTCCTGTACCTCTGGCCAACACCCCAATTCTTGTAAAATAGAGCAAAGATGTTAACAAAACGGTGTTAACTACAGAATTTACTATAGCTTTGGTGATTTGTTGTAAGATTCTTAAGTCCTGGTAGATTTCCAGGTCATTCTCACTTTAAACTGTATTGTAATTAGATGGACACCAATGTTAACACAGACAATCCTGTTACAGTGGTTAAACGTTAGGTTCAACAGTGAGTAACACAAACTCCTGCGTGTGTGTTTGTGTATACAGTCCCTGGGTTACAAAAGGTTTCCTAAAATTTTATATACAGATATATAATATTTATTTATAATTATATTACAGAACATAGACCAATATATAGCATACAGGATATCATATACATATTATACACACATGTAAGTAATATATATTTATGTCATTAAGTATATATATTTAAGTGACGGGGGCTGGAGCCCTAAGCCAACCCCCCAGCCCCCCAGGCTCATGCCAGCCCGACCGCAGCCTGACAAGCCTGGCCAGCCCCCGAGAGGGTATGGCTTCCCTGGGGCGCCCTTTGGGCTCAGAACAATTTCCCAGCAAGTGCAGCAAGCCCCCTGGGCGCCCTCCCTCCATCCTCCCGACTTTGCTCCAGCCGCGCCTCCCACTCCAAATGCCTCTGACCTCGGCTGGGCTCGTTTTGGGGAGCGGGGCAGGCTGAGCAGGCCTTACCCCCCCCACCTTGTGGGAAACGCCTGACGTAAGAGAACAGCCCCGCTCGCGCCAGCTGCCAGGGGAGGCGGGCCAGGGGAAGTCTGCCACCGGCGGGCAGGCCCCGGCGCGTCCCGCGCAGCCTCTGCTGCGCCCAAAGCCACCAGCTGCAGCCTGCCGCGCCCGCCTACCTTGGCCTGGAGCACGCGCATGAGGTTGCCCTTCTCCATGAACTCCAGGACCAGCGAGTAGTGCCCCTCCTCCATGATGACGCCCAGCAGCTCCACCACGCGGCTGTGCCGCAGCCGCCGCATCATCTTGCCCTCCTCCAGCAGCGCCTCGTTGTACCTGGAGAGAGGGCGCGCAGGTGGGTGGGCCGCCGCCGCTTCCCCTCAGCGCCCCCAACAATCACGGCACCCTCGAGGCAGCCGCAGGGCACAAAGATCTCCGCTGCCGGCGCCTCGGGCAAGGGGCACACTGCACCCTTTACGGGGCTCACTCTCAGTGCCCCTGGGGGTGCCCGCTCCCGGCTGGTCGGGAGCCTCAGGAAAGGGGGTCCCCGACAAGATGGAGCTGCCCGGCTCCATAATAAAAAAGAACAAAAAAATGCAGCCTCCCGCCCTGCCACTGGCCTGCTGGTCAGGCTCAGCGCTATCACCGCGGTGGTCTGAGCCCCATCCCCCGCCAGGGAGGGGCCCAGGGGTGCAGCGGACCCTCCCCTTCCTCATCTGCCGCTCCCTTCGGCAGTGGATTTCAGTAGATCGGCCTGTTCTGCTCCCTACCCTGTCTCTGGGGAGTCGGCTCACCCCCTGCACCTCTGGTCTACACCCGAGCTCTTGTATGCACAAATCTTTTTTTTTTTAAGTGCAGCCACATAGCCAACATGTAAAAAGGCGAGAGAAGGAGAAGGACTGCACCAGCTGCCTTAAAGAGCATCATCCTTTACTTCACCCCTGCAGCCCTCCTGGCGTCCTGACCGAGAATGGGCGCAAGCAGGTGTGTCGCCCTGCCCACCCCACCCCCACCATCTTCTGACACAAGCTATGCAACCTCTATCGACTGACATATTCCAGATGGAGGCGGAAATGCTCTGAAAAATCAGACTTTCCACACTAACTTATGTTATGACCTCCTTTTTTTTTGTATGATCGTATTATCAAAATATTCTGAGCAACCTTCCGCTTACAAATGGATTGCCTCAGCCTCAGAAGGCGCTGCCTGGCCCTGAGAAGCACTGCACCAGGGTGAGAAATTCCTCTGAAGTCAGAAGTGACTTGACAACTGGCTGATCAATAAAAGCAAAAGGGCTGTTACTGCTCACTGCCAGACTGAGGAAAACCCAAATCTTATCATTCTACAATCTCACACAGCCTTCTATACAGTTTCTAAACAACCACTCAAGCTTTCTACTATCTAGTCTTTAGATATGGAAATTCACCCAAGTCCCCTATTCAGAGCTAATCAGGTTTTCTACCATCTAGGCTTCAAGAAAACTCACTTAAAATTTCTAACAAGTTTTTCAAAGAACCTTACCTTACTTTGATTTACAAGAAATTTCCTCTTCCTGCCCTCACTTCACTTCACCCCCTAGCATGTCTCAGTGAGAATGAAAGCCGTTAAGTAGTAGATAAGGTTTAAGGGACTTTATGTTGGTTAATCTTCACTGTGGTAAATATAGTAATATTAGTCTTAAACTTTGTGAATCTTTGTACCTGTTTTAACCTTGATTGATTTTTAAAATGTTATAATCTCAACTAAAGGTACAAAGGACCCCAGACTATTCTTAGCAAAAAGGTGATCGTGATCTCAGCCCATTTCATACGCTAATGTCATCCCCCTGCCTGCTTAAAATGTATAAAATAAACCTCTGTTAAAGGCAGAGCAGGAAGACAGGCACCCAACTCCCATTCCTGTATCTTCTTCCCGCCAGCTCCCCTTTCCCCCCTTTTTCTAGGAATCTCCGCTCGCCGACGCCATTCCGCCTGTTCTGCCCTCAATAATCCGTGATTGGGACAAAGAGTCTCCGAAAATCTTCCTCTCCTCATCCTTTAAACCCCCAAGCCCCTCCTCTCTGGTTTTCCAGCCCCTCATTCCCAGCTCTGGGCTCTGCATTAACCAGCCTCGGAATTCTTGGGGACACTGGGAAATAATAGCCACTCGCAGGAGTATCTGACAGGAAGCTGTGACACCCCCATGCACCACACGGGTCATGTGGCCCCACTGGCTGCCCGGCCGCATAATTCCTGGGGTGGCCCCACCCCTCTGCCAACTCACTCAGCACAGTTGGGCCCGGTGTACACCTTTTTCAGAATCACGAATCCATGGGACTTGTGCAGACACAGGGACACTTCTCCAAAGCCCCCGCTATCCAGATGTTCCTTCTCCAGCAAGTCACTGGATTTCATCTTAATGTCATTCAAGGACATGACTGGTTTCCTTCTCAACGCTCACACTGCCCAGAAA
>NW_004567149.1:982287-983635 GCF_000260355.1 Condylura cristata | reverse complement strand
TCCCTGCTCTGTCTCTGGTGAATCCTCTCACCACCCCTGCACCTCTGGCCTGTACCCCAGTTCTGTATGCATAAATAAATAAATATTTTTTTAAAAAAGACAAAAATCCAGCAGTGCAGAGGATGCAGAGAGGAAAGAAACTCTGTGCCCTGTCAGTGGGAATGTAAACTGGTGCAACCATAAAAGAAAACAGTATGGAGATTGCGCAAAAAATTAAGACTAGAAATACCGTATGGTCCAGTCATCCTAATTCTGGATAATAAGTACAAAGAACATAAAACACTAATTCAAAGAGGTATATGTGCCCCTATCTTCACTGCAGCATTATTCAAAATAGCCAAATTTGGGAACAACCTATACGCCCATCAAAGGATGAGTGGATAAAGAAGACGTGATAGGTGTGTGTGTACAGAGATGCATGTACATACACATATATAGATATACACATGTGTACGTATGTGATGGGGTACTACTCAGCTATTTAAAAACGCAAAGATGAAATCTTACCATTTGCAACAACATGGCCAGACTGGACAGAGAACACCAGGTGAATTAAGCTGGACGGAGTAGGACTAAATGACGGCTGTTAAGATCACACAAGTAGGGTTCCAGCCACATGTGGAGGTAAAGAAATGAAATAAAACCTGTACAAAGCCAGACCAAAGAGGCGCCCCCAAAACTAAGCTTCCCTAAATTACGAAACACCAAAAAGCAGGCTCACCGTGGGTCAGACAGACCCAGCAGGTAAAACCACCACAGTCAGGGGTCAAAGGATTTCAGGTCATTAAATCACTGAACTGCCCTGAAGGAAGGATGGGGAGAGGGAAATTGGGTAAAAGGGGAGACTGTGGTCTGTTCATACCACTGACTACTCAGCAAGAGGAAGGAACCCACAATAGTGGGAAGGAAGAACCACTATGCTATGTCAAAGCTTTATACCAGACGCAACACACGACTCCACTTTAATGAAGTTCTAGAACAAACTAACCTATGTTGGGAAAGGAACTCCAGCTGCCCAGGGACTGGATGGGGCCAGAGGAAACTTCCAGGGGGTTGGTCATGTTCTGTCGGGAGGGGGTCAGGGCTCCCCAGGACATAAGCATCGGCCAGTGCTCAGCAGTGGCCTCCTAAAAATTTTAAGTTCCCCATCACACCCTGTGCTGCAAACAATTGTTAACTGGATTAAAAAGAACGGAGGCCCTCCCTGGTGGCGCAGCGGGTTAAAGCCCAGCACTAAGAAGGTAAGGCCACTTCCGCACGACTTCGATCCCGGCCTGCCCCGGAGGTGACTACATGGTGCGTCAGACCTCTCCTGACCCGCCCGCTGCTCCCCTCAGCAGTGTACTTC
>NW_004567149.1:978787-981577 GCF_000260355.1 Condylura cristata | reverse complement strand
CTTTCCTGGTAACAGGACCAGCTGCCCGCTAGGAGGAAGTGGCTGAGGAAGGTCATGTGTCTGTGGGGCAAAGGGGTGTGGGGCTGGGGTGCGGGGCGAGGTGGTGCTGAAGTGTGCAGGCCCTCCTGAGGCTCGGCTCGGGCTCGGTGAGTCACTAGCCTGTGACTCAGCAGTTACAGAAGCCTTATCTCCTCTCCGTGGAGGGAAACAGGGATCGTGTCATCGGCCTCTGGGATAATGTGAGAAAAAAATGTGGGAAAGCACATTGGTCGCCGGCTGAGTGGTTCTGGGAAGTGGTGGCCCAGCACCCACACCCGCTATATTCACTCCTCCGGGGAGGTCAGTGTGCAGCTGGGATCCCATGGAGCCTTGTGAGAATGGGGAGGGCAGACGGAGAAGGCCTAGGAAATAAACTCTGGTTGAGGCCAAAACGTCATTCCTTGGGAAAGCCACCCCAAATCTTCCCCTTCAAGACTTTCACAGCACCATGGCTTCTCTCTTGAAAAAGTGAAAGAGGTGCCCTGCCTAGTGGCTCAAGGGTTAAAGCGCAGCACTATGAAGCTGTCCGCAGCCACTGCAGCAGGAGTTCAATCCCTGGCCAGAGGCGTGACCCACATGGCGCAGTAGACCTCTCCTGACCTCCGCCTGCTGCTCCCCTCAGCAGTGTATTTCAGTCCATCTGTCTGTTCTGCGCCCCACTCTGTCTCTGGTGAATCTTCTCACCCCCGCACCTCACCCAGTTGTTTTTTATTTTTTTAGGTGTAAGCAGGTAGGAAAGCCTTACTTCAAGGTCGCATTACACGGTAACAAATGAAAGCCCGCTGGCCTACCATGTCATGTAGCTATTTTCAACAGAGAGTGAACTGTCCTTGGCAATGGGACTTCTCAATGGCTCTGCATAATGTTATAATATTCACTCAGGGACTCAGAAGAGCATTTTTCCCCCATTGAAATTAACTGAAAGTTCCAAGAAATTTCTCAAGACAGAGAAGAACAATATATTAAAGTACTCATATTTATATTCACCCTTGGTTATCAATTAACCACAACAAAGTTGAGGAAAATACAAATAAGTCCTAAATATTAATACAAAAAAAGCAGGGAGAACTAATTCATGACAATAATCATCAGGGCAGCGAGGGTTTTTTTTTTTTAAAGATTGGTGTATTTATGCTTAAAGAACTGGGGTACAGGCTAGCGGTGTGGTGGGTGAGAGGATTCACCAGAGACAGAGTGGGGAGCAGAACAGGCGGATCTATAGTTTAATGTGATGGCACAAACGAGCGCTAGGCAAGGGAGAGGCAACCGATGGACAAGAGAAGAGACAGGAAGAGTAACCAGGAATTCTCTCTTCTGTTAGCACATCAAGAGCCTGTCAAGTGTTCATGCTCACAAGTTCAATGTACAAAGAAAGAAACTGCAGTCTGGAGTTCAGTGACTCATCTAAACTATGGCGTGGCAGAAATTAACTTTTGTCTCTTCACTCCACCTTCCACTATCAATTTACTATCATACCCTATTTCTTCACACTACTTCTCTAGAAGCAGACAATCACATATCTTCTTAAAGTAAGATGCAAAGACCCGTTACAACTCTGTCCGCAACATGGAGAATGGACAGATGAAATTTTGAGAACAGTTCCAAATCCATATCTATAGATTAATCAGTCTTTTTTTTTTTTTTGCCAATAAATAATATTGTAGACAAGACTTTTCATAGTCTCAGATCACACCGGCGTTGTTAGCACTCTGTGAGTTAATAAGCACCCAACAGTTTTGCCATTTTGAAAGCTGATGTTTCAGGAAGTTTTCTTCATTACCATAATGGTCACAATTCCTGGAAGTGCAACATGCCTCTGGTACCCAGTCCAATGAGTGCAAAGACAGAAAAGGAAATGAAAGTAAATGGCGATTGCTGTTTTACCAGTACTGATGATGAAACACCCCAAATTTTATCTTAAACACGCTGCGTCTCCTTCACATGTCATGTTTAGTCGAGCAGTGGTTGTCCGACTTTCTAAGTGATGACAACTTCCTCCCCACTCACTGCATCTACCTGGCGGTTACAAAACACAAAGACTCAGTCACTGCACGTTCCAAAGTTCATGTCTGAGGTCTTCAAACGCTGAACAGGGAAGAACATGGGGTCAGGAATGTGGTGAAAAGCCCAAGGGACTCCTGCAAACTTCTCCCAAGGTGACAGTACTGTACACGGTAAACAAGAACTCTGCGATAGCCAGAGCCAAGAGATAAGCAAGAGACTCAAGAAATGAGTCACCCGCGGCTCTCAGCCGGGTTCCAACAAATGTTGGGGTGAGAGATCCCGACGTCCGCCGGGACCTCATAAAACCCTGTGCCCTATCAGAGACGTCTCCAGGGGTCGACCCTTCTTCCCCATCTGCAGCTCACGTCTGAGACGCCACAGGCTGCTGGGGATCATCTTGGCCACTGGTCGTGGCCCCAAGTGCAACAGTGAAAGCCCCGTCGGGGTGGGCGGGGGGTCGCGGCTTGGGACAACCCCAGTCAGTCACCGCCTGAGCTCGCAGCCCCGCATCTGGGCGCCACTGCAGGAAGCTCCATCACAGCGCCCAAACAGGACCCTAGCAACGCGGAAGACCCTAGCAACGGGAGGACCCCAGCAACAGGGAAGACCCTAGCAACGGGGAAGCGGCAACGCTCTGTCACACGGTATCGCCGTCCACGGGCCGGTCTCGGCTTTCCGCGCGGCTTCGTGACCAGGCTCCCGCCCCACCGAGCACAGCTCCGCGCTCGCCTTCCGGTTCCGGCCCGC
>NW_004567149.1:974065-978192 GCF_000260355.1 Condylura cristata | reverse complement strand
GGCCGCGCGCTGCTCCACGCCCCCGGGCGGGCGGTGCTGTGGCCGGCGCTCCCCGGTGTCCAGCTCTGAGGAAGTGTCCCCGGAGTGGTCACCGGCCGGGTTGACCTGTGGACGGAGTCCCCCTGGATCTAGCGGAGCACTCACCGTGCGCCAGTCGCCGGCCTCTTGGTTCCCTCCTCTTGTCAAAGGTGGTGATCAAGTCTGGACCTTGAGTTAGCGCCTGGGTCCATGGAGGGTGGCAACTCCGTGGGCGGCCAGGCTGCAGAGGAAAAAACTTGATGGTAAGCCATGCACATGCCTATGAGAGTGAGATGCCCCTGAGACAGTGTTTGCAAAAGATAGCTGAGGAGGGACTTGGCGGTTAGAAGGGGAAGAACCAATTAGAAAATGAGCAGAAGAGCTATCCTGACAATGGCCACACAGGTGGGAAATGAGCGGAAACATAGATGGGCAAGACCATAGATCACTGGGGAATTGCAAATTGGAAAAGCTCCAGGAGCTGACTCAAGTCCAAAGTAATGACAGTAACAGAGGCTGGTGAATGTGGGCAACAGCATTTCTCATTCATGGCTAGTGTGAATACAGAACGGCTCCCAGCCACCTTGGAGGAAGGCTGGGCAGTTTTCAAAATCTAAAAACCATCTCGCCACATCATCCAGCATGCACAGGACAGTATTTGTCCCGATGAGTCCAAAGCCTTGATATGAATGTCCATAGCACCTTAGTCATAATTGTCCTTCATAGGGAGTGGACAGACTCCAGTCATATAATGGAATATTATTTGGTAGTGGAAAATGAGCTATCAGGCCACAAAAGGATGTGCAGGAACTTTTAAGTTCTTACACCCTGGGAAAAGGAGCCTATTTGAAAAGGGTGCATAATGTGTGATTCCAACTATATGACATCCTAGAGAAGACGAAATAGTGGAGATGATGGGCAGGGAGAGGGACAGCCCTGAAACCCCCAAACCTGCCCGCTCTAAAGAGGCTCCACCATCCACTGCATCAAGACAAAACATATAAGGCCTTTCATGGAAAGGAATTTTAATACAATGGGTGTGCAATACAGGAAAGATAAAGGATATATTTTCTAAATCAAACCCCCAAGTCACCCATCCCCTCGTAGGTAAACGTCCACCCAAAAGGTACGGGCCCAAGCAAGCCCAGAAGCCGCCACAAGCCTAAAGCACCTCAGAGCGGGTCCCCTAGAAAAGGGTCAGAAACGGCCAGACAAGTGTGGGAGGAAAAGAGCAAAATCAAGATCAAAATAAAAGTTGCCATAGTCACCTCCCCACAGGTCTCTCACCCACCTCTGTTTCAACCTGTGGGGGTGCCCGGGACCCCAGCCCCATGGTTCAGCAACCAAACCCGCCTGTATAAGGAAGTTAATGCTTCCGCATGATCAATGTATGCTCGTTGTGTGTCCTGCCCAAATACGGTTGTTGTACACGTGAGCAGTGCTCTGATTAGCCAATGTATGAGTGAGCAGTGCTCTAATTGGCTAATGTACACGTGAGCAGTGCTCTGATTGGCCAATGTACGGGTGAGCAGTGCTCTGATTGGCCAATGTACACGTGAGCAGTGCTCTGATTGGTCAATGAATGCTATTTAAGCAACTGCCATACCGGACTCTGGGGGAGGCAGCAGGGGGGAGGAAAAAGCCAGAGTGAGTAGAGAAGAGGTGTGCGGAGGGAGAAGAATAAAGGGTCCAGAAGAAGATATAAAGGGTCCAGAAGAAGATATATGGTGCCGTCTCTCTGTTGGCAGAGAGTGCGCCACAAGTGGTGCCGAAACCCGGGAACGAACCAGGGGCAAAAGCTAGGGACAAGTGGTGTTGAAACCCAGGAACGAACCAGGGGCAAAAGCTAGGGGCAAGTGGTGTCGAAACCCGGGAACGAACCAGGGGCAAAAGCTAGGGGCAGTCACACAACCAGTCCAGGGCCAAGAAAAAGGAAGCACAGTTTCTCCACACATCTCTGCTCCATGTGGTTCCCTCAGGCCACCTTCTGGCTCCACCTGCTTCCTTCCTCTTTTTCTCTGGTCTCAGCTCCACCCTCTTGGGTGGAACTGGAACCTTCCTTTTCCCAGGGGATCAGCCTGTTACAGAGATAGTTAAAACAGTGGCTAGCAGAGGTGGATAGGCAGATCAGAGGGCGTGTGTAGGACAGTGAAACTTCTGTATGATTCCATCATGGCGGGTCAGCTACACCTCTGTCCAAACCCCTAGCTCTGTGATGGAAGAAGAAAGCCTAATGTCGGCTGTGCAGCCTGGCTGATGTTGTGCACAGGGCAGGCTCGTTCTTCCTGACAGACGTACCACACTTGCAGGATGTCGGTACAGGAGAGCTGTTTGTTGGGAGGCAAACGGGTGGGAACTCTGTTCAGCTCATTTATGTTCTAAAAGGAAAGCTGCTCAAAAATAAATGTATCCATGTGTTTTAAAAGATATGCAAACATTAAAACAATACTTGTCACTCAACAGACATTTCTGACAGTTGGCTGCCAGGCAGGTACTGATTGTGTGTGAAGGTAGGTACTAGTGATATACTAGTGATACAAAAAAGCATCCACCCATATCAATACTTACTAAGCACTGGTTCTTACACTAAGTCTCAGTTGTGAATGAATTGAACAAAAGTATCTCTCTTGTGGAAGTAACATTCTAGTAGATTAGAAAAATAAATACTGTCTCCCTGGTGGCCTAGAGGTTAAGTCTCAGCATTATCACCCCTGTGGCCTGAGTCCGATCCCTGGCCAGGGAGTGACCCACATGGCTCAGCAGACCACTTCTGTCTCTTGCTGCTCTCCTCAGCAGTGTACTTCATCAGTCTTCCTGTTCCTCTCACCCCCAGCACCTCTGGCTTTGGGAAGAACCCCAGTTCTTACGTGCAAAATAAATATTTAAAGAGAGAAATGAGTCATGAGGTAGTATGTTCCTGGTGAATGCTAAGAGAGACGGCACCAACACGGGATAGGAAATGGGCCTGTGTTAAGGCCAGGAAAGAGGTCGCTGAAGTGAGACTTGAGTGGTAACCAAAGTTGGGGCGGGGGGAGCCACGAGGATGACTTGGGGGCAGCATACTGCACCGAGAGGGAAGAGCAAGGGCGGGCTCAGAGATGGGGGCACAGCAAGGGGGTACTGTGGAAGGAACATGACAGGGGCAACAGGCTGAGGCCAGGTGACGGGAGAGCTCTATGTCGGGGAACATATGTGGGGATTCTGTTCCTTTTGCCCAGTTTTGCTGGTGGAGATTCTGGATGGCCTCACAGGTGGGTTCAAGAAGTCTGCCTTTGACCGAGCCGGGATCTGGGGCCCACTACAGGGTTCTGTGCAGAAGGGAGGGGCCCTCTGACTCGGAACAAGCCCACTCCAGCTGCTGGGGTGGAGACACAACCCGGGCGTGAGGGCAAAGCAGACGGACAGCTCTGCAGGTGTGGGTAATCACCGCTTTGCAGGAGGGGGCCAGCGTGCGTGTGCAGGGGCCAGAGGGCGACTTGGGAACACCAGGGGACGTGGCAGATGCCTCGCAGAGGGGAACCAGAAAGAAAGGAAAACAATAAGCATTTCGGCCCCAGGCGGGACTCCAGCGCTGCAGGGCCAGGCCATCGAGTGCAGTGAGGTGGTCTAGTGGGAGTCTGGGGGTCTGTCCGGGGCACCAGCGCTCCCCAAAGAGCCAGGTGGAGGCGGTAAGGACTTCCGGGGCACCAGCGCTCCCCAAAGAGCCAGGTGGAGGCGGTAAGGACTGAGGGGAACCCTAGCTTGGAGTTGCAGGGCAAAGGCAGGTTGGAGATATAAATGAGCACGTGCCTGACCCCATGGAATCCAGGGTACTGAGGCAAGGCCAGCGCAGGGTTGGAGGGGGCTGCAGAGAGCAAAGGGAAAGCTGGAGGGTAGCAGCCTGGGCCCGGTGAGGGGAGGAGCCACCAGCTGAATGGGGAGGAGCCACCAGCTGAACGGGGGAGGAGCCACCAGCTGAACGGGGGAGGAGCCACCAGCTGAACAGGGGAGGAGCCACCAGCTGAACGGGGGAGGAGCACCAGCTGAACGGGGGAGGAGCCACCAGCTGAACGGGGGAGGAGCCACCAGCTGAACAGGGGAGGAGCCACCAGCTGAATGGGGATGGAGCA
>NW_004567149.1:970980-972505 GCF_000260355.1 Condylura cristata | reverse complement strand
GGAGCACCAGCTGAACAGGGGAGGAGCCACCAGCTGAACAGGGGAGGAGCCACCAGCTGAACAGGGGAGGAGCCACCAGCTGAACGGGGATAGAGCCGCGGGCTGAACAGGGGAGGAGCCGGGTGTGGGAAGGGGGTTCCTAGGAGTGACAGGTTCTGCCTAATGCTGCGAAAACCTCAGGTAAGATGAGAACTGAGAAGGCACCTTTGGGTTTGATGACCCGGAATATTCCAGGGACTCCAGCTGGTTCTGGTGGTGCGACAGTGGCAGCTACCCTTGGAGTAGGGTCAAGGGAGGTAAACGGGGTAGGAAGCGAGAGTGTGATCTGGCTAGGCTTCAGAGGGCCTTTTCTGAAGGGGACTGAAATGAATAGGCCGGAGCTGGGCCGGGTGGGGGGGAGAAATGGCCCTGGCTCAGAGGCGCCCTGGAGTGCAGGCAGCCGTGCAGGCAGCCGGGCCTGAGAGGCCCTGCGCTCCGGTTCCGTCAGGGGTTGCCGCTCTGCAGGGCCCGGCTGCGTGGCTTCCGCTGGGAGGGGCATCATCACCCCAGAGGGAGGGAGCCAGGGGAGACTTGACAGAAGAAGCCACACCGCTTGACTTGGATGTTAATAATGAGTGGAGGATGAAAGGACATCCAGAATGAATCCCCCCTTTGAGCCGACTATGGGGCCTGGCTGGCCGCGCAAGGGGTTGAAGCACAGCACTATGATGCTCTCCGCGACCACTGCAGCACGAGTTCGATCCCCGGCCAGGGAGTGGGCCCACATGGCGCGGCAGACCTCTCCTGATCTGCCCGCTGTTCCCCTCTGCAGTGTACTTCAGGGATCTGCCTGTCTGCTCCCCATTCTGTCTCCAGTGAATCCTCTCACCCCCTCACCTCTGGCCTGGACCCCGGTTCTTGTATGCATAAATAAAGGAATCTTGACCAAAAACTAAGTGAAACATTTGCCACAGTAAGCAATGTGCTATGTGGTAGAGCTGGTGTAGCAAATTTCCAAGGAGGGAAATCTTACAAAATATATTCTCTGACCACAATGAAATTAAACCAGCTATCAATAAAAGAAAGGCAAACAAAATAATCCCCAACTATTCCAGAAATTAAACATCACAACTCTAAGTAACCATGGACCAAAAAACTACAGAAATCACAATCAGGGCCCTCTCTGGGGGTACAGTGCTGATAAGCTATCACCAGCCGCTGCACACAAGTTCAACCCCCAGCCAGGGAGGGACCCCCAGGGCGCAGCAGACCCCTCCTGTCTCCCCGTTGCTCCCCTCAGCAGTGTGTTTCAGTCAGTCTGCCTGTTCTCCTCCCCACTCTGTCTCTGGTGAACCCTCTCATCACCCCTGCACCTCTGGCCTATACCCAAGTTCTGTATGCATAAATAAATAAGTCTTTAAACATAAAAAAAGAAGGGTTGAAAATCAGTTATTTGAGCTTTCACCTTGAAGCACAAATTCAACTTAATGAAAAGACAGAGGTTCCAATTAAATAGAAGAAGTCATTGGAATTAAAACATACAACA
>NW_004567149.1:969427-969930 GCF_000260355.1 Condylura cristata | reverse complement strand
AATAATCAATGAAACCATGAATTGTTTCTTTGAGAAAACCAATATACTGGCAAGCCTTTAGCTAGACTGAGAGAGAAAGAAAACACAAATAACTGAACCAAGAAATGAAAATGAGGACATGATTGTCAACTACACAGAAGTAAAAGGAAGTCTAAGAAGACATTATTGTGTAACAACAAACTTCATAACAAAGTTGTATCACGACAGAGTTGAAGTGGGCAGTTTTCTAGAATCACACAATTTCCCTGAATGAAGAAGATCTCAAGTAATAATGCTAAGTGGAGCTTGAGTCACTAGAAACTTTCCAGAACTAACTGCCTTCAACAGTGCAATAAAGAACAAACACCAGTTCTGTGCAAATTCTCCCAGGAAATAGCCGAGGGACCCTTCCTAGCTCCTGCTAGGAGGCCAGAGCAATCTGGGCCCCAAGACCTGGTAAAAGACCCCAAGGAAACGCCACGCCAGTATCACTGTGACTATTGAGGAAAAGGACTGAAGAAAGT
>NW_004567149.1:967878-968812 GCF_000260355.1 Condylura cristata | reverse complement strand
GCACACACTCCATTTCCACCTCCTGGCCACAGCCTGGCTGCATCCCCCAGAAGTGTGCATGCCCTTTCCAGGGCCTGTGAGCAGGTCCTGTGTCTTTCAAAATTTCCTGAGGGTGACGGCTGCGGGCATCTCAAAATCATAACAAGAACCACAACAGCAGGTTCAGCTACGTTATAGGCTGAGACTGACTGTTACAGGTTACAAAGCAAACAAGAAATACCCATGGCCTACCACCTCCTCCCCCAGTGACCACTCCCCCAGTGACCACTCCCTTGGGGCCTTTACTAGCTGGGCTCTCCCCTGGGGCGTGAGAATCCTGGGCATTTTCTCTGCGTTAGTTAGGTCTCCTCAGACCTCAAGAGGTGAGAGCCTGCCCCCAGGTACTGTACTTCCAGCAGGTACAATTTTGGGGCCCACCATGGGGTTTACATCTGCATGTTCACATGGACATTTCTGTCTGCCCTAGATGGCTGAGCCCCCAAAGCCGCTGGGGGCCCATGAGGCTTCCAAGGGCCAGTCTCTAGCTACATTCACTTAGCCGTTGTCCCCAGTGTGGACGGTCTTTGCAACAATTGTCTTTCTTGATTTATTTGATCACTGTGGCTTTCCTTCAAAGCCAGTGATCTCACATCTAGAAGAGTAAATGTTAACAATACCACAAAGGACAGTAAAATGGCCACTGGACACCCACCCCCCACTTTAAGAAACAGCATAAACGATCCCGAGGACCCTTGAGCCTCCGCCCATCACAACATCGGTCTCAACGTTTCACAATCCTTCTACCCCTTGAATTTTATCCCCAAATGTGTTTTTTAAAATTTTTAAAAATTTGGCCCTCCCTGGTAGCGCAGCGGGTTAAAGCACTGCATTGAGAAGCTAAAGCCACTTCCGCATGAGTTCGATCCCCACCTGCCCGGAGGTGACCCACATGGCG
>NW_004567149.1:966168-967058 GCF_000260355.1 Condylura cristata | reverse complement strand
TCTGTGACCTTTCTTTCTATTCAACTTGATCACAAAATGTGTGTGATGTGATGTGTGTGATGTGATGTGATGTGATGTGTGCGCCTGAAGTTATTTTTTTTAACCAGGTTGTGATACGTGTAAATGACCGGTTATACAGCCAAACATCCCGACGTCCTGCTAACATGCCCTCCTGCAATCTAGACCTCTTCCCATCACTCCGATGATCACTAACACTTGCTAGTACATAAGCTTCCAGTTTTACGCTTAAGGTGCATTTATCTGTAAGAGCCTAAAGCGGAAACCTTGGGTTCACTGCCAGGGTGAACCCTCTCCTATGAAACGTCTGGAATTTACTACCGCTTGTGTTAGACGTTTAACTTAATATTCTCAGTCCTTGTTCTTTGCCCGTGAGCATTCAGCGATATAAATAGCCTGGAAAAACATCATTTGAGCATAGGAAGACGTAGTGAGGGAAGCGGAAACCCCACGCCTGAGGATGGATCATGTGAGTCTGGATGGCCCAGGGCCATAGGTCCCGCTCCAGTGACCGCAGGGGAAAAGATGACCAAATGACAAGAGCGAGGCTCCACTGGAGTCCTGTACCTCAGCAGGGGTGTCGCTGGAAGGCCAGGTTCCCCTTATTCATAGATGGGGAAACTGAAGTCCAAAGGGCTTAATCATCTTAATCATCTTGCTTAAAGGGGCGCGCGGTTACTGAGCACCAGACTCACCGCGGGACTCCCTGGCGCCCTCTGCTGCATCCCGGCTCCTTACAACAGCGGATTTTTCATCTTTGCCCATTAGACAGAATATCCTTCCTTTCGTGAGCAAAATAGCTTGCTATGGCACCACGCATTTTGTTCTAATTTTTATACAACGCTACATATGTTTTTATATCTTTTTAATCA
>NW_004567149.1:957834-965928 GCF_000260355.1 Condylura cristata | reverse complement strand
TGGATGGATGAGCTTTCTTCAATATTCACTTCATCTATGGGCTTCTCCGTCATGGTTCCAGATCGAGTTACATTGTCACAGCCCCAAGTCCAGCATCAAGAAAAGCTTCTCTTTCCCAGTAGACCCAGGGAATTCGAGTTTCCTCTTGGCACTTGGCTTGGGTTTTCCAGGGCAGGGAACCCTGATCGGCCTGCCACGTGCCTCTCCAGGGGGCTGAGGGGTCATGCCTATAAAAAACCACAGGACTCGGTGGAAGGGCAGAACCCCCAAGTCCACCGGGAAACCAGGGTGTTGCGGGGGGGGGGAGAGGGAGGGGGCGCGAAGACGCCTGTTCACCAGTCCCTGGACCCCAGGCAGGTGGACTGCAGCATGCGGACCGTGGCAACGGGTCGCTTCCCGGGGACCATCTGCTCGGGTTCCAGCCCCCGCGCCTGCCTCTCTGCAGCTGTGCCCCTTGGGCAAGAGTCTTGACCTGTCTTTACCCCAGTTTCCTCCGCTGTAAGGTGGGGACAGCAAAGGTAGGTGTTCTGAGGGTTGCCCGGGGCTAATCAAACATGGGAAGGATTTCTGTGGCTCCTGAAGCCTCCGACACGTGCCCGGTCATCAGTGTCCTAGCGTTCACTGCGGACGACGCAAAGCAATTGACTGAAAGCAACACGTTCGCTTCCTGTGTCCGTCCACGGGCTACACCGGCGTCAGCTCCAAGTCCTGATTCAAACCACGGCGGGGCCTGCAGCGCCTGACTTTGCTCACCAGGCCGGGTCGTCGGAGCCGCCGGTGGCGGGGCCCGGGCGCCCTCTGCTGGCGCAATCGCAGGCTGCAGCGAGCAGGGGTCCCCCAAGACACCTCCGCAGCAACCAGGGGGCCCCGGGCCCGCCCCACACTGTCCCGCTCGTAGCGGCTCCTTCGCGCGCCTCCCGCGCGCCTCCCACCGCCCACCGCCGCTGCTTGCGCTGTTTCCCTCTCTCCTGGTCTCCGCCAGGAGCCGGACAGCAGGTGAAGTAACCGTATCTCATTCATTGTCGCTTCACTGGAACACCGATGAGAGACAAATAAAAGCAGTCCCGGCCAGGGTGGCCTTGGCGATTGCATGCTATTCCCGTGTCTGTGGCGGTTTTCTCTGCAGACACAGGTTTCCTGCCACGTCCAGAAGTGGCACGTGGGGTCCCTGCGCCTCAGCGGCCCCAGGTGGGGGGGCGGGTCCTGCCCGCTCACTGAGCCAGGCTCCGGCCTCTGGAGCATCAGCGCGGGAAGCGAGCGAGCACATGGCCTCCCGCCCGCTGGGTCCTTCCTTGGACGCCTGGCGATGTTTCCCTCACCAGAAATAGGCCCTCGGAGATGAACCTGTTTCTGTCCATCGGCCTATGGTCAAATTGGCCTCTGCGTGTCATCTGGCTCCACATTGCTGTTCCCAAGTAGCTCTGGACCACTGTTAAGTGAGGTGCTCCCCAATCCCTGAGACCCTTCCTCCCGCGAGCAGGTGAAGCCTTTCTTTCCCTCCTAACTGAGCTCTGGGGCTGAATGCACCGCGGGAGAGACTGAGGACAACCTGCTGAGTCCGCACAGGTTCCCTGTGGTCTGGAAGCCCTGGAGGCAGGTGACCCCCCCTCCCCTCTCCTGCTTTAGCTCCTGGGGAAAGGCCGCGAGGAAGCTCGCAGTTTGGCCACAGGGGCTGGTATTCCCGGGCAGATTCCTCCGCGACCCTGGAGAGTCCCGTCTCCCGCTGCCCTGACCCCTGGGGTTGTGGCCAGTGCTGGTGCGGCCGCCTGGGCTGCCTCTGCCGGCATCCCTCCCCCAGGGCTGCCCCTGGAGACCTCGGCCACTGGCCTGCGCTGTCCCCACTTCCCCCAACCAGTGGCTGACTCATGCAAGCCGGGGGTTTCCTCCCGTGGCTGAGTACTCACGGGAGCAACAGCAACCTGGCCTTGGGCAGGCTTGGCCTCCTGCTTCCTGAGTGAATAAACCACCGGCTGTTTGTGAAGCCCGGACAAGCACAGGGCCCAGGACAGGGCTTCCTTACCATAGACAGGAGGCGTGGAGGTAAGGGAGAGGGGATGGGCTGGACGCTGGGAGGGGGCTCAGAAGAAGCCAAGTGAGCCTGGAAGTGGAGCCAGCGGGAGGAGGGAGCCAAGCTCACACAGCTGCAGGGTTCTGGACAGTTCCAGAGCGTGAGAAACAGCTGGAGACTGGAGTGGATGATGGGTGTGTGCAACTGTGCACCTGCATCTTGCTTAAAGATTATGAATTGTGTAGAAAAGGAGCTGTAAGGGACAAAAGAATATGAGGAAACATAATTTAGGAGGGTGTCCCAATAATCCAGGCAAGAAAAGGCGTGGACGACGCTGACCAGGCTGGAGGTGGTGGGGCTGGGCGCTTGTGAGAGCTGAATTTTCATCACGAGGCAGGAACCCCGACTGGCTGTGAGGCCAGCTGAGTCCCGGTTTGGGGGAGCGTGAAACGAACATGCTGGCCACTGGGGTGGGGGCTGGAGGATCAACCCAGGGAGGACACGTTGAATCTGAGCTGGCGGGAAGAGAGGCGAGCAGGATTCTTGCCACCTTTGAAGGGTTCCAGAAGCAGAACCTGGGGGCCGTCTGGGGCCCACAGATGGTGCCGCCCCCCGAGACAGGGGGCAGAGTGGCCGACACCAGCCCTAGGGAGGATGCTGTGGCAGTCGTGACACATCACATCCTCACTGAGCACTGGCCGGTGGGGGCGGGGGGAGCCCAATCAGGGGAGGAAATCCCACTGAAGCCGGGGGAGGCGCTTTTAGTCTCCCGAGACCCAAGACGGGGTTCAGCGTTCAGATTCCGGGTCTCCCACAGCACCTTCTACACGACAGCATTTCCCAAGCTGCCGGCGCATCCCGTCGGGCGGCGGCTTCTGGCTCAGATGCACGACCAGCGGGCAACCATTCTGCAGCCCCGAATGGGGGCTCACGGCCACCCCCTCACCAGGCTGCCTGAGCTGGGCTGCAGCACAACCAAACTGCAGACCTTGTTGCCGGGAAGGCGCGGGGTGAGGCCGGAGGCTCGCGCGGAGGGAGGAGAAGCTGCATTCATCGAGCCACCTGCGAGGAGGGGCCGCAGGGCCATGGAGGGCGCAGCAGAGGGACAGAGACTGTTCACGCGCCAGGCTTGACTGGGCGGCCGCGGGGTGGGTGGGTGTGTCCAGACTGATGTCCAGCAGTCAGCGTAGCCGCCTTCCAGGGCGGCCCCACCCCTCCCCTTGGGCCATTCAAGCCTCCCTGACGCGCCTGCTGGGCACGGACTGTCGTTTATGAATGTAGTCATGATGCCACCACACCCCTGAGGGGCAGTCAGAGGGGCGCCACGTCGCCCTGGCCCCCTGGCTCTGTCTCCCCCCCAAAGTTGATGTTATCAACTGGTGACTGAAGGGTCTGGGGGTGACATGAGAGGGAGCCCCAGACTGAGGGGACCTGCAGCCTCGACCCTCATCACCAGAGTCCTGGAGGAGATGCCAAGACACAGAAAGAAGCAAAGGAACAAAAACGCCGAAGAAGTATCAACAGGGGCAGGGATGCAGGGGACCCGCCAGTGAAGAGCTTCGAGAAGAGGAAGGCTCACCCCACCCACAGACAACCCGGCCTCCAGGGGTGCAGGGGACCCGCCAGTGAAGAGCTTCGAGAAGAGGAAGGCTCACCCCACCCACAGACAACCCGGCCTCGGAAGGAGACTTGGAGGAGCGTTAGGAGCGGCGATTTTGAAGCTGCTTTTGGAAACTATGCCCAGGAGCTCGGCCTGCGTCCGGGGAGAAGGGGCTCCGCGGGCGAAGTCTCCAGGGAGCCTGTGGAGCGTGGCTTGGATGGAGCCACTGGGGGGGGGTGCGCCCCGCGAGGGAGACGGGGTGAGTGAGGTGCAGGAAACGCCTCTGGGAGGTGATGTGAAGAGGATGGCCGTGAGCGGGGGCTCGGACGGGAGCGAGGCGGCGCATCTGGAAAAGGCTTCGATGAGGCACACAGAACGCGGTGGGAAAGGGCCTGGCCCGCGGACGCAGAGGAGACCTGAGGCCCATGTGGGTGCAAGCTGGGCGGAGGGCGCGGTGGGCGGCCTGGGCGGGGCATGAGGGGAGGGGCCCCTGCCCTCCCTTGGCACTGCACCCACCGGGGGCCCGCCGAGGAGAGGGGGCGGCCCTCCGAGGCAGTAACGAGGCGCACGTGTGCCTGGCGGGTCACCCCCAGGAAGCTCTGGAGGTCACGCCACGCCGTGATTTTATACAAGTCAGCTGGCTGTTACAGAAAACTTCAAAGCAGACGCCAGATAAAAAAGAGCACGAGGGGTAACCCCAAACGCAGCCTCGGTCACTGGCTGGGAGAGGGCCAGGGGAACACAGGGCCGCCTTCCAGGTGGGGCGGCGAACTGGGGTACCGGGGTACCGGCGGCTTCCTGGCCCGCTCCGGCCTCCTGCTTTCACGCGCCCGTCTGCGCTGGGCGTCTCCTCCCGGCGCCTCCCAGGCCCCAACCCCAGTCCCGCGTGCTCCCCCCTCGCGTGCCCTCTGGGGCGCACTGGGCACCCGCGTCACTGCCCGAAGCACCCCTCGGGGCTGCAGTCCACCGGCTCCTCCTTCCAGATGGTTTTCAGCCTCTGGGCCCAGGCCGCCGCCATGACCTTCCTTTCTTCCTCAGACGCGGTCGCAGGGGCAAAGCTGATCTGAGGGGCGAGCACCTCGAACCCACAGAAGTGCAGCACGCCATGCTAAAGCGGGCCGGGGTGGGGAGAAGCGCCATTAGGGGCGTCTTCCCGTGCACAAGTCACCGGGGCGGCAAAGTAAACTACGGCGCAACACGCAGCTTCCTGCTCCCGCGCCTCACACCCCCGCACCCCCAGAGCCTCAGGGTGAACGCTGGCAGGGAGGCGGGGCCGCCGCCGGTGGGAGCCCAGGGTGGGGGCCTGCCATCTGCTCCCGACCCAGGCCGGGAATTATACGGTGGATCAGGGAAGTCACCCACATTTGGACGATGGGGTGCTCCTGCCTGAGAGTCTCCTCCTGGCAGAGTGGTGGTGTGGAGAGTCACTCAAGCCACATGCTCAACGAACACCACCACAGCCCTTTGAAGCAGTCTTTGTTGTGTGCCAGATGTGTAGAGAAATCAATAAATATACCTAGTAAGTACGTACGTATGTGAGAATATTTGTGGGGGCCCTCCCTGGCGGTGCAGCAGGTTAAAGAGCAGCACGTGGAAGACTCGCAGCTGCTCCAGCGCGAGAGGGGACCCCATGGGCGGCAGACCTCTGCTGACCCTCCGGCCCGCTGCTCCCCTCCGCAGTGCACTTAAGTCAGTCTGCCTGTTCTGCTCCCCGCTGTCTCTGGGGAAGCCTCTCTCCACCCCTGCACCTCTGGCTTGCACCCCAGTTCTGTATGCATAAATAAATACATCTTTTAAAAAAAGATTATTTGTGGGCCTTAAGGAAATGCATCAAATTATTAAAAGTGGTTATTCCTGCAAGGGCGGGGAAGAGCACTCTCTCTTTTGATATTTCATTGTCTCATTTTGTCCTATAAGGTTGACTTTTGCAAACTGAAAAAAATATATGTAACACTGCTGAAAAACAAGATTACCAACCAGTGCTGTGGGGGAGGTTTGCAAATGATGGTTTCGTTGCTTTGTGACAACAACCCGTGAGCCAGGCCGGGAGCATTTCTGTCTCCTGAGTGCTGGGTCCCTGCGGCCCCCCAGCTCCCACCGGGCTGATGGGCTTTCTGCAGGTCTGTCAGCTCCAGGCGGAAGCCCCACACCTCAGACAGTGCCGGGAACAGGCCCGGGGCTCTCCCACCCAGGGTACAGGGATGGAATCGCCTCCCTGGCTATTTTTTTTCCCACATGGGGGCGACTGGGACGCGCAGGCCCTGTGCCCTGAGTGGGTCGTGGGGGTCCCTGGGCCCCAGACGTGCGCAGAACCCTGGGCCAGGGCGTCTCTTGCCAAGGTTCAAGGGCAGCAGCACCTTCATGCCGCAGGGCCAGCGCCTGCGTGGACAGCTCTCTGCCGCCCCCCAGCGCCCACCGGGGCCCCCTGCTGGCCCCAGCTAAGCTCGGCTTCCATGCACACAACAGTGTTATAACTACACAGTTCCCAATCGCCCAACCTGTTTTTTAAGTACAAAAGTTAAAAGGCGGAGGTGAGCCCTTCCTGTACCCAGGGGGTCCCAGGGCCCCGGGCTCAGACTCACCTCCCACCTGCTCTCCCCGGGGGCTGCGGGGTGGCTGTGGACGTACCTGGATGGGCCACAGGAAGTACCGGATGTCCCCAATGGCTCCCGACTTGGCATACATGTCAGCGGTGCCGCCCGTGGTCAAGGACAGGAGGGCCCGCTTGTTCTGCGGGGGAGGGCGGGTGTGTGTGCATGGCCTTGGAGGCTGCGAGTCCAGCCCGAAGGCCCAGGACGCTCAGGAGGGCACAAGGGGTCAGCTCTGTCCGGGGACGGGCAAGCGTGACATCCCCGAGTCGGGTGAGCCCAGACGGCCACGCCCAGGGGGACGCAGGAGAGAGCAGGGGAGGGGCCCCAGCTCTGGGCCCCCAGACTCTGGTAAAGCTGGCCCCGAGAAACGGCCCAGTGAGGCGCTGACCGCGGGGGTGACCTGGGGCTCGCCTGGGGCTCCAGGCTGCACCCTGGAGCTGCGCCCCAGGAGCCAGCTGCGGCCCCCAGGCCTCTCCCCTCGCCGAGCTCCGGGTGTGGGGTGTGGCTGCAGCAGCCAGACACCGCGCCCGACTGCAGAATCACGGCCGGCCGCTTCTGGCCACCCGCTTCAGTGGCCGAGGAAGCTGCTCGCGTCTGTGACCGTCGCACCGACACGCACAGATGTGTGTTCCTGCGGGCTTCCCTTCACTGTAGAGGCCCACCCACGGCACGGGGTCCCTCAGCACCCACGCGGTGGGGAGAAGCACCGGGTCCACGCTGCTACAGTCCTACACCGTGCAGGTGAGCACACGCCTCGGAACAGCTTGAGGGGTCTGCAGACGAGACCCCCGCCTCCCCGGCACGCACCTTGAGGAAGCCGGAATCGTAGAAGTCCGGGAAGTCGAAGGCGAAGCCCTGGCACAGCACCCTGTCCATCCAGCCCTTCAGGATGGCCGGCACGCTCACCCAGTACAGCGGGAACTGCGGGGACAGGCGGACGCTGAGGGCGGCCCCTCGCCTGGCCACCTGCCCGCGGGGCCGCCCGCTCTCCGCCTCTCCCCTGGGGTGCCGGGGGCCACTCAGCACTGAAGCCAGCCGCCAGACCCCTGCTGTGCGGTGCCGGCAGGCTCCTTGCCCTCTCTGTGCCCGGCTTTTCTGGCGGCACGTGGCTAGTTTGGAGCTCCCGGCACCGTGCGAGGCCCCAGGGGCAGTTTCCTTGCCCAGACAGCACCCGTGTCCTGCGGGGGGGGGGGCTACTCTCAGTGTTGCATAAAAATAACACAAAAGCAAAGCCTGAGGAAGAGGGAGGATGGGGGAAAACAGGCATTAGAAAGGAACGGGTCGGGGCCAGTTACCCTGCCTGGAGGGGCAGGGGAGAGCCTGCCCATCTGGGCCTCTGACCCCCGAGGGACAGCAAGAGAAGGGCCAGAGCTGGGCCTCGCTCTGCGGGGACGGGTCAGGCTGCCGGCCGGCCCCCCTCGGCCCTGCCGCCCAGCGTCACTGCCAGCTGTGGGTGACAGGCACGGCCACCCACGTCCCCGGCACCATCCCCCGCCAGGTGGCCAGGAGAAGGGACATTCTGGGGCAGGGTGTGCAGATGGGGAGTCCTGGGGCCACTTGTGGGAGCGCCTGGGGGCGGCACTTTCTGGGTGGCTCTGTCTGGAGACTGGCCCCAGCAGTCCCAGCCCTGGGGTGTGGTGAGCAGCGAGTGAGCCAGGGCGCAGGGAGTCGGAGCAGAGGGGTGTCAGCACCCCACTCCCACCCAGCACTTCTGCCTGTGGTTTCGGGAGACCTGACCCAGCAGGGTCCCCAGAGTAAACGCTCCCTTAGCCCTTCTGACTGCAGCCGACTCCCTAAAGCCACCTGCGCGTCTGCTGCCGGTGGCTGTGGGCAGCTCTGAAGAGCCCTGGAGCGGGTCGGGGCCAGCTCTTCATGCAGTGCATGGATGACTGCCC
>NW_004567149.1:947057-957169 GCF_000260355.1 Condylura cristata | reverse complement strand
CATGGAACTGTGTGCTTTGAGTTTGTATGCAGAAAGAATCTAGCTCGATTAGCTAATCGGTGGGAAAATGAACCTGAAATATCACCAGATCCGCCTCCCGAACCTTCCTCTGCTCGGCGAGTATGTCGCTGGACAGTGACCCCTTCTTGTAGGCTTCATACACTTCCACCCCGTAACTGAAGTACTCGGGAGTCGAGAGGTCACCTGCAAAGGAACGGACCTGGCGTTCTTGCCCCCGGGGGTGTCGGCCCACTCCAGCCCACCCCTCAGCACTGTGTTCTCTGCACTCTGCCAAGCGCAGTCGGTCATTCCCTGAGGCCTGACCAGCTGCGGCCCCTGGGGGTCGGGCTATGGAAGTGAGAGCAGCAGCCGCCCTGCCCTTAAGGCTGGGGCCTCCCAGTGCAGTAGAAGTGTGTTGGGAGCTACAGGAGGCCTCGCTCCTCAGGAGCTCAGCCCACGCTGCTGCCAGACACCCAACAGGATGCACGTTTCTCGTTCTGGGGTGTGAAGCAAGCATGGCAGTGGCCCAAGGCAGTGCCAGCTCTGCCGGGGTGGCCGAGCACACGTGTTCCCGGAGAAGGGCTTTGCGGACTGGGTTTTGAGGACGGAGCAGGAGTTCGCCAGGGAGCCTAAAACACTGGACATCATGGGAGAAAGACGCAGAGAGAGTGGGATGTTCCTGGACCTGGACAGCTGGGAACGGGGCCCTGCCCCCCCCCCACCCACCAGGAGGAAGGGGGAAAAGGCCAGCGCGCTGCAGGTGACCGGCCTTGAGAGCCGAGTCAGGTCTTGGAGTCTCTCGCTGAGGAGCTTAAGTGTCCTCTGCACTTGGAGAGCCCCAGGGCTTAGGCAGGAGAGGGCTCTCTAGGCCAGACAGACATCAGAGCTATAGGAGAAAGGCTGACATGCAGATCAGCCTGGGGGCCTGGGGCTGCCTCGCCAAAGAGTCCAAGTGAAGCTGGCAAGTCCTGAGGTGAGGTGAGGGTCCCCTGGGCGTCTGCCCCTGTGGGGGGCAGGTGTCAAGTTTGTCTGTCTCTGAGGAACAGAGTGTGGGACACATGTCAGAGGTGTCTGCTTTTTCACCCCAGCCACCTCCACTGACACATTTTCATGGTAGTTTGTGGTGCTTCTGTTAGGGGAAAGGAAAGGAAAGGATGTTCCGGAGCAAACTGCACAGACACACTTTCTGGGCTCCACCCCACCCAGACACAGGAAGGACAAATCCCTGCATCACCCAAGGGCGGATTGCTGAGACCTGAGGGTGGAGTTAAGCAGACGTGTTGGATATAAAACCGGACATGTGGGATTTGGGGGGGCCCTTGGCCTCAGGGCTTGAGGCTTGTCTCGTGGCTTTTCGCTGGCTTTCAGTGGGGGTCCAGCTCAGCAGAACTGGCTGCATTAACCAACTTCTCTCTCTTCCCCTGAGTTACTCACTTCCCTTGCTCTTGTGAAAACAAACCCATTGGTAACCTTCCTGAGCGTGCCTGCAGCTGGATCTCTTAAGTCCCTGTAAGCGAAGGGGTGAGGACCCAGAGGCAGGCATTCAGGGAGCCTGTCACACTTGTTCACTCCAAGTCAGTAGACCTCATAGCCCCCTGCGTCCGCAGTCCCTGCCCTCTGCTCACTGAGCGGAGGCAGTTGCCTGACTGAACAAGGGGAAGAGAGGACGCCACTGGGCCTCGCGGGCAGAAGCTGGCACAGAGGACGTGAGCGAGCCACGTGCTGGCAGAGGGCGGAGGCCAGACTGCAGCACCTGCAGGAGCCGGCGGAGAAGTGACAGCCTGAGGACCCCATACGTGTCTCCACAGAGCTGGGAGGCAGGAAGAAAAACTCCTCATGCAAATGCAAAGAGGGTGCAGCTCACTCAGGAGGAGAGAAAGGCAACGGTCAGGGGGTGTGCAACGGGGCAAGTGGGGGGGGGGGTGGCGAGGTGACGACCGTTAAAAAGAAAAACATCACCACAAAGAAGAAAGTCTCAGAAAGCCGCCGCCGCCGCCCCGGCCCGCGGCGTCTCTCGGGGCCTCACCCACGATGTCCTGCCTCGTGGCCCGGGGCTCGAAGTCCATGGCGTACAAGTCGGACACTGTGACCACGCAGCCCTGCCGGCTCAGCTCCCGCTCCGCCGCCGTCTTCAGGGCGCCGCTGAAAGAGCGGGGTTCCTGGTGGGCGTACACGATGAGCACCTTCTTACCTGCGTCGGCAGAGACACGATGAGCACCTTCTTACCTGCGCGCGAGGTGCGCCAGGCGGCCGACGCGAGGGGGCGCCCCAGCCCCGCGCCCCCCACAACGAGCATGTCAAGGATGCGGCCATATCCGGGCTCCCCGCTGCTGGGTTTACCGACACGGGCGGCGGGGGCCCAGTCACGACCCCACCAGTGTGACCCCGCAAGGTTCTCTGAAAGCCCCATCTGGCTCCCCAGGTGAGGGGGGCAGCGGGTCCCCCAGCACCGGCCGTGTCCCGGCTCTTTCTCAGCTCCCGACGGGTGCCGCTGCTTCCCGCCTCCCCGCCGACAGGAGATGGAGACCCGGGCCCCAAGTCTCAGGAGGGCCGCCAGGGTCCACGCAGAGCCCCCGTTGAGGACAAGAGGCTCTAGGGCGAGCGGGGTGCAGGGGTTCTGTGGCTCGTGAAAACCCACCGTGTGGGACGCTGTGGCTTGGGAGACACACTCTGAGCAGAGGATGGAGAGGGATGCTGAAACACAGGAAACTGGGGCCCTCCAGCAGCGCGACGCTAACCACAGCTGCTTCAGCCGCTTCGGCACAAGTTCGATCCCCGCCAGGGAGCTGACCCACATGGCTGGGCAGACCTCTCCTGACCCATGGCCGCCCCCTCAGCAGTGTGCTTCAGAGATCTGCCTGTTCTGCTCCTCGCTCTGTCTCTGGTGAAGCCTCTCACTACCACTGGCATGTACCCCAGTTCTGGATACACAAATAAATAAATCTTTATTAAAAAAAAAAAAAAAACAGACATCTCCTCACAAGAATTAGGGGACAAGGCCCCACAAAACAATGGCTGTATCTTGAACTTCCACAGGAAGCGCGAGAGGAAAGGGCAGGCCGCTCTCTGAAAGAAATAATGGCTGAAAACTTCCCAGCCATGGGAAGGAAACGGGCACCCAGGTCCAAGAACCACGGAGAATTCCTAACAAAGTCACCCCATGGAGACCTTCACCAAGACACAACAGAATTAGAAGTAAGTAGTACAGGTAAAAGGGCATCACGAAAGCAGCGTAGGAGAAAGCACTTGCTGCCTTCAAAGGCACCCCCTATACCCCCTCACTGCCCCCCATAAGGCTCAAGGCAGATTTTTCATAAGAAACTTCACAGACCAAAAGAGATATATTCAAAATGCCGAAAGATTTAAAACACTCAGCCAAGAATACCTTACAGGCCACGGTTATCACTCAGATCTGAAAGAGAAATAAGGAGCTTCCCCAGGCCAACACAAGCTAAAGGAGGTCTTCAGCAGTACCCTGGTCTGAGAGGATGCAGGAAAGGAACTTTCTTTAGAAACTATAAAGTGACCCTAAGAGGTAAGAAGAAAACACAGGAAGGGAAACATGTCATGTATAAAAGTAAATATGCAGGGGTATAATGGACCAGGCGAGAAAATAACAAAAATAATGAACAACCATATGCCAGAGACATTTTGCGGGGGTGGAGTGGGGAATGGGATCAAAAACGGGGGGGGGGGGGGGGGGGGGGGGGGAAGAAAACGGGGGGGGGGGGGGGGAAGTGCACGGGATTATGGTGATGGCACACGGGTGACTTGGTGATGGGAAACCAGCGGGGCTACAATTGAGATGGAAAAAGAAATGTACAAAATGATGTAAAAATAAACTTTTGTAATAAAAAATAAATAAAATGTTCATCATAAAAAAAAAAGTAAATAAGTAGGTAACGGGTTGGTGACTGTGGACCTCTAGTGGGTCCAGGGCGGGGCGCACCTGTAAGGGCGAGCCAGAGAGCACCGCTATGTCCAGCATGCAGTGAGTCTTCACTGTGCAGCGAGCTCTTAATATCCTCCGCAGGAACAAGCTGAAACAGTAGCATACTGACTGACCCTGTCTGGACAGTCTCAAGCAGGAGCAACAGCGTGCTGACTGACTCTCTGTGTCTGCTGTTCTCACTCTGGAACACCGCGTCCAGACACTTCTGCTGATAAGCCCTTTGGCCATCTTTCTCAGACGTGGCTGCTTGTTCGCATGACCTATTTTCTCACAACCTTGGAGCGCAGACCCGGCTCTCGGCTCTCGAGAGCGTCCCCCAAGGTCACCCACCTTCCGCCTTCTGGTCGCTAAGGCCTGATGCCAGTCAAGGCGTGCAAGAGTGCTGGCAACAGTGGCATAAAGAAAATATAAATGGTAACAGACAAAAAAGACAGTGTTGATGAAAGCGTAGTAATCAGTTAGAGCAAACATAAAACCAAGAATTGAAGAAGTGCAATAAAAAATATAAGCCAGGGCCTCCCTAGTGCCTAGGGGGTAACACCCTTCCTGAACTTAGCTTAAGACCTGAGCTCAGCCCCCGCCGGGGAGCCGACTCGCAGGGGCAGCGAGCCTACTGCTCCCCTCAGCAGTGGATTTAAGTCCATCTGCCTATTTTTCTCTCCACTCTGTCTCTGGTGAATCTTCTCATTGCTCCGCTCTGGCCTGAACCCCAGTTCTGTATGCATACATAAATACATAAATCTTTTCAAAAAAGATAAGAAACGAATCCAAATCTGATACTAAAGAAAGCTATCAAACTACAAGAGAACAAAAGAAAAAAAGAAGAGAGAAACTATTAAAAACAGCCAGAAAACAGATCCAAAACAGCAACGAACCATACGTACCAAGGATCACCTTCAGAATAAATGGACTAAATCCTCCAGTGAAAAAGGCATAGAGTAGCTGATTGGCAAAACACCAAAACCACTGTCACTGTCTCTAAGAGACACACTCCAGACGAGAGGACGCTGCCTGAGAACAAGATTGAACAAGACTGTCTGTGTAAATGGAAACAGAAAGAAGGTTGGGGTGGCTGTAGCCCCTCAGACAGACTACTTCAAACAAAGACGGTAATAAAGCACACAGGTGGACTTTCTCCCATGAGAAAGGGCGAATCCACCAAAGGATGGAAAAATTAGGGGCACCAACATGTAAAAAGCAAGAATTAACTGACCTAACAAGAGATCCTCGCAGATGGTGGAAGGGGGAAGAGTGTCCTGAATGAACTCTGCAGGTACAGGTTCTGTGGCCTTTGCCCCTGCCTCCGACACCAGAACTACAAATCCCATCAGTACCACACAGCACATGGGGCCTGAGGGTGCAGTTGAGCAGCCGTGTCTGATGTAAACCCAGACTTGTGGGTTTTGGGGGGCTCCTGGCCTCGTGGCTCGTGGCTTGTCTTTTCACCAGTCTCCAGTGTGCTCCTGGGGGCCAGCAGAACTGGTAGGACACATTAACCAACTCCTTGCTCGCTCGCTCTCTCACCCTGAGTCATTCATTTCCCTTCCTCTTGTAAGTAAACCCACATTAACCTTTCTCTGTTTGTCTGCAGTTGAATCGGTAAGTACCTTGAAGCGTACAGCTGAGGACACACAGTCAGGCAGCCCAGTCCGCACCGGGGTCATGTGCTGACTTCCGGGCAGTGCTGGTCTACCTCGGGTGGGCACAGGTAACACCTAAGGTGAAAATGTCTGCACTCCTGATGGGAAGTTTTTGGTTCAGGTTCCCAGGGAGGAAACATGAACTATGTTAGTTAGAAGCAAAAAGTTCTGGAGCACTGAACTGAGTACAAAGGTTGACCTCCATTAATGCTTATTGATTAGATTAACTTCTCAAAGTCTCTATCATGGCGACTCTACTTGGGGGAGCAGGGAAGGTGGATACAAATGGAATCATCTTCACCAACGGTTCTAACTGGGGATCGGTGGGGGAGGGGGGTTGACAGATATTGCCTCCTGGAGTTCAAGAGTCTGGAGATATTTGTGGTGCCATGCTGGGGAGGGTGAGCAGGGGAGATGCGACCAGCATCTTGTTGATAGAGACCAGAATGCTGAGTAGCAGCTCTACTTACCACACACCGGTCTGCCCTCCACGAAAGGCCTGTCTGGCCCTAACGTCAGTCGTGCTGAGGCTGAGAAACCCTAATCAACAATACATTGTGTGAAAAGGAGGCTGGTTTTTATGTGCTGAATTCCAAGGATTTTCATGTTATTCTGACGAGCAGGAGAAATGGCGGACTAGTGTGTGTGAGCAAGAACTGAAGATGGAGCCCCTTGAGTCTTCACCCACAGCTACTCCTGTGCTCACTGACTCACTAGCCACGGGCAGGCAACACTGAATGTCAATCCAGTCAACGATGACCCTATGGTGGACGGGGGGGACACAGAGTACTGGCAAGTCCAGGTGTGTGGCTGACTGCCTCACCTGGCTAGGCCCAGGTGCAGGTACACTCTGTGATGGTCACACAACAACAAAACCACATGACAATGTATTCTCTGCACAGAGCTGAGCCTTCAGCCCCAGGTGACTGTATTTACTGAGCACCTGCTATGTCTTGGAGCCATTCCAGAGCCTGGAGGCAGAGCAAAGACCAGCTGAACAGGGCCCTGACTTTTGAGGGGCTTCTCTCCTGGGGGTCTGAAATGGACAGCAAGACATGTGAGAAAATATAAACAAGGTGATTCCAGTTAGGGATCCAGGTTGTATGCAAGTTTTATACACCTCAGTGTTCGTTGGATTTTTTTTTTATAACAACATGCTCAACTCTCATTTAAAAATTTTGCCCCCAAACAGATGATTGGATCAAGAAGATGTGGTGTATATACACAACGGAATATTACTCAGCCATCAAAAAGACACACTCACGTCATTGACAGCAACATGGATGGAGCTGGAAGGGATTGTGCTCAGTCAAATTGGACAGAAAGAAAAAGAAAAATATCGGATGGTTTCACTTATAGGAGGAATGCAGGGGAACCAAGTGAGGGATCAGGGGAAAAGAGTAATTATAATAAAGTAACAACCAAAATCAACAAGCAACTGTAAACCAGAGACAGTGGAGAGGGGGGGAAGGAAGGGAGGAAGGAGAGTCAAAACAAGGTGGGAGCGGCACAAGGGACTGCGGTGGTGGCGCACAGGTGACTTGGTGGTGGAGTATCATGGGGACGACACCCAAGAGGACAAGGCGCACACTGTATAAAAGTGAAAAACGATGTAAAAAAGTGAAAAATACTCTACATAAAATTTTCACATTTTTGAAAAATTTAACTCCCCTCACAGCCAACAGTCACCTGCCATGGTCTCGGAAGATGGGGCGTCTCTCTCTGCACACTGCCAAGTGGAGGGTGCGCTGTTGATCCGGGGTGGCTTTCAGGTGTGGGGGGCTGTTCTCAGTGGCCCCAGCAGTCGGGCAGAGGAGACACCTGAGGGAAATGGGGGACACCGCGGTGAGGGCCCCGTGCCAACTCCAGGCCTCGTGAAGGCTGTGCAAACCCGTCAGGAAAAGGCTGCTCAAGAGAGGCAAGGGGTCCCCTGGAGCACACGCCCGGTGGACAATCGGCCGCACGTACAGTCAGTAAACCCTGCACACAGGTAGCTGCGGAGAAGCCCTGGGAGACGGGTCAGTCGGTACGGGGAGTCCTGCCCCTCTGTCCCTCCGCTCTCCCCTCCAGGCAGCCAAGGGAGCTGGGCAGGCTGGAGGGGCCCTCAGGGCGGGGGGAGCCCCACACGGGGCTCTAAACAGGAGGGCCTCCTGGGCCCTGGCAGCCGCCCTTGCAAGCCAGCTTCATTCTTTCAGGGACAAGGTGCCTCCGGCAAGCCTGCTCCACTGCAGGCTTGGAGCTTGGCGGCCTGTCAGAGCACCGGGGCAGGAGAAGGGAAAGGATAGGGCAGGGATGGAGCTTATCCGAGACTGGCGGCTGGGGCAGGGGCGCGCCTGGCACTCTCGGGTGGGTGGGTGCGCTGCAAGTCTCTGGGCGGCCGGACCACCCACCCCTGCCTCGTGGAGAGCGGGGGAGGAGGTCACCCCAGACTGCATGGCCTGGGGGGAGAAAGGACAAGAGGGATTTACCCTTGGCTAGGGCTGAGCTGGGGACTTAGAGGGCAAAGGGAGCCACGGGCTCTCATCAGACAGGGGTGAGCCCCCCAGGACCCCCAGACCCACGCGAGCTGGAGTCCTTCCCTCTGTGCCTGAGCTGCTACGGGCACAGCAAGGAACCGTCTCTCTGGCTCCCCAGCGCCCCTGCTCCTGGTCTTCAGATCAGCCCTGAATTGGGTGGGGTGTCCATGTGCCCAGCTGTGACACAGCTATGCAACTTCTACAGAGCGACAAATTCTAGACAGAAGGGGAAACCCAGAACTTCTGTTGCGCACCGATGTTACGACCTCCCTTTTTTGTGCGACCGTAATATCAAAATATTCTGAACAACCATCAGCTGACAACTGGAGGCCTCAGCGTCCTAAGCTGCGGCCAGGCCCAGGCAAGCTGCCCCAGGGCGGGAAATTCCTCTGTCTGCTGAGACTAAAGGGGAGCCCCTGGGGAGATAAGACCCCAGGGCATAAAGACTCCTGGGAAGCTTCCTTGTTTTTGTTTTGTTTTGTTTTGTTTTGTTTTTAAAAAGCAAATCTGAGATAAGACTCCCAGAGCATAAGGACTCATGGACAACTTTTTAGCCTTGTTTACACAGGCGTTGCTTAATGCACAACAGTACAACTTCTACTTAATTTAGTCCTTTTAAATAATCACTAACTACCCTCTACTAGCCTTAAATTACCCTTTTCTTGAACAAACACTAACTACCCTCTGCGAGCCTTAAATTAGCCATTAGACAGTCACTGATAACACTGCTCACACAATTTACTCTTTCCCTAAGACCCCTAATAACCTTTTGCTAGTAGCTCATCCTTTCCCAGACCCCTCTTCCCTGGAGTTAGAGTAAAGCATCTGTACACATGACAATTAACACAAACATGTATAATTTAGCATGTCATAAAATGTTAGGAAGAAAATACTTTGTTCCCCTTGGCCTTGAGAACGTTTTTGACAATTTATGGCATCTCTCATTAACTCTCCCTATGCGTTACTGTAGCTAATACGTGCTACACAGTATAAGACCTGTGAGGGAATGAGCAGGAAGACCTGCACCCAACTCCCACTCCAGTGTCTTCCTCACACCTGCTCCCTTTTCCCCTTCCCGCTTTAGGGCTCTGCCTGTCTTGTCTCCCCGACCCACCCCCCACAACTCAATAGTTGGGGTTGGTCCCCAACACATCTGGAGATTGCATTCCCAGCAGAGGGCGCAGGAAACATCTTTAGGGCTGGCTCAGCTGGAGGAGGTGGGGGTGCCATCCAGCCTTCGCCCCAGCCTTTCTCCGAGCCCAGCAACAGCTTTGACTCAGTCAGTTAGTCACCCCACCGAGAGTAAAGTCTGAAAGCCCCCTGGACTCTGAGGCGTTCCTGGAACTGTGGGTTGGTTCAGGATTGCCAAACTCAGTTTCCTTCCAGGAGAGATCAAACTGTGGGTTGTGCGAAAGCTGCTGACCCTGTAACTCGCAGTGAGAGCGCCCATTTCCTAACCAGCTGAGATTCCATTCAGTCGGGTGCTGGCTTGCTGGCTTGTGGGGAGGCAGGGGGCTCGCCATCTGGCCAGTTGCTCCACCAGGTGCTCCACCAGGGTGGGAGCACACAGGTGAGAGTAGAGCTTTATACTCTTGAAGGGTGGACACAAGCAGGCAGATAAAGAACGCAACTGTGGAATGCTAGAGGGTGATGAGTACTAGTAATCATGCTGCATAGCAGGGATGGGATAAGAAAATCAAGAGTAGGTTTGTTATTTCATTTTTAAAAAGCTGGCCCAGGGAGGTGTCTCTGAACAGAGGTTGAATGATGTCAGTGAGTCCACTCAGGCAATCTGGGGGCACAGAGGTCCAGGCAGAGGGAATAAATACTAAGTGTGACACTTAAGGAGGAAACTGGCATGGAGTATCCGAGAAACATCAAGAAAGTCTGTCAGATTGACTGGTGGTTAAAAAAGATGGGTGGACAGGATCTGCAGGGCAGGGACAAGGATTTTACTCTAAGTCTAACAGAAAGGCACTGTCCTTTAAACAGGAGGATGATATG
>NW_004567149.1:944992-946532 GCF_000260355.1 Condylura cristata | reverse complement strand
CAGTGTACTTCATCCATCTGCCTGTCCTGCTCTCCACTCTGTCTCTGGTGAATCCTCTCACCCCCCGCACCTCTGGCCTATACCTCAGTTCTGTATGACAAATACATCTTTAAAAAAAAAAGTTATCAGGGCTGCTGCAGACTCAGCAAACACCTCATCCTGAGACATTTTATCAGGGATGAAATATTTTCATTTTAATGCCCACAGTGGAGCATGATCTTTCTATCGCCTCAGGCCTTAACACTCCCTAATGCCTTGCTTGGCCTGTTCAGTAAAGATCTAGCTGACTTTTTTAAGTAATCGGTGCACCAGGAAGCATCCCTTCTTGTAAGTAGAAGGGTGACTCAACTGTAGAAAAAGAAAAGATTTTTTAAGCAGAAAGAGGGCAAGGGAAGAGAAGAGGAGACTACTTCCGGCTTTGATAACCTACATATGGTGTATGGCAAAAATTTACATGGCAGATTGCTGAGGGGAGCGGTGAGCGGGTCAGGAGAGGTCTGCTTGGCCACCTGGGTCACCTCGAGGGCAGGCAGGGATCAAACTCATGCGGAAGTGGCTTTAGCTTATTAGTGCTCTGCTCTAAGCCGCTGCGCCACCAGGGAGGGCCCCTGTCTTTTCCTTTTTAACATACACTCTCATCACATGCTTGGCAACTCAGAGGCATGTGAATTTGTGACCGTCATTGCGTCCAGTCTCATAGGTGCGACAGAATAAAAAGCTGAGGCCCAAGAAGTGAGTGACTTTTCCAAAGTAAGACTCAGAGCAGGCTCTTCCCACTCCTCCCTCTTACTCCCTCACTCCACAGCAGCAACCTTTTTTCCATCATGAGCAAGTATACACTACAGGCAGAAAGCAGGCCAAGTCTTTAAGTTACATGTACAACCTCAAATGGGCCCCGATATTTCGGGTGCATATTATTTCATCCTCACCAGCATCCAAGAGGCTATTTATGTTTTCACTTTATTTCCTATGCCTCTTTCCATAGGGACAGGTCCACAGTGGCATCCTCACAGCTAGAAAAAAAACATGTCATTCTGTGTCCACACGCCTTTGTGGGGTCTTCTCCCTGTTCCTGGGCTCTCATTTCCAGAACTATAAACAGCCCCCTAGAATACAGTTTTCAGAGATAATATTAAAGGTTAAAGAAGCAGCTTTTTGCAGGATTTCTTACAGACGGCCACGGTATCCTTGACAAACCACAGCGGTCTGCAAGGTCAGTGCAGCCCCGGGCGCCGACTAGGCCTCAAATGCAGCACCCCTGTCTCAAGCTTCGTGTGGCCCAGGGGGCCCCTCCCTGCCCCCACACATTGTGAGGGTGTTCACTGCACTGACTTCGGAGGGTTGCGGGCAGCCTCAACGAGGCGACCCTGTCAAGCGCCTACACTAGCCCCGCAGGTGCTAAGCTCAGGAAGAGGCAGTAAAACCCTAGTTTTGATGTGGTCAGTGGCCGGCGGCCTGAGGAACCACGAGGGCCACGGGTTCCCGGCCTGGCAGAGACAGCCCGGCCAGGCAGGGCATCGGGAAATGTCCCTCCCAAGCC
>NW_004567149.1:936159-944698 GCF_000260355.1 Condylura cristata | reverse complement strand
CACGCCCCGCCCCTGGCACGCCCCGCCCCGCGGCCCTCTGGCCCCGCCCCGACACGCCCACTCGACCAAAGAGCCCCGCCCTGACAAAGCCCTTCCGGGCTCCGAGTGGCCCCTCCTCCTAACTCTGAGCCTCGCCCCGCCCATCGCGAGGCCCCGCCCCGCCCCGCCTACCCCAGGCTCCAATTGGCCACCCGGGCTCGCTCAGGACCTGGTCCCGCCCACTGCCAGGCTCGAACGGAGGTCCCGCCCCGCCCCCTGAGCCTCAGCTCTCGGGACCCGCGGCCCGGGCGCGCCCCGCCCCCTCGCTGCGTCCAGGCTCTTTCTCTCGTTTTTCTTCATCATTTTCTGGTTTGCGCCCACTCATTCGGTAGCCCACCTACATTTAGACATTGGGCCCTCCACAAGCCCCAGGCCTTGATTTCTGTCTTCCTGGGGTGGCCCCCTTTAAGCCACCCAGCAGAAGGGGGATCCTCCTGCGTTCCTGGTGAAATTATCTCCGCCCCACCCCCTTAGGGTGCCGACGGGGTCGGGTGGGACTCCCAGAGGCGCCAGTCCTGATCAGGCGAAGTTGGGAAGAGGGGGTGCCCTCTTGCCTAGGCAGGGGTGCAGGATACATGACCCTTCACTAGCACTACGCCGGCAACCTGCGCAGGACCTCTGGGACTTCGGAGCGATGAAGGCCAGTCCCAGAGGCTTCGTGCTCTGTGGTCCCTTTTATGTTACACTCTAGAAACGACAAGTCACAGAAATGGAGGGCAGAGGGGTGATGAAGGTTGGGGTGGGGCAGCAGTGGCCCTCGGGATGGCTCAGAGCTGACTGGCCGTGTCCACATTGCAGTATCTTGGCCAGATGTTCTCCTTGGGGGAAAGTGAATAAAAGCCACATGCGCGTGCCGGAGTCATTTCTTACAGCTGCATGCAACTGCACTGAATCTGCAATTTTCTTCGCAAAAAGTTTCAAGACTATGGGCCTCCATGCCTAGAAGCCAGGCTGTGGAGGGGGTTGGGGGAGAGGTGTTGCTGAGGCATCTGGGCTAATTCTCTTCATCATTTTCTGGTTTGTGTCCACTCATTGGGTAGCCCACCTACATTTAGACTCAAGGGGCCCTCCCCAAACGCCAGGCCTTGGGTGGCCCCATTTAAGTCACCGAACAGGAGGGGGAGCCTACTGTGTTCCTGGTGAAATTATCTGCACATGTTGTTCAAGATCAGTGTTGAGGTGGTCTTGTCTGCTGTTGCTGTTTTCCTCATGGGGATGAGAACGTGGCTTTTCTGGGATACCCTCACGTCCACAGGAAATTCATGCCACTTTCTCATGAGCCAGGCCAGTCTAGATCTTCATTGTAGAATGACCTTCATCAGGAGAAAAGGCGCTTGGCATTTCTGAATGGACTAGAATATCACTGCATTTTTTGAGTGGCCTTTGGTGTCTGGCTCACTTCACCTAGCATAATTTTTTCAAGTTTCATCCGGTGCTTTTATATGGCAGACTAATATTCCATCACACATATATACATTTTATTCATTACCATCTGTTGATACATAATTGGAGATTTGGTTTGCTTGGTTGTCTTTTTGTGCTGAGGTTCACTTCAGGAAGTCCTCAGATTACCTTTGTGGCACGGGGTCATCCTAAAAAAGCTTAGGTGCAGGTGCTCTGGAATAGTTGAAGGTTGACTTCCTTACAAGAAGGACACTAGCCATGTTGTCCAGTGGAAAGGGTAGGTGAGGCCTTCTGCACTTTCTAAAGAAAAGCATCCGGACCTCCGGATGCTGTAGATTCTGTGGGGAGGGCCAGGAAACAACGAAACAGCTGGAACCTCCTGACGCCATCTTAGTCCTTGGAGAGACCAAGTTGGCCTCTTTGAAAACAGCAAGGTGAGGCCAGCGGGGCTGGGCAGCTCTGAGCGCACAAGGCTGCCATGCAGCAGCTCCACCTTGTGGCAGTGTGGAGAAATCACAGAGGGGACTGAGCAAGTTACTCCCTACTGGGGAACAGAAAAGTAGCCCTCATCCCTGTGGCCTTTGGACTCCTCTAAGCCACCCCAGTTCTGGACAGTTCAATAGGAGCCAACCTGTGGAAGACAACCACTTCCTGCTAATCCAGGTTTGGGCGACGAGCACTTACTGCACACAAGTGGGATGAGAGGAGACCATGTCTGTACTCTGAGTTTAAGGAGATGATGCTACTGAAAGGAATAACATTGACAATAACATCTCCTCTGCGTTCCTTGCTTTTGCAGAAAAGCAAGGACAGGATTTTGAAGAAGAGGCAAGCAGCAGGTAAGTGCGTTATCTCCCCACCTCCACCTCTGTGTGTTCGGATGAAAACAAGCATCAAGAACTAAGTCTACTCAAAGGAGCTTGAGCTACCGCACAGAGTAACTACTTTCGGCTTTAATGAAAGACTTCTCCCCTCTGCAGATAGTGGTCCCTTTCCTTTGGGAAATTAACTCTTGCTGATAACACTCATTTACTTTATGGTAATGAAATACATATGTGACATAAGATTAGCCCTTTCAGCCGTTCTAAACTCACAATTTGGTTGCACTCGACACATCCACGGTGTGATGCCACCACCACCATTGTTTATTTCCCAAAACTTTCATCACTGCACTCAGAAAGTCATCAACTATTAAGCAATAACTACTTATTCTCCCCTCTCCAGGCCCTGATCACCAATCCAGTATTTTTTTCTATCTCCATGAATTTGCCTGTTCTAGATAATTCGTGCAAGTGGGAACACAATACATGGCCTTTGGTGTCTGGCTCAGTTCACTTGTCATAATGTTTTCAGGAGTCACCCATTCCTTTTTAATGGTAGCATAATATTCCACCACATGTTATATGCCATATTTTGTTTACCATTGTTGATGCTCAGACTGTTTGGTTAGTGTGAATGACGCTGCCATCAATATTGGTGTACAATATCTTAGTCCCCGTTGTCAATTCTTTTGAGTATGTACATAGGACTGGAATTTTGGATCAACTGTCCTAATAGGTGTGCAGTGGTATCTCGGTGTGGTTTTTGAGTTGCAAATCCATAATAACTAATGGCATGAAATCTTTTTGTACATTGTCACCCATTTGTATATCTTCTTTGGTGAAATGTCTATAAAGGTCTTTTACCCATTTTAATTGTTTTTCTACTTGTTACCAGAGTTCTTTATAAATTCTATATAGTATCAGATAACATAACTCAGATATTTCCTTCGAATCTTTTTTCTCTTCTATCCCTTGAAGAGCAAGAAAGCAGCTGTTCTTTTTCTTTTTTTTCTCTGGGTTTATTCTTTCTACTCTGCTGCTGAATTCCCAGGATATAGACCTTGGAGTAGGGACACAGTCCCATTCTTTATCCCATAAACATCCTGGTGTTTCTGAATATTTTCAGATTTCTTTGCATATTTGGGGCTAAGCAGATTTTTATCCTTCCAGGAAGTCAACTTTATCTTCACTTGGAGACTATCCAAACTCTGATATCTCATGAGACATCTAATGATTTTCCCTAACCAGTATAATCGCCATGGATTGTTGCCAGTTTCTCTAGGAAATGAGTCACACTACTGCTCTCTGTACAGCACTCTTGGTTTCTGAGAAGTCTGTCTCCCTTGGGTGATTCTGGAAGGTTTGCTGCTGTCAGGAGTGATGAGTCTTGAGTCCTCAAAAGCTGTAGCTATCATCTAGTTCAATTTACGACATGGCAACACATTACAGGTTGGGGTTTTTTGCATTAATAATTCTTAAGTGGAATCACCCCTCCAGAATGGAGATCTGGAGCCCAGACTCGAGTAAGAGCCTCTCTGTGATGAGTTGCTGAGGCTAAGTGGACATCCTGATCATGAATAATTGACTCAGAAAATGAGAACGCGAGCCTCTTAATTTTAAAGTAAGGGTTTATTTGACAACCAAATACTGATGACCTCGATGTATTTTCAGAAGTTATTTATGTGTGAACTTGACCAAACCGTGAGCTCTGAATCTTGACCCCAAGCCAACCAGAAGACTTTGACAACTGTATGATGATCTGTATTGGCATTTCACTGTATTGACTAATGTACAGTGGGTAAGAGTTTGATTAAAATTAGAAGTAGGCCCTCCCTGGTGGCGCAGCGGGTTAAAAGCACAGCACTGAGAATCTAAAGCCGCGTCCGCATGAGTTCAATTCCCGCCTGCCCCAGAGGTGACCACATGGCGTGGCAGACCTCTCCTGACCCGCCCGCTGCTCCCCTCAGCAGTGGGCTTCGTCCATCTGCCTGTTCTGCTCCCCACCCTGTCTCTGGTGAAGCCTCTCACTGCCCCTGAGCCTCTGGCCTGTACCCCAGTTCTGTATGCACAAATAAATAAAAACTCTTTAAAAAAAAATTAGAAGTAAAGGTGAGGGCATCCATGGTGGGAATTAAGTCTCAGGGCATTCCCCCTACAGCTGAGCTTGACCTCAGCCAGGGAGCGACCCACAGGGCGCGGCAGACCTCTCCTGTCTCCCGCTGCTCCCCTCAGCAGTGTATTTCAGTCAGTCTACCTGTTCTGCTCCCAGCTCTGTTTCTGGTGGATCCTCTTACCTCCCGTGCACCTCGGGCCTACACTCCAGTTCTTCTACACAAAAATAAAATAAGATACAGTAACAAAGTAAAGGTGACATGCATAACTGTTACAGGGTAGCCCAGAGTCGACTTGGGCTGCCTGTCCGTGGGGCCTCACCTGCGTGCTCAAAATGTAATTTTCTGCAGGCACACACAGAAAGGGTAATGGGTTTCTTTAGAAGAATGGGAAAAGAAAAGGAAACAACCCAGGGAAAGAGAGAGGGATACAAAGTGGCTGGAATACTTTACCAGGGCAGCTGACTTGGAGCTCTAGTCCCAAACTACCGCTCTAGCCTCAGTCACACCGTCAGAGAGCAGCTGCTGCAGAGAGAGAGCAGTTACCTCTCCAGAGTGACAGTTGGAAACCGCTCTCTATTTACCCCCCAAAGACCCAGAATTCCTGCTTAGCTCCGCCCTTGGGTCCTCGCAGTTCTTTCCCTGGTGCTGCTGGGAGTTGTAGTTTCGTCACTGGAGTAGGGGGTGGAGTCCAGAAAGCTGGAGTAGGGTCCACAAGACTGCAGAGTTCTTTCAGGACATCCTTCCCCTTAACATTACTAAGTGAAAGAAATCACTCTGAAATGGCAGCACACTGTTTGACAGGAGGTTCAGGGAAAGGTGTGGGGGGGGGAGGTAGGGCTCAGGGGTTCAGAGGGCAGGGATGCCATTCCGCGTGACCCTGGGCCAGCGGCTGTGCATCATCACACATCCACAGGAGTGTGGATCATCACACATGCTCACAGGAGTACAACAGTGAGTGTGAAAAGGAATGAGGAGCGAAGACACCGTTCATCATGGCGCTCACACACCAGCAAGTACCACTCCGCCAGAGGCTCCCACCTCCTCCCGACTCAGGGCCATGAACCTGGGCTGTGGGGGTGAACTGAGGGGTGTCCCCTGAAATTGAAGGGGAAGCTAAGAAAGGCCCACGAGTGTTCCTGGGGCACTATAGGAGTGGGAACCGGGTGAACTGTCTGATGACAGCACCTGCAGGTGTCCGGCAGATGAGCAGTGAGTCAGCATCCCCACGTGGATTCTGACGTCACAACGGTGACGTCACAATGGTGCTGTAGCAATGCCCCATCGCACAGTCCTGAAGCTCCTTCCGCTTTGCAGAGGAGAAAACAGAGGCTTAAAGAGAAGAGTGAAGACTGGAAGGAGTCCAGCTCCAGGCCTCACCTGCTGACCGTGACAATGAATGGAAAGGAAGTATTCTTGGGATGGGGGGGTGTGTCCATGTGTGGGCGGGTGAGGACTCAGCCCTACTGCAGGGCTCGGGGTTATTGTTCTTTTATAAGACAGTTTATCGATAACCCTCCACATCTTTCATGTCCTCTGGCCTCTCCCTGTCACTTTCTGGCTCCTTTCCCCTACTCACCTGTGTGTGGGCATCATCCCTGGGGTCCTGCTCGCCCTGGCAAACGCCCAGCCCCTGACTTCAGCTACATACCTGCTGCTGACACTCGTGGACCTCTGGGGCTGAGACCTCCTGCCTGGGCTTGTGTGGAAACTCAGTCTCACCCTAGACAGAGTGAAATTCACTTCTTCTCCAGGTGCCTTCCCCTTCTTGCTCCTCCCACCTATGCCCGCACAGGCCCGAATCCTGCCTCAGCTGACTTGGGGACACCTGACATGACCTTAGGAGAAATGTTCGACCACTGTGGTGGTGTGGCATGTCCTTGATGTTCATTAGCATGAAGTAACCGAAAGCCAGGAGAGATTCCTCTCTCTTCACTGACCCACCCAGCAATTCCCAGGCCATTGCCTTACCCAGCAACCCCTTCCACGCCCTCATTCCCACTGCCTCAGCTCTGGTCGTCACCTCTTGGGGTCTTGAGGTATGGACAGCCTCTCACTCCCGCCCCATTTGTCCACCTTACCCCAAACAATCTTCTCCACACATCCCTCTGATGAGATGACCGTACAGCTCAGAACATGCAGAGACTCTTCCTGCTCTATAAGATAGCAATGGATTGATGACAGACAAGGCCCTCACAGATGTCCAGTCCAGCTAAGTTAGCTGTTTCCCAAGCCTGCCTACATGCACGATTGCCGGTCTTCTATTCGGGGTTCGCGGCTGTTGGGGGCTACCGACTAAGCATATCCTCTCTCTCCAGATCTGCTGGGTTCTGTAGCAGGTCACGTGGATATAGTGTTGCTGCTTCGACGTTTTTTGCCCTGAAATTCAAGATCACCGAGTGCACATTGCATTAATCTCAGGTGTTTATCTGCCCAAGGGGAAGCCATGTTCAGTTCTCTTCTGGGCAGGGAAAATCCCAGTGATTCCTCCTCCAGGCTTCTCTCCTGTGAGCATCCTTTCTGCCCCATCGAAACATTTCCCTTCCGCTGTGGTCACCAAATGTGGATGGCTTCTACCCCCGACGTCCCCATCCCAGGCCAGCCAGGGACACGAATGGGCCGTCCAACAACCTAACTACTGATACTGCAGCCTGAGGTGGCGTCCCACCCCACAGGTGGAGGGCGGCTCTGTTCTCACACACGCCCTGAGGTGCCAGGTGCCAGCCCTGGTATCACCTGACCCTCTGACCGTTCAGGTGATGGGCCGTTCCCACGACCTCCTGGGCCGGCATTAACCGCTCACGCAAGCCAGGGACACTTATGTTTACCAGCTTCTTAAAGGATATGAACAACTGGGTGAACAGACATTCAGGGTGGGGTTGGGGCATCCCCAGGCCAGAAGCCTCTGGCCCAGGAGTTGGGGTGTGCCACCCTCCCAGGGTGAATGTGCTCGCCCACCTGGAAGATCCCCAAGCATCGTAAAAACTTCACGTCTCTCTGGAGACTTCCTCCTGTAGACATGATTGATCACGAGCTCCAGTCCAGTCCTTCTCCATTTTCAAAAGAATGGGGGTGACAGGGGGTGAGGGGGAAATTCCACGCTCCTCGTCCAGACCTGTTCTCCTCAGGAAGCGCCTCCACCCAGGTCCTCCCAAAGTTGCTTCACTAGGACGGAAGACACCCAGGCAATGACGAGGCTTTCTGGGAGCCCCGCAGTAGCAACTGGGGTCACAGACCGAACCGAAGGTGCCTGTCATGCCCCTACCCCTTAGAAAATGGCCAAGGTGCCGGGCCGGGGCAGGGGCCGGGGTTGACCGACGTCGCTCTTTTCTATCCTCCCCAAGCTCACTGCGTTTGGGGCTGTGCCCTGCCCGATCTGACCTTGCTGCCAGCTGCAGTGTATCTCGGGGTCCCTAGGAGATGCTCAGTAACGAGTGGGAGGCGTGAGATCGGTATCTCCTACTGGGAGTCACTGCCGCACATCCTGGATGCTGCCTGTAAAGCTGTTACACCGAGAACCACCACCCAGTCGTCCAAATCTAACACGGCATCCAGACGACGCTGCCCGACACGGCTTAGCTGACTCAGTGGGAAGAAGGACCTGGAGCCCTGGCCAGTCTGAGGCTCGGAAGCCGAGAAGGGAGAAGCAGAGGAAGAGCATGTAGGGGTGGGTGTCTGGGGGGCAGAGGACGGAGGCCCGGGGGAGCCCAGATCACAGAGCCCGGCCCCAGCTGCTTTGCTCCTGGCATCGGCAATGTGGGAGGAGCCCCTATCTCGGAATCTCCCTGCCCAGCCCCAGGTGGATGGGCTCCTAGAAATACAGGAACCTGCTTGTCTTTGTATGAATAGAACGACGCTCCTACTCCTGCCAAGGAGGAGTAATGCTGACGGGTGATCTCGCATCCCTGTTGCCTCATGGGCTCAGCCCTTTCCAACCTGCATGTGGACACGCGCCTGCGGGCTCCTCGGCAAACTCCGATGAGTCTTCCAGGGGCCCCCACGCCCTGGGCAGCACGCTCACGGCTCCTTCTCCAAGGCAGGGTCCAGCTGCACCCCGTCTCCCAGAGCACCCACCAGGGTGGGAGACTGAGGTGCCCCATGGCAGCCCACCAGGATGGGCTGACATGAGCCTCAGGCGGGTCTGGCCGCTGCCCGCAGGCACGT
>NW_004567149.1:932971-935719 GCF_000260355.1 Condylura cristata | reverse complement strand
AACGAGCCCGGCTGCAAAGCGCAGTCTCCTGAGCGCTGGCTTAAAGATGGATAATGACAGCAGGTATCCGTCAGGCCGGGCAGGCGGCTCCTGCTGACTTGCACTCCTGACAGCGCAACCGGGTATCATCTTCGGTTTTCTTTAAAACAATAAACGCCCTAACTGCCAGGTGTTTTCTAGCTGTTTCTGGTCGCCACTCTTCAGCAAGCCGAGGGCAGCGCCTGTCCCTTCTGTCCTCGGCACTGTCCTCTCAGCCCAGCTCAGCTCCAGATGCCACTGTCGCTCTCGCTCGTCACCGCTGAGCCCTGCAGTGCCCCAAGGCCTCTCCCGGCTCTGGCGGACCCCATCTCTGGCATTCATCCTGCCCTGTGCCCCTCACTGAAGACGCTCACCTTTGCCCTCCCCCGTCCAGCTTCTCCTGGGTCTCCCCGACACTCTCAGCTACGTGTTCTTTTCCCAGCAGCTTCTCGGCTTTCCAGCAGCCTGTTCTGCCTGGGCTCCGGGCTCCTGGCTCCTGAGGAGTGACGGGGCGGTGCCGCCATGGTACAGCCCCAGACTTCGTCTTCACTCCAGCTGTCTCCGGGGCCTTCACCTACAGGCTTCACAGGGCACCCTCTGCTCAAGGCTGTTCTGGTTTACCCCGAACCTGGTCCTCACCCCTCCTGGTTCTCGATCCAGCCAATTCCATCCCCATGCGCACCCAATGCTCAGGGTGAAAATATGAAATAGTGAAAGGCAAACGGGCACTGGAAGTCCACGCTTTTCCTTGTCCCTGCCCCCAAGCCGCTTGGTCACTGTGTCCTGTGATTTCTGCCTCCTCCTACTTAGCTCTATGGGTGACCAGCTTCACTAGCCCCTCCTCACCTTGAGAGAGGGGCAGGGAAGGACAAAGGAGGCTAAGGAGACAGAGAGAGAAGTGACAGAATGAATGATGTTGAGTGATTCGTGCTCACATCTCCAGTGGTTCTACACAGCTGATGAGAAGCCCCCAATTCCTTTGTACAGTCTCGGTAATCTCTTCCAGCCCAGTCCTCATATACCTATTCCTCCTTGCTCAGCCTTCCCCCCCCTGTGCATTTAGAGGGGGCACCGCTCCCCAGCCCACACCCTCAAAATACTCACACTTTATCTACCGTAAGCCTCTGCACCCACCTGTTTGCACACCCACTTACTCTGCTGACTGTGTTCTTTCTCCACTTTCCTTCCAGTCACTCACCCTCTAGGGCCCCTGGGAATCCACCCTGAGTGTCGGGAGCCCTTCCCCCCACTTCACTTGGTGCTGTGACCCACTGCAGGACAAACACGACCCTCCCCAGCCTGCTGAACTGCTGGGAAAGGCCAGGCCCTGTCTTATTACCCAACTTCGGGGTGACCGGATGAAGGACCTGCACAATCAGAGCTGAGAAGTGAACTAAGTAACTGCTTCCCAGTGCTGGCTACTGAAAGGGACTTCGAGGGTGTGGATGATGCTGAGGGGAGGATTTACAAAGTCCAAGTATCTGAGTGTGCCAAGTGGTTTGTGTTTAGGGAAATCATTTTCCCATTTAAAAAACAGGCCATTGAGGGGCCCTCCCTGGTAGCACACGGGGTTAAAGCGCAGCACTAACAAGCTAAAGCCACTTCAGCATGAGCTCGATCATAAGTGTGAACACAGGAGTGCCTGACCAGAGCACCGGCCGGCAGAGGAGGTCCCCAGGGGACCACGTACCTCCTCTTCTTGCACATCCCATCTGGAGACCGCCCCTGACCTCGCGACAGGGCTTCCTGACCGTATCAGCGGTCCTCTCCTTGCCCACGGGGGTCGGGTCACCCACTGCTGCAACGCACACTCTGCTGGCATAACCGTGCGCTCCCTGCACTGTCCCGCTGGCAGGTTTCACTCGCGACTGAAAATGAAGCTTTCACCTTGTCGGGGCTATAGGAGTACACGCTCCCCCTCCCTCAACAAAGAGCTAAATCCGGGGCCTCCGTGGTGGTGCAGGGTGAGAGTCTCATGCTCTCAAGCGGTCGCCAGCCACAGCTGCATGAGTCTGACCCCGGGAGGGAGCCACAGGGCGCAGCTGACCTCTCCTGTCTCCCTGCTGCCCCTCTGCAGTGTTTCCGTACATCCACCTGTTCTGCTCCCATTCCGTCTCTGGGGAATCCTCTCACCCTCCGCACCTGTGGCTGGACTCACAAATATGTATTTGTGAATAAAATTGAATCCATAAAGAAGAAAGAATTACATTCTGGCTTCTGCGTCTACAGCATCGCTGATGAGGGGCCGGATGGAGGCGGCCCTGAAGCGCCTGCGCTTCCAACCGTGAACCTCTCTGCAGACCTGGCTGGCATTTTCCCTCCTTTCTGCACTCGAGACCCTTCAGGGGTGCCCACGGGGACCTCACCCCTATTGCTCTCACAGGATCTGATCACCCGCCTCGAGTTCACCTGAACCCAGAGATGAGGGTCGTGGGCGCGTAGGCGACAAGCGGGGCCTTTGTGCATTTCACATTGCTGGATGGGTGCCCCACCTTAGCAGCCTGCCAGTGTGGGGGGCACTTTGCTGGTCACCGAGGGCATCGCTCCCGGCCTGGGCGGCCCAGTGACACACGGGTGGGGGCCCGTCATCTCACCATCAGGACACCAGGCGTCTTATTCACCAGGCAGGTGGCCCGAGGTAGTGGTGGGTGGTGGGGGGTTGAATGCGACATCGGAGAGCAGGCGCGGCCCCTCTTGCGGAAAAGCAGGTGGGGCGAAGCATGAGTCAGT
>NW_004567149.1:929638-932581 GCF_000260355.1 Condylura cristata | reverse complement strand
CGGGGCTTGTGGGAGCCCAGCCAAGGGGGCCCTTTTTGCGTGAATACAGGAGTATGGGTCGGGGCAATGCACTGGGAGAGGCTACTTGTAGGCGATGGAATGGGGGGAATTTTAGGGCTCCGCTGGAGGGAGAGAGCTGGCCAGGGTGGGAACCACTCACTGGGGAGGGTAGCGGGGGTGGCTGGGCTCCATCACCAGGAGCTGTGTCCTCTGGGCCTGGCCGGGCCGAGGCTGGAAGCAGAGTGCAGCCTCAGCTCCCGTCAGGGGCCCAGCGGCTGCAGGAACTGACCGCAGCCCAGTGAGTTGTGCCTGCCCCAGGTCCTGGGTGACACCGTAGATTTCCCCGCCCCTATGCATAGCCTTGGGTCTGCCACACGGGGTGGGGGTGGGGCTTTAACTGCCACCCAGGCTACTGCACAGGGCCCCTAGACCACAATGACCCTGGCCACCTTGAGGTCACAGGAGTCCGTCACTCAGGGTGCTCACACTGGGCACTGGCTGGATGCCAGAGAGCCCAGGGTGGGTGCCCAAGCAGCTGACCCCCAACCTGCAGCCTCCCGGTCAGGAAAGGGGCACCCAGGTCCTCCTCTCAGCGGGTCTGGGGGTCGGGTTAGTGCCCTGGAGCTTGGCAAAGCACTCAGCATTCTGGGGTCACTCAGACCTACAAAGATGAACGCAAAGACCATTCGGATCTTGTCCCTCCCCTCTCGTTTACTAAGCTTACTAAATGTGGCGACGTATGACAAGATGCGGTGAAATCAGGGCTAAGAGGACTTGGGGGACACTTCCATGACCCTCGGGCTTGGGGGCAAGTGACACTGGCTCAGATGACTTTCTCCCTTTCCTCTCCTCCCTCATAAAGCTCAGATTTGGGAAACTAACATCCACACCATGCTGCCGGCCCACAGTGCCCAGGGGAGCCGGCCAGGCTGCTGGTCAGCTCCGGGCGCCCGTCAGCCCGGGACGGGGACATGACCCTGTGGCCACCTGCAGGGTGGCTGGGCACGGACGAGCGCTGCTCCATGAGGGCGCTGTGGCTCACATGCGGGGCTGGTACGGTGCGGCTGGCGAGCCCCGGGGCCCGAGTCCTTGCAGCTTGCTTTAAGCCATCCCAGACAAAGGTGCGATTTTCCTCATACTTGGCCACGGAAACCACGCGCTTGCAGTGGCAAGACACGGCCCCAGGGGCTTTAATCCTCTCAGCTCCTTGCGTGGACTCCACCCGCACAGACCGCAGCCTGAATGGACAGACAGCTTCCTTTCTGTGGCTACTGAGCGTGGCCTGTGTCACCCTGGGGACCTGACTGAATCCCGCCTGCCCTAGTTTCCAGGATCTGAGAGCAGGTGTGGACGCAGGAGGGAGAAACTGGGGCACAATTCTCCCTGCTTCTGTGGGATTCCCTGGGGTGCCAGGCACTAGGTTATTTCACGCTCGCAGTAGTCTACACAGGAGGAGGTCGGACCCTGTTTGCACGTCGGAGTCCACGCCAGGGACGCTCGGTGCACACACACCCCACACCCCGCACCTGACCTGAGCCAGTTCCTGGAGCCCCAGGCAGAGGGGCCTCCCCCGGGTTCTCACAGGCTCTGCCTGCGCTGTGACCCTGAGGCTGCAGGTCACCCCGGGGCCTCTCCACATGCAAAGCAGCAACCCCAGGATCCCAGCGCTCACAGGCCGGCGAGCGTGTCCACTGTCGGAACCGCGGGGTCAGCCGTTCCGGCCACAGGGCCGAGCGCCAGGCCGGGCCCGTGCGTGACTGACCCACCCCGTTCCAGGCTGGCCAGCATGGACGCACTCGCGGACGCCAACGGCTCCTTTGCCTTCGACCTCCTGAGAGAGCTGGGAGAAAGCGACTCGAAAAATGTGTTTTTCTCGCCCATGAGCGTCTCCTCTGCCCTGGCCATGGTCCTCCTGGGGGCCAAGGGGAGCACCGCGGCCCAGATGTCGCAGGTACGCACCTGGCCACTTCCGGGACCCCGCACCTAGGGAGGGGCTGGTGCTGGGGGTGTGCACAGGGCCATTCCCAGACAGACCTCCGCGAGCTGGAGACAGTTCTGCTGTGACCAGCTGGCCAAATGCCAGGGCCCAGGACACCAGCTCAGCGTCCTGGGATTCGCCATGCAACGCCCAGAGCTCAGCCCCCCATTTCCTCAGTGCATCACCGATTCATCACAAAGGCTACGGTCAGAGCCGGGGAAGAGGCGCAGGGTGTAATTGGGGTGTCACCCGCGGCAAGCCACCACTCTCCCCAGATCTCAGTTGCTCACGAGCTCAGCAGCACCCTGAAACCCCACCAGTTCTGTGTTGCTGGAGGCTTTATCGCCCTTGCCTGAGTGATCACATCACTGGCCATGGCCGCCAACCTGATCTCAGCCTCTCGCCCGCCCTCAAGTCCTGGGGTGGGCAGGAAGATCCACCCGCTCTTACTGCTGTTTTTGCTGGCACCCAGCGTCCCTCCTCCAGGGTTTCCTGAAAATCACCTTCACAAACAGCAAAGGTCACCTTTAGTGTTCTCATCACTAAGAAATTCCAAGGGTTTTTTGCAGGTGGGGGGGGGGCGGGCGGCATTTAAGACAAACTGTGGAAGAAGAGCTGTGTTTGAGAAATCGATTGCGGTCACTGCAATGACCAAATTAGCTTATTTCCCACAAATCACAGAATTGAATATTTACTTTCAACTCTGGTACCCCGCTTGGGGCCAGCTGTGGTCCTCAGGGGCGTGAAGTCCTCTGGCCTGTCTGAGGTCCCTGCTCGTGCCGTGGCTCTCCAGCCATCGTGTGAGACCCAGCTAGGCCTGTGTGTAACTATGGTCTGGGGACAGCACAGAGAGGCCGGAGCCGCCTGTTTAAGGCCAGGCCTGCGGCATCATCTCATCTGCTTTCCGTCGTCTGAAGTCACAGGGCCTGTGCAGACCCCAGGCAGGCGGGAGAGGCCGCCTAGCC
>NW_004567149.1:926299-928593 GCF_000260355.1 Condylura cristata | reverse complement strand
CTGGAGCCAGGGAGGCCCCCTCCGCACAGCGCCCACTAACCGCCCTCCGAGCTGCTGTCCACGCGCCACGCCGCAGCTTTGCCCCTCACGGCCACGGCCCCCGACGCCCACACGTCGCCTCCAGAGCGGCCCACACGTCTGTTCCCGCCAAAGGCTGACGTGGTCTTCTCGCTCCAGGGACGGCGCCCGCCATCTCACGGGGTGTCTGTCTGTCTCCCCGTCGTCAGCACGCCTGTGCCGCTGACCTCCTGCGCTGTCCAGGGCCCGGCCCGGCCCCCCGCGGGCCTCTGTCAGTCGTCTCTCTGCTGGCTGCGGCCTCCCCTTCCCTGTCGTCCCCACTTCCATCTCCGCTGGGGCTCCCCACCCCGAGTCTCGCTCTCGCTGCAGATTGCCCGTGTTGTGTTCAGGTGACAGCATTTCTCTTACCGTAGTGTTTTTATTCTTGAAGGTCCAAGCTCCCTCCCCATGTTCCTGTTGGGACGGAGAACGCCTCTGTCCTGTGCGCGATCACGCGCTGAGATGGCCCGTCAGGTCCCGTCTCCAGGCTGCTGCCTCGGGAAACTCTGTCCTAGCTGCTCTTTCATTCTGCCTTTGCAGGTAAAATTAAAGATTTGCTGCCTGCAGGCTCTGTGAATGCACAGACCTCTCTGGTCCTCGTGAACGCCATCTACTTCAAAGGCAACTGGGCTCAGCAGTTTGACAAGCAGCACACACACGAGAGACCCTTCTATGTCAGCCCGGTGAGTGTTTCGCAGTAGCGAAGGACAATGTTGGAGACAGGCCCTGTGTCCCCACCGGTTCTATTATATTTGTGATAATTGGGGCGTAGCCCAGCGACAGAGAGGGGAGCGGAATAGGCAGACTGACGAAGTACACTGCTGAGGGGGCAGCAGGGAGCAGGAGAGCTCGGTCCCGCCCTGTGGGTCACTGCCTGGCCCGGAGTTGAACACGAGCTCTGCCTGCGATAGTGCTGAGCATAACCCCTGGGCCTCCCGGGAGGCCCCATATTGGCCCTGAAATCCCCAGAAAGCCTCGCCTAGGTAACTCTGGCTCAGCCAGATGCTGGCCCGTCTTGGGCATTTGCTCCCCTTTGCCCTGACTTCAAAGCCAGGCTCCCACCCCCAGCCTCTGCCCAGCTGCCCCCTCTGCGCTCCCGCGCCAGCTGCTTTCCCATGCTGAGGTCTCTGGGGTGGATCTCGGCCTAAGTCTGGTCCCTCTGGCTTCCCAGACACGTTGGGATCAACTCGAGGCTCCAGACTCGAGCCTGTTCCCTATAGACCCGGGTCCCCCCCGCCCCATGTGCCTCCCTCCCCCCTCCCTCCCCCAGTAGCATCCGGGCTTTTCCTGGAAGCCTTTCTCCCCAGGGGGAGTCTTTGCCTCATAAGCTCTTCTGGTCCAGGAGGTGAGTGAGGATGAAGTCCAGGGGGCCACCTGGTGGAGATCAGGTCAGGGAGGCCGAATAAACCGTGGGCAAGAGTGAGTCTGTGCTGCCTCAGCCTCGGTGCGCCCCTGTGCCAGCCACGGGATGGCAGCAGCTCTCAGGCACCTCATCTTACCTTGCTTGGGGCGCAGGAGCTGGGGGAGGGCTGGGATTGGCCTGTAGGGCCTCCTCTGTGGCAGGCTGGGATGCCCAGGGCAGAAGCTCTTTCCCCTGGGTCGTGTGGCTCTGCTGGCCCTGGCCATGCTGCCCCCTAGTGGTCACTCTGTTATCCAGCAGAGGTTGCTGAGGCTGGACACTGCCAGGGCCCAGCTAGGCACTTTCTGGCCTGGCAGCCCTCTGCTCAGGGTGTGGTCTGGGGTAGGGTGGCAGGTGTGGGCATGTCTGGGGCTGTGGGCATGGACAGATCTGCAGGAAGGGTGGGGCTGTGGCGACGCACATGTCCAGGGAAGGTCTAGCGGGACCACTGGGGTGTATTCTGCGGGTTCTGGGGAACCTGCTGGCTGGGCAGAGACAGAAGGGCCCCCTTTGCCCTCCCTGTGGTTCGGGGCCGCTGGGGAAGCATATGGAGACAGGATGAGAGGGAAGGCTGGGCCCTGGCCCTGGCCCATCAAGGCCACTCAGTGCTTGAGCGTCCTGTGCTCCCTCCCTGGAGGGGGTTTCCAGCCCCAAGCCACGTGCCTGACACCCGGTGTACACCAGGGCCCTCTGGCCACTGTGCGGGGCCACGCTCGCAGCGGAGGGACGGGCTGGCAGCGGGACGGGGCGACCAGCGAGATGCCGAGTGTGCAGAGGGGGGTGGCGTCACTGCTGATGGCAGATGGGCCGCGACAGAGAAGCAGGGCAGGGATTCGGG
>NW_004567149.1:917472-924609 GCF_000260355.1 Condylura cristata | reverse complement strand
AGTTCTGTGCACCCACACCCCCATTTTTGATCCCACTCCCCACTCCACCCCCATAAAATGTCTCTGGTAAGGCACAATTTTCTTTTAAATATTTATTTCTTTATGCTTGCTAGAACTGGGGTTCAGGGCAGAGGTGCGGGGGGCCAGAGGATTCACCAGAGACAGAGTGGGGAGCAGAACAGGCAGCTCTACTGAAATATAGTGCTGAGGGGAGCAGCGGGCGGGTCAGCTGCGCCATGTGGGTCACCCCCTGGCTGGGGATCGAGCTCATGCACAGTGGCTGTGGGTAGCTTCACAGTGCTGCGCTTTAACGTGCTGTACAAAAGGGAGGCCTTGGAGAGACCAGTCCCAGCTCAAACACAGAACTCTTCGGTCACATGCCTGTCCAGTGTGCTGGCCCTGAAATAGTGTCTGCCAGAGGCTGGGTGACCGACAGGCTCTGGGCCGCGTTTCCTGAGGAGAAACCTGACGACTGCGCATCACTGAGAAAGGAAGGCGTGGGGATCCCAAGCCACTGGTGTTACTTGCTCAACTTGGTCTCCGGCCAGCAGCGCAGCACTGCAGGGGGGTGGGCTGAGTCCTGGTGGGCCACCACCCCTGCCCCTCTGGCCTGTGCCCCCCAACAACCCCCAGCACAAATCGAAGGTCCCTTTCGTCCCACCCTCTTCATGTCCCAGGGAGGGCTGCATCCCCCTGCCCAGCTAAGCACCCAGAGCGGGTCTCTTCACCGTGGACAGGGAGCCAGGTGGCCAGGGAGAGTCCCGATTGCCACTGTCAGAGCTTCACACCCCTGAGACAGGAATGAGCAGCCCGTGCTCTACAGTGTCCCGGGGCTCCCCAAGTTGTTTACTGTAGCTGTCCTGTCACTTCCCCCAGGAGTCACCCGCAGGCTGTGATTTCAGTGAGAGGCACAGTGACCCGCTCTCCTCTCCAACTGCCATGTCATTCATGGGGACCCCCTTGGCATTACGCTGCGCAGCGAACCTGCCAGGTCAACTCCTCCTAGGGTTCAGTTCTAGGGAAGTGTCTCTGCCCTGTTTCCAGTGATCCCAGATCCTGACTTTGCCTTAAGTGTTTAGTGGATGCTTTTAGCTAATCCTTGGCAGGTGACAAGCCAGGAGGGTCTGAGGCGCCAGGGGTGGATTGGGGGTTGAAGGTCACTCTCCTGGCTGGGTCCCGAGGTCCAAGCTGACGGACTGCGGGATCTGCCACTGGAGGGCGCCAGAGAGACGCCCCAGGAGACGGGGCCTGGCTTTTTGCTATAATGAAAAATAAAACTTTTGAGTTCTTCATCTACTGTGTCTCTTTAGCTTGGAAGAACTTTGAGAAGCGTCCCCTGTAGCTCTGAGCCTTGTAGGAGCTCGCAGTTCGGGGCCTGACTGCCCCCGTGGCCTCCCAGTTATCCAGGACACCTCCCATATCCCCTAACTGTGGAAAGACAACTTGGGGATTTTCATGCTTGGGAAAAATTAGTAAACCTCATGGCAGTAGGTGCCTGGGCTTGGAGTGGTAGGTTTTTAACCTGTGGATCTCAGGACAGTGGGAACAGCAATTTTTTCTGCAGTTTTTTTTTTTTTTAAGGTTTTTTATTTTCTTTCTACCTCACTTTTCCTAGGCATTCCTAGTCTGTTATAATTTTGGTGGTCACTAGTGTAGTTTACATGTTTCAAAGACCTCAAATGCAAAGTCTCCTTATTCTGAGATGCTTTCTCTTCAGATTTCCCCTCACTTGCAATTCCCAGCCAGGGAGCTGACCCACTTGGCCCAGCAGACCTCTCCTTTCTCACACACTGCTCCCCTCAGCAATGTCTTTCAGCTGAACTGCCTCCTCTGCTCCCCACTGTCTCAAGAAATCATCTCACCCCTCCTGCTCTGCACCTGTGGACTACACCCTAGTTCTGTGCAAAAATAAAATAAAAAGTAAAGGTGAACACATTACTGAGTGAAAGAAATCAGTCAGAAAATGTGGCATACTCTGGGAAAGGGGAAATTCCAGACAGGAAAAATGTCAGGGATTTTAGGGGCTGTTGTGAAGGAGGGGTGAACAGGTAGGGCACAGGGGGTTCAGAGGGCAGTGATGCCATTCCTTGTGACTCTGTGGTGGCGGCTGTGCATCGTCACACATTCACTCAAACTCACAGGAAGCACAACAGCGAGGCTGCAAATAAATGAGGAGAGAAGACACTATCCTCATTGTGCTCACACAGCAGAAATATGTGATTCACCCAAATCCTCCCCGTTTTCTCGCTGTTCTCTGACTCAGAGTCATGAACCTGGCTTGAGGGGATGTGAACTGAGCCAGTGTCCCAGCTACTGAAGGGAGAGATAAGGAAGGCCCATGAGTTTCTGGGTCATAGGAACGAGAACATGGTTAAGTTGTCATCATCAGCATCCGCAGGTGGCCACTGGGTGGGCAGTGAGTCTGCTTCTCCGTGTGGACTCTCTGATGTCACAACGGCCCTATCACAAAGTCCAACTTCCATTTGCAGTGGAGAAAACTGAGGCCTAAAGAATTTAGAAAAGATGTAATGGAGGGTGGGGACTTGCAAGAAAGGGAGCTCAGGACTCCTCTCTGGAACCAAGGGAGGGTAAGCTCGGCAGCAGGAGAGCAGAAAAGCAAGTGAGGAGTGTGCCTGTGCTTTCCTGTGATTTGGAACTAGGAACAGCCAGGTTCCCGGCAGGGGAGCAGTGAGCACTGCGAGTGGGCACAGCCCCTGCACAACTGTTACGAGGGGGGGTGCAGACAGGGACCCCACTAATATCCTCTGGACCTGAACAAAGACAGAGGAAGGGGATCCTCAGGGACAGATCCACAAGGCACACCCATGGCATCACTACCTTCGTGGAGTTTTGGCGTCGTAGTGCCGGACTAGGTCTGGCCTGCAGTCACCAGCACCCTAGAAGCGGCATCCCGCAGAGACATTCGCCCACATGGGCAATACAGCGCACCAGGGCCGGGAACATACTAGAAAACAAACAAAAGGGGTAAGGGAAAATACAAACAAGCAACCTCTTAGGGGAAGGATGCACCACAAAAGAAAATCAGCCTCCTATGACCTTGAAGTAAATCTTTGCCTTTCATAGAAAAATTAAAATCATCATGATTCAAAAACATAACAAAGACAGAAAGGAAAAGAACAAAATGAGAAAAGTAATTAATGAGCTGAAGAATGTAATTAGACCCTAAAGAAGGAAATGAAAGAAACGCAGGATAAGAAATGATTAATGGAGGTACTAAAAATTCTGGGAAAAGCAACAAACGCAGAATTGATGAAATGGAAGACAGAGTCAGTAATCTAAAAGATCCAGAAATAAAAAGAACCAATAAAGGAAGCAAAATAGAAGAATGAAGAAACACCGTGAGAACTGACAAAATGAGAAAAGGAAATATAAAAGTTATAAGGATCCCCAAAGAAGAGCATACAGACTAAGGAAACAAAAAACTACTCAAGGAGATACTCGAAGAGAACTTCTCCAATATGAAGGAGGAAATGAAAATAGACATACAAGAAGTGAGAAGAATGCCAAATTAAAACAATGAAAGGAAAACTACAGAAGGACAAAAAATAAAGTATTCAAGAGTCCAAGATAAGACAAAAATCATGGATTCATGGATTTGAAAAGGGAGGGGAAATAGACTAGAAAGAAAAACCAAAGAGGTTGGTTGGTAATAGACTTCCTGAAGAAACACTGGTGGCACTGGGCTGCCCTGTTGGTGCAAGGGTAAACCGGCAGCACTATGAGCCATTCACAGCCAATACAGCATGATTCAATCCCTGCCAGGGGCTGACACACGGCAGAACAGACCTCTCCTGTCTCAGCTACTTCTTCACTCAGAGTGTATTTCAGTCGATTCTCCTGTTCTGCATTCTGTCTCTAGTGAATCATCTCACCCTCTTGCACCTCTGATCTGTATCCCAGTTCTTGCATACATAAATAAATAAATCTTAAGAAAACAGCACTGTGGGCAAGAAGAGAATAGAGTGACATATTCAACAAACTCCAGGACAACAAATGCCAACCAAGAATACTATACCCTGCTAAGCTCTTCATTCTCTCTGAAGAAAGAATAAGGACCTTCTCAGACAAACAGAAACTCCAGAGAGCAATTACGACTAAACTTCTGCTCCAAAAAAAAAAATCTATAAAAAGTCCTAAAGCCAAAGTTAATACAGGAATGAATAAGAACAGAATAAAGCAAGGAGTAAAAAAAAAAAGGCAAAACAGTAAACAGATGCCAATGTATCAATATTTACTCTAAATACAAATGGACTAAACCCATCAACATAAAGACACAGAGTTGCAGGCAGGATTAAAAACAAATTTCAATTTTCTGTCTTCAGAAAACACATTTAGCTACAAAAGATAAGCATAGACAAAGTAAAATGCTGGAAAAAAGTCCTACAAGCGAATGGAAAACAAAAGAATGCAAGAACAGCTATACTTATATCAGATGCAACAGACTTCAAACTAAAAAAAGGTGAAAAGAGACAGACAGACACTACATTATGATTAAGAGAATAATATTTCAGGAAGATATAACATTCACTCATTAACTTACACTTGCCAAATGAAGGAGCATATATATGAAATCAAATTAGAGAAAATACATATGTACATATGTAGTAGGAGACTTCAATACCCTGTCACAAAAATGGACAGATAAACAAGACAAAAATAAACAAAGATGCTACACTAGAGAAATAAATAACGCCCTAGACCTCATGGGCTTAACAGATATCTATATAACACCGCACCTGAAAAAGCCTGCATGCGCATTTTTCTCAAGTGCACACGGATCATTCTCCAGAATTGACCACATACTGGACTACAAGACAAACATCAACACATAAAATCAAAACCATTCCAAATATCTTCTCCATTCATAAGGATATCACACTAGAAATAAATCATGAAAAGAAAACAAGGAACCCTCCTATCTCATGGGATTGCAATTCATACTACTGGGTTAAAGACTAGATCAAGGGCCCTCCCTGGTGGCGCAGCGGGTTAAAGCACAGCACTAAGAAGCTAAAGCCGCTTCAGCATGAGTTCGATCCCCGCCTGCCCCAGAGGTTACCACATGGTGTGGCAGACCTCTCCTGACCTGCCCGCTGTTCCCCTCAGCAGTGTACTTCGTCCATCTGCCTGTTCTGCTCCCCACTCTGTCTCTGGTAAATCCTCTCACCCTCTGCATTTCTGGCTTGTACCCCAGTTCTGTATGAATAAATAAATAAATCTTAAAAAAAAGAGAGATCAAAGAAATAATTAAAAACTATTTTGAGTTGATGGACAATGAGGATTCCAATTTCAATGATGTATGAGAAACAACAAAAAGAGTAATAACAGAAAAGTGTATAGCACAAGAAGCACATATCAAAAAACAAGACAGAATTAAAGAAACAAATTAATCTCCCATCTGAAAGAACCAGATAAAGAATAACCAAAACCCCAAAAACCAGCAGAGGAAGGCAAATAGTAAAAATCAAACCAGAAATAAATAAAATAGAAATTTTTTAAGAATCCAAAAAGATCAACAAAACCAAAAGATTTTGTTTTGAAAAAATAAGCAAAATAAACAAACCCCTAGCCAGGATTACAAAAAAAAAAGCAGAAAAAAACACAAACAGGATCATAAACAAAAGAGGAGAAATTACATCAAACTCATTAAAAATCAAAAGAATACTCAGAGATTACTATGAACATATATATGCAAACAGTTCAACAATCTAGAAGAGATGGACAAACTCCTAGAATGATAAAATCATCCAGTTTTGATAAGGAACAAACAGAACACATAAACAGGCCTATTACAAACAGCAAAATTGAAACAGTAATCAGAGCGCACCCCAAAAACAAAAGCCGAGGACCAGATGGCTTCCCAAATGAAACATTCAGAAATGAATAAGTGCCCATCCTCCATAAACTCTTCCCAAAAAATAAAGAAGCAATACAACCAGATGTGTTCTATGAAGCCAACACTGCACCAACACCAAAATCAAACAAAGATAACACACAAAAAGGAAACTACAGGCCAATCTTCCTCACGAACACTGATGGAAAGAAAAATCATCAACAAAATCCTCCCCAGTAGAATCCAACAATGCATCAAAAGGATAATACACCACAATCCAGTGGGATTTATTCCAGAGGCACAAGCAGGGTTCAATGTCTGAAAATTAATTAATGCAATCCAAAACATCAACAAAAAGAAAAATAAAGATCACATGATCATTTCAAATGCTGAGATAGCATTCGGCAAAGTGAAACATCCACTTATGATGAAGGCCCTCAAAATTCTCCAGATAGAAGGAACTTATCTTACCATGATAAAAGGCATATATGACCAATCCACAGCCAATATTATTCTCAGTGGTGAAAAGTTAAAGCCTTTCCTTTAAGATCGGGCACAGACAAAGACATCCACTCTCGCCTCTGCCTTTCAATATAATACTGGAAGTCGTAGCCAGAGCAATAAGGTAGGAGAAAGACATGTAAGGATCTAAATAGGGAAAAAATAAGTAAATCTATCACTATGTGCAGATGATATGATAATATACATACAAACTCCACAGAAAAACTAATAAAAACAATCAACCAGTTTAGTAAAGTAGCAGAATACAAAATTGACACTCAAAAGTCAGCAGCCTTCCTATACACAATCTGAAAAAGAGGAAATCAAGAAAACCATCCCTTGAGTTGAAAAAAAACAAAACAAAACAAAACAAAAAAACAAGACTTGCAAGACTTGGGTAGAACCTAACAAAATAGGAAAAGGACTTATACAAAGAACCTTATAAAGCAAATACAAAGGAATGGAAAGCCATCCTCTGCTCATGAATTAGAATAATTAACATTATAAAAGTGGCCATACTATGAAAACCAATCTGCACTATTCTAATAAAAATCTTGATACCATTCTTCAAAGACATAGAACACATAGTGATGAAATTCATATGGAGTTCCCAAAAAACTCAAATAGCTTAAGCTATTTGACTAAAACTGAGGAGAACGATGGTATAACATGTCAAGACTTCAAACTCTATTACAAAGTCATAATAGGGAATGCAAACTAGTACAACCACTATGGAAAACTGTTTGGAGGTTCCTCAAACTGCTAAACATGGAGCTTCCCTA
>NW_004567149.1:907635-917137 GCF_000260355.1 Condylura cristata | reverse complement strand
GGGGGTGGAGTGGGGAATGGGATCAAAAATGGGGGGGGGGAAGGGAGGGAAATGCACGGGACTATAGTGGTGGCACAGGGGTGATTTGGTGATGGGAAACCCGCGGGATTACAATTGAGATGGAAAAAAAATGTACAAAGTCATAATAATTAAAACAGTTTGGTACAAAAACAGACCCAATGAACAATGGAACTGAATAGAAAGCCCAGCAATAAAGCCACACATATAGGGACACAAAATATTTGACAAACGAGTCCAGAATTTGCAATAGAACAGGACAATTTCTTCAATAAATGGTGTTAAGAAAAGTAAAAGAATGAAACTAGACCACTACCTCACATCATGCACAAAATTAACTCAACATGAACATAAGACGTAAAACCTTATCATCTATAGAAGAAAATATAGGTAAAACACTACAAAATACCCATCTCAGTACCATCTTGAAAGACTCATTTCCTAAAACTAATATATAAAGGGAAAGATAAACAGTTGGGATACATAAAATTAAAAAGTTTCTGTACAGAAAAAGAGACATTAACCAAAACAAAGAGACATCCTACTTATTGCAAGAAAATTTTTGCATTCCATACAACTGATGAAGGATTGGTCATGGAGATATACAGAGAACTCAAACAACTCAACAAAAACAAAGTAAACAATTCAGTCAAAAAAATGGGCAGAGGAACTTAAAAGATACTTCTCTAAAGAGGAAATGCAAATGGCCAACAGGCATGTGAAAAAAATGTTCAACATCCCTCACAATCAGAGAAATACAAATTAAAACCACGATGAGATTCCACCCTACAGCAGTAAGAATGGCACATATTAAAAAAAACTAGCAACAACAAATGTTGGCCAGGATATGTTGAAAAAGGAACTCAGAGGACATTGCTGGTGGGAATGCAAAGTGGTCCAACCACTATGGAAAGCTGTGTGGAGGATCCTAAAACTACTAAAAATGGAACTACATGTGACCCAGCAATCCCACTGGGATTTTGTGTCCCCAAAGACACAAAAGCATTCACTGAAAAGAATACCTGCACTCTTATGTGTACTGAAGCACCATTTTTAATAGATAAGACTTGGAATCAAACCAAATGCCCGAAAAGAGACAACTTATTCAGAAACCAAAAAAGATAAACTTATACCAGTTGCATGTCTAGAGACATGTCTAGAAGGGATTATGCTCAGTGAAATAAGTTAGCAGGAAAAAGAAAAGTACCAGATGGTTTCACTTATAGGAGGGATATATGAGAACCATATAAGAGATCAAGGGGAGAGCACAAGTGTCTATGGTGATGTGCACAGGTGAATGGGTGAATTCTATGAGACTAAACCTGAGAATGGGTGAATCCTATGAGACTAAACCTGAGACAAGAAAGCAAACATTTAAAGAGAGACAGAGAGAGAGAGAGCACTGATGTAAAATACCTATAATTAATTTTTTTTTAAAGATTTATTTATTTGTGCATACAGAACTGGGGTACAGGCCAGAGGCTCAGGGGCGGCGAGAGGCTTCACCAGAGACAGAGCGGGGAGCAGAACAGGCAGATCGACGAAGTACACTGCTGAGGGGAGCAGCGGGTGGGTCAGGAGAGGTCTGCCACGCCATGTGGTCACCTCCGGGGCAGGCGGGAATCGAACTCATGCGGAATGGCTTTAGATTCTCAGTGCTGGGCTTTAACCCGCTGCGCCACCAGGGAGGGCCAATTAATTTTTTAAGAGTTACTTATTGATGCATACAGACTGGGGTAGAGGCCAGAGATGCAGGGTGGTGAGACAGAGTGGGAAGCAGAACAGGCAAGTCGATGAAGTACACTGCTGAGGGGAGCAGCAGGCAGGTCAGGAGAGGTCTGCCGCGCGATGTGGGTCACTGCCTGGCCGGAGATCAGACTCATGAAGTGGCTACGTCTAGCTTCGTAGTGCTATGCTTTAGCCTGTGGCACCACCAGAGAGGGCCTCTATAATTAAATTTTAAAAATGACGCGAAGGAGTCCAGCTCCAGACCCCATCATCTGACTATGAAAATGAATGAAAGAGAAGTATCCCTGCGACACATGGTGCGTGTGTGTGTGTGTGTGTGTGTAAGGACTCAGCCCTACATGGTGTGTGTGTGTGCGTGTGCGTGCGTGTGTGTGTGCTGTGTGTGTGTGTGTGTGTGTGTGTGTGTGTAAGGACTCACAGCCCTACTGTAGGGCTTGGGGTTACCGGTATCCCTGGAGAGGGTCAGGTCTGTACGGTATAGGTGGGAGGATCAGGAAAGGAAATGAACCTGGAGGAGAAATTAATTTCACTCTGGCTAGAGTAAGGCTGAGTTTCCACGCAGGCCCAGGCAGGAGGTCTCAGCCCCAGAGGTCCACGAGTGTCAGCAGCAGGTATGTAGCTGAAGTCAGGGGCTGGGGGTTTGCCAGGGAGAGCAGGACCCCAGGGATGATGCCCACACACAGGTGAGTAGGGGAAAAGAGCCAGAAAGTGACAGTGACATGAAGGAATCTGGCAGGGAAAATCCCAGTGATTCCTCCTCCAGGCTTCTCTCCTGTGAGCGTCCTTTCTGCCCCATCGAAACACCTCCCTTCCGCTGTGGTCACCAAATGTGGATGGCTTCTACCCCCGACGTCCCCATCCCAGGCCAGCCAGGGACACGAATGGGCCGTCCAACAACCTAACTACTGATACTGCAGCCTGAGGTGGCGTCCCACCCCACAGGTGGAGGGCGGCTCTGTTCTCACACACGCCCTGAGGTGCCAGGTGCCAGCCCTGGTATCACCTGACCCTCTGACCGTTCAGGTGATGGGCCGTTCCCACGACCTCCTGGGCCGGCATTAACCGCTCACGCAAGCCAGGGACACTTATGTTTACCAGCTTCTTAAAGGATATGAACAACTGGGTGAACAGACATTCAGGGTGGGGTTGGGGCATCCCCAGGCCAGAAGCCTCTGGCCCAGGAGTTGGGGTGTGCCACCCTCCCAGGGTGAATGTGCTCGCCCACCTGGAAGATCCCCAAGCATCGTAAAAACTTCACGTCTCTCTGGAGACTTCCTCCTGTAGACATGATTGATCACGAGCTCCAGTCCAGTCCTTCTCCATTTTCAAAAGAATGGGGGTGACAGGGGGTGAGGGGGAAATTCCACGCTCCTCGTCCAGACCTGTTCTCCTCAGGAAGCGCCTCCACCCAGGTCCTCCCAAAGTTGCTTCACTAGGACGGAAGACACCCAGGCAATGACGAGGCTTTCTGGGAGCCCCGCAGTAGCAACTGGGGTCACAGACCGAACCGAAGGTGCCTGTCATGCCCCTACCCCTTAGAAAATGGCCAAGGTGCCGGGCCGGGGCAGGAGCCGGGGCTGACCGACGTCGCTCTTTTCTATCCTCCCCAAGCTCACTGCGTTTGGGGCTGTGCCCTGCCCGATCTGACCTTGCTGCCAGCTGCAGTGTATCTCGGGGTCCCTAGGAGATGCTCAGTAACGAGTGGGAGGCGTGAGATCGGTATCTCCTACTGGGAGTCACTGTCGCACATCCTGGATGCTGCCTATAAAGCTGTTACACCGAGAACCACCACCCAGTCGTTCAAAACTAACACGGCATCCAGAAGACGCTGCCCGACACGGCTTAGCTGACTCAGTGGGAAGAAGGACCTGGAGCCCTGGCCAGTCTGAGGCTCAGAAGCTGTGAAGAGAGAAGGAGAGGAAGAGCATGTGAGGGGGGGAATGTGGGGTGTGGGGGTTCAGATTACAGAACCCCCTGCCAATCCTTACTGTTTGCTCTGGGATCTGAGATAGAGCCCCCATGTCAGAATCCCTACCTCCCCCAGCCCCAGGTGGATGGGAAACTAGAGAGGACAGGAAACGGGTGCCTTCGTGCTGACGGAATGACACTGCCTAACTCTAGCTGACAGGAGGTACCGCACCCCTTTTCGCCTCACTCATTTCATCACCCTGCAAGCTTGCATCTGACAGAGGATCATTTCAAGGAAAGCACTGAACAACATAACAGCTACCTGTAGTCTGGGGAGCGTCTCCCGATCTCGGTGGGGGGGCCTCAACCCAGAGGGCCACGGCCCCCATCTGCGGGCATGTGGCAACGAGCCCGGCTGCAAAGCGCAGTCTCCTGAGCGCTGGCTTAAAGATGGATAATGACAGCAGGTATCCGTCAGGCCGGGCAGGCGGCTCCTGCTGACTTGCACTCCTGACAGCGCAACCGGGTATCATCTTCGGTTTTCTTTAAAACAATAAACGCCCTAACTGCCAGGTGTTTTCTAGCTGTTTCTGGTCGCCACTCTTCAGCAAGCCGAGGGCAGCGCCTGTCCCTTCTGTCCTCGGCACTGTCCTCTCAGCCCAGCTCAGCTCCAGATGCCACTGTCGCTCTCGCTCGTCACCGCTGAGCCCTGCAGTGCCCCAAGGCCTCTCCCGGCTCTGGCGGACCCCATCTCTGGCATTCATCCTGCCCTGTGCCCCTCACTGAAGACGCTCACCTTTGCCCTCCCCCGTCCAGCTTCTCCTGGGTCTCCCCGACACTCTCAGCTACGTGTTCTTTTCCCAGCAGCTTCTCGGCTTTCCAGCAGCCTGTTCTGCCTGGGCTCCGGGCTCCTGGCTCCTGAGGAGTGACGGGCGGTGCCGCCATGGTACAGCCCCAGACTTCGTCTTCACTCCAGCTGTCTCCGGGGCCTTCACCTACAGGCTTCACAGGGCACCCTCTGCTCAAGGCTGTTCTGGTTTACCCCGAGCCTGGTCCTCACCCCTCCTGGTTCTCGATCCAGCCAATTCCATCCCCATGCGCACCCAATGCTCGGGGTGAAAATATGAAATAGTGAAAGGCAAACGGGTGAAAATATGAAATAGTGAAAGGCAAACGGGCGAAAATATGAAATAGTGAAAGGCAAACGGGCACTGGAAGTCCACGCTTTTCCTTGTCCCTGCCCCCAAGCCGCTTGGTCACTGTGTCCTGTGATTTCTGCCTCCTCCTACTTAGCTCTATGGGTGACCAGCTTCACTAGCCCCTCCTCACCTTGAGAGAGGGGCAGGGAAGGACAAAGGAGGCTAAGGAGACAGAGAGAGAAGTGACAGAATGAATGATGTTGAGTGATTCGTGCTCACATCTCCAGTGGTTCTCCACCACCTAATGAGAAACCCCCAATTCCTTGGAGTGGTCTCAGTAATCTCTCCCAGCCCAGCCCGAAGCTACTTATTCATCCCAGTTCAGTCTTACTTCCCGGTACATTCAGAGGGGTACCACGCCCTAGCCCACACCCTCAAAATATGCTCTTTATCTCTGCACCCACCTGTTTGCACACCCACTTACTCTGCTGACTGTGTTCTTTCTCCACTTTCCTTCCAGTCACTCACCCTCCAGGGCCCCTGGGAATCCACTCTGAGTCCCGGGAGCCCTTCCCCCCACTTCACTTGGTGCTGTGACCCAATGAAGGACAAACACGACCCCTCCCCAGGACCTGCACAATTAGAGCTGAGAAGTGAACTAAGTAACTGTTTCCCAGTGCTGGCTACTGAGTGTGGATTATGTTGACGGGAGGACTTACAAAATCCAAGTATCTGAGTATGCAAAGGGGTTTGTGTTTAGGGAAATAATTTTGTCTTTTAAAAAGCAGGCCATTCAACTGCACTCCCAAAAATCTGAGTACACAGTTTTCTCAAATCCACATGGATCATTCTCTAGGACTGACCACATACTGGGTCACAAGACATATATCAATAAATATACTAGTACTGAATTCATACCAACTATCTTCTCTGACCATAAGGAATCAAACTAGAAATAAATCATATGAAGAAGGCAAGAAACCCATCTACCTCCTGGAGACTGAGACCCACACTACTAGAGGATCATTGGATCAATGAGGAGTTCAAAGAAGAAATTAAAAAATACCTGGAGAAGAACGACAATGATGACACAAGTCTCCAAAACTTATGGGACACATTAAAAGCAGTTATAAGAGGAAAATATATAGCAGTAAGACTCACATAAAGAAATAAGAAAAAACTCAAAGGAACAACATAAAGTCCCACCTTAAAGAATTGGAAAAAGAACAACAAAATAACCCAAAAGCCAGCAGAAGACAGGAAATAATAAAAATCAAAGCAGAAATAAATGGAATGGATGTTAGAAAAACAGTCTAAAAAAATCAATGAAACCAAAAGTTGGTTCTTTGAAAAAATAAACAAGATAGACCACTGGTGAGGCTCACAAAGAAAAAACAAGAGAAAGCACAAATAAACAGAATCATAAATGAAAGAGGAGAAATCACAACAGGTCCAGCAGAAATCAAAAGAATAATCAGAAAATACTATGATCAACTATATGCAAACAACATAAACAATTTAGCAAAAATGGACAAACCCCTACAACTCTACAACCACCCAAAGCTAAATAAAGAAGAAATAGAACAGCTAAACAGACCGATTACAAGCAAGGAAATAGAAGAAGTAATCAAAACCCTCCCCAAAAAAAGTCCAGGACCAGATGGATTTACAAATGAATTTTACCAAACTTTCAGAAAAGAACTAGTGCCTATTCTACACAGACTCATCCAAAAAATTGAAAAAGAAGGAAAAGTACCACATAGTTTCTATGAAGCCAACATCACACTAATACTAAAACCTAACAAAGAAAACACAGAAAAAGAAAACTTCAGACCAATCTCCCTAATGAACACTAATGCAAAAATCCTCGACAAAATCTTAGCCAACAGAATCCAACAATACATTAAAATAATAATACACCATGACCAAGTGAGCTTATCCCAGGAGCACAAGGATGGTTCAACATCAGAAAATCAATTAATGTAATCCATGACATCAATCGACAGAAAAAGAAAAACCAACATAATCATATCAATAGATGCGGAGAAGGCATTCTACAAAGTTCAACACCCATTTATGTTTAAGGCCCTCGAAATCCTCGGAATAGAAGGAACACACCTCAACATGATAAAAGCCACATATGACAAACCCACAGTCAATATTATCCTCAATGGAGAAAAGCTGAAAGCCTTTCCTTTCAGATCAGGAACAAGACAAGGGTGTCTACTATCATCACTGCTCTTTAACATAACATTGGAAGTTCTAGCCAGAGCAATAAGACAGGAAAAAGACATACAAGGAATCCAAATAGGGAAAAAGAAATAAAACTGTCCTTATTTGCAGGTGATATGCTAATTTACATGGAAAACCCTAAAAACGCCACAGAGAAACTAACCAAAACCATCAACCAGCTTAGCAAGGTAGCAGGATATAAAATCAACACATGACAGTCAGAGACCTTCCTATATACAACCAATCAGAAGAATCAGAAATAAATAAAAAAAAACCCATCCTGTTTTTAATTAAAACAAAAAGAATCAAATACTTGGGCATCAACCTAACAAAAGAGGTAAAAGATCTATACAAAGAAAATTACAAAACACTGTTAAAAGAAACTCAAGAAGACACCATGAAATGGAAAGACATCCCCTGCTCATGGATTGGGAGAATTAAAATCATCAAAATGACCATCATGCCAAAAGTGATATACAGATTTAACGTCATCCCAATAAAAAGTCTCAATGACATTCTTCAAAGAAATAGAAAAAAAATATTGATGAGATTCATATGGAAGAACAAAAGACCTCAAATAGCCAAAACTCTCAGGACTAAGAAGAAAGAGAATGGAGGCATTACAATCCCAAACTTCAAGCTATATTACAAAGCCATAATAATCAAAACTGCATGGTGCTGGACCAAGAACATATGTACAGACCAGTGGATTTGGATAGAAAACACAGATATAAACCCACAGGTTTATGGGCAGAAAATCTCTGAAAAGGAACAAAGAAGATACAATGGAACAAAGAAAGTTTGTTCAGCAAATGGTGGTGGGAAAACTGGGAAGCTACATGCAAAAAAATGAAACTAGATCACTACCTCACACCATACACAAAAATCAACTCAAAATGGATTAAAGACCTAGCCATAAGAACGGAAACCATAAAATACCTGGAAGCAAAGATGGGCAAAACACTACACGACATACACTTCAGCGACATCTTTAAAGATAGAGCACCCAATGCAATGGTAGTGAAGGCAAGGATAAATAGATGGGACCACAAGTTAAAGAGCTTCTGTACAGTAAAGGAGACATTACAAAAGACAAACAGACATCCCACTGATTGGGAAAAAATTTTCGCACACAAAGCTAGTGATAAAGGATTTACTACAAAAGATATACAAAGAACTGATGAAACTCTACAAAAATGAAGTAAACAACCCCATCAAAAAATGGGCAGAAGAGCTAAAAAGACACTTCTCCAAAGAGGAAATGCAGACGGCCAACAAGCATATAAAAAAATGTTCAACACCTCTTGGGAGATGCAAATTAAAACCACAATGAGATACCATCTAACCCCAGTGAGAATGGCACATCTTCAAACAAATAGCAACAACAAATGTTGGTGAGGATGTGGAGAAAAAGGAACTTTCCTGCACTGCTGGGGGGAATGCAAACTAGTACAACCACAATGGAAAACTGTTTGGAGGTTCTTCAAACTGCTAAACGTTAAACTGCTTCCCTAGGACCCAGCAATCCCGCTCCTAGGTATCTACCCAAAAGACACAAAAACACTGATTCAAAAAGACACCTGCACCCCCATATTTATTGCTGCTTTATTTACAATTGGAAAAACATGGAAGCAGCCCAAATGCCCAAAAGTGAATGACTGGATTAAAAAGATGTGGTACATATATACAACGGAATATTCCTCACCAAAAATAAATAAATAAATAAATACATGCCTTTTGCAGCAACATGGATAGAGCTGGAAGGGATCATGCTTAGTGAGATAAGCCAGAAAGAAAAGGAAAAATATCAGATGGTTTCACTCATAGCAACGGACCAGGCGAGAAAATAATAATAATGAACAGCTATATACCAGAGATATTTTATGGGGATGGAGTGGGGAATGGGATCAAAAACAATGTGGGGAGGGAAATGCACTGGACTATGGTGATTTGGTGATCACGGGTGATTTGGTGATCGGAAGCCCACGGGGAGTACAACTGAGATGGAAAAGGCTCAAATGATGTAAAAATAAACTATTACGGCCCTCCCTGGTGGCTCAGCGGGTTAAAGCGCTGCACTAAGAAGCTAAAGTCACTTCCGCATGAGTTCGATTCCCGCCTGCCCCACAGGAGGAGATCCACATGGCGAGGAAGACCTCTCCTGGCCCGCCCGCTGCTCCCCTCAGCAGTGTGCTTCGTCAGTTGGCCTGTTCTGCTCCCCACTCTGTCTTTGGTGAAGCCTCTCACCACCCCTGCGCCTCTGGCCTGTACCCCAGTTCTTTGTGCATAAATAAATAAGTCTTATTTTTTTTAAAAAAAAAAGTGTTCAAGGGCTCCCTGGTGGCGCAGCGGGTTAAAGCACAGCACTAAGAAACTAAAGCCAATTCCGCATGAGTTCGATCCCCGCCTGCCCCGGAGGTGACCACATGGCGAGGCAGACCTCTCCTGGCCCGCCC
>NW_004567149.1:906004-907107 GCF_000260355.1 Condylura cristata | reverse complement strand
AACTTTAGAAGTTGGAAAATAAATACATAAAAATAGGCCAATGACAAAAGCATGAGGAAGACCGGGACAGCAGGCCTGGCTGCTCTCCGGCCCTTTGCCCTCCTGATGAATGGGGGGGTGGGGGGGGGCAGGCACCTGACAGAGTTCCAGTCAAAGTCTCTTCTGGAGTTGCCTTAAGGTAGGAAGGTCAGAGGGGTAATGAGTATCCTGCAGCTCCTGGTCCTCTGGAGTCCGGGGGGACAGCTGGGGTGCCCACACTGGGAACCAGGCTGCAGTGGGGTAGCTAAGCCCCACTACAAGATATCTGCCGGTCCCGGAAAGCACCAGAAGGAAGCCGAGTCCTTGGCAGTCAATGGGGAACCCCGAGTTTGGCGGCGCCCCCCTGGCCTGCGCTCCCAGGCGAGTCAGCAGGGCTGGGAGCTTAGGGTCCTCTCCAAAGTGTCCTAAAGAGCCCCTGAGTGCCTACCTCCAGCTGTGTGCCACCTTGGCGAGACACAGAGAGCAGTGTCAGCAGCTCCTGAGAAGTATTCCAGAAGTTTTTCCAGGTTAGAAAAATCTTGTTTTCCTAGAGGGAAAGAGCCACGGTCTCCTGGGGGAAGGAGAGCGATGGTCTGGTCTGAGCAGGGCTCTACACTTCCCGCTCTGGGGGTGGCCTCTTCTAGGGTGGTCCCCTGCAGGGAGCATGCGGGCAACACGCAGGCCTCCTCAGCTCCCAACACACTCTCTGCTGCCTGGGGGGGGGGGGGGGGGGGGTAGACGTGACGTGATCAGCTGAGCTTCTGGGAGCGGCCCCCACTGCTTCTCAGAGGCGCCTGGCGCAGGGAGTGCCAGTGGGCAGCCGGGAGGGCCCTGTGCTAGCCAGGGTGAACAGAGAGCTCAGTGAGGTGGCCCCGGGATGACATTCTCCGCATTGGCCCTCCCAGCTACAGCAGTGCCACACTGAGGGGAAGTTTCTGAACACCCACACCAATGAGGACACCGCTGCATAGGGCTGGGGGGGGGGGTCGCTTGTGTCTGTCTCCACGGCCCTCACTGCGGCCCCTTCCCCTTTCTCAGGCACCAGCTGGGACAGAATTGACTTAGAGGCGCCAAACCCACATCCC
>NW_004567149.1:901166-905904 GCF_000260355.1 Condylura cristata | reverse complement strand
TAAAGCAGATGAGATGGCCATTTCGGGAGTCACCCTGGCTTGCCTTGGGGTGTGTGTGTGGGTGTGCACGCGCGTGCCCTGGGTCAACACAGCAGGGAATGAGTTTCCAGGGTTGACTGAACGATTAAGCAACAGGAATGAGGAAGGGAAGGCAGAAAACAGAGGAGCTGGCCTGGCCAGGTGATGCTAAAAGTGACCCCAGGAATGACTTTATCCCTGAAGTTCCATGGATGTTGTATGACCACCATTTTATTTTGTTAGTATTAATAAGACTGAAAAAGAGGTTTATTATTTGAGGTTTTAGTTGATGCCCTCAGACAAAACAGACATGAAGTGGCAGAGGACACTTCCATTTGCAGAATCAGTGGGAAAGAAAACTACAAATGGAAAAGCCAGTAAGGCTGCAGGCGATAAAATTAATACATAAAAGCACTAATGTTCTCATTTACAAACAAAAGCCCATTCGGAACTATAATGGTGGAAAAGTGCTGTGCTTACTTATGTATTCACAGAAGAGAACTAAATAAACTAGAAATGAACAAATCTTATATGAAGAAACCTTAGAACATTCCTGAGAAAGAAAAAATAATATCTGAGAAAAAAAGATCCAGAAAGCACTGGCTAGAACAACTAAATTAACATACAAATGTTAATTCACCACAAGGGAAATGCAAACAGGATTTTAAGAAATTTACCAATGAGATTTTTGTTTGCTTTTTAATTTAGTGGTAGCAAGTTGGTTCTCACATTTATAAGGGTCAAGAAAGAAGCAGGATAGTCAGAAATATAGAAAAGTGTTAGGGAAACTAGCAGATAGTAAACGACATCACACAGCCCCTGTGTGAACATGCCCCATCCACAAACCCTACATCTATGTGTAAGAAAGGTGGCATGTCAAATCCCTAACGAAAATACAGATTTCTAAGATTTTCAGTAGAGTTCAAGATTATACAAGCAACCCTTCAAAAACAAACCTTTTAAATGGTCTGACCTAGACTTCGCTTGGGGCAGTTAGGGCTCAAGGCTGACAATGAATCACTCTTCTCCCATCCCACCCAACAGCCCAGAGTTGGGACCCAGCTGGCAAACAGTAGCACATTGCCTTCAAATATTTGCTACATTTTGGAAGTGCTGGAATAGAGAACAGGTGTAGAACTTGGGGCCATCTGTCCCAGCCCAGGCCACAGCATGTGGGCAGGTTAGGAACTGCAAAGCAGGCAGTGACAAAGTGGGCTTCTGAGTAAGTGGTGGCACAGGAACCAATGGAAATCCATTTGAAAAGAGGGTTAACTGTGGTTCAGTATTTCTGCTCCACCAGCAAGAACTCGCCAATGAATCAGAAACCTAAATGTAGAAAAGTGAAGCCATATAAATCCTGAAAGCAAACATTGGTGAGCTGTAGAATTAGGAGGAAGATGTCCTAATTATGACTCAGAACTCTAGCAGCAGTAAGAGAAAATCACAAGGAACGGCCATATACCCGAGACATGTTGTGGGGGTGGAGTGGGGGATGGGATCAAAAACAGGGGAGGAGGGAAATGCACTGGACTATGGTGATGGCACATGGGTGATATGGTGATGGGAAACCCAAGGGGATTGCAACTGAGATGGAAAAATGCACAAAAATATGTAAAAAACAAACAAAAAAACCCTATTATAATAAAAAAAAGAGAGAAAATCATTACATTAGCAACTTGTATTTATCAAGGACTAATTATGTCGATTTATTAAAAGCTCTGAAGAACCAAAAAGACAGGCTCCAAATAATTTTTCAAATGATCTTCGATGACCAACAGTGTGGGGAGGGTAGGAAACAGAAAAGCAGCAAAGCTTTTGAAACTCCAGCTCACCTATCACAAAGAAAATGCAAACTTTAAGCATGAGATTGCATCTCTGGCTGATCAGATCAGTAACATGTCTGAGATGCCAATTCCCTGGGGGCAGAGAGGGGCTCAGGATCAAAACCCGGGCCGGAAGAGCCCACGGGAGTAGGGTGACAGCACGTGGGGAAAGTGGGGGCCGGAAGTCTGTGGGGGCCACAACTAAGCTGAGAAAATGGATAAAATGAGGAATGACGTAAAGTACATACGCCCGAAGTCAAAGGGGCACGTTTTGCTACCAGTAAGGCTGTGGCACCTTCAGCTACCTGGGGAACAGAACAACCTGGGAAACTTGGGAATTGGACAACTAACGAAGGTGTGTCTTTGCCTTTGGACCTAGCAGTGCTGTCTCCAGCAATCTAGGATCGAGGCATCTGGATTCGAGACTCTATTTCTCCATTAACACAAAATAATGTTGGGCCTCCGGGGCGGCCTAGGAGCTGGGCCTCAGCGCCATCCCCGCCACGGCCTGCGGTCCATCCCCAGCCTCGGGGATGCAGCGCAGCTGACCTCTCCTCCTCTCCTGCTGCGCCCCCAGCAGTGCACTTCAGTCACCCCACCTGTTCTGTTCCCCACTTTGGCGAATGCTCTCATCCCCTATACCTCTGGCCTACTCCCTGGTTCTTCTAGTAAAATAATAACAACAGCAGGGACTCTACAATCTTGCCACATGAAGTGTGGTCTGGGGCCAGGGCCACTGGCTACTGGGAGCCTGTCCCCGTGCTGAATCACAGCAGTCACTGAGTACGGACCTGCACTTCAGTGATACCTGGGTGCTCCTGGTGTGCAGTCAGGTTGGGGAGCACAGCCCAAGATTACTCCTGGCAGCTTTACTTGTAATAGCCTGAGCTTGGAACAACCACAGTGGTCCTCTGTGGCACCCAAAGGAAGGTGCAGCCGTGAAAGAAATCAGGATGCTGCCTTGGTACCAAGGTAGAGAGAGGACACAATGTAGAAAGGAACTGAGCGAGTGGCAGACTACTGCCCGCCAGTGGACAGTGTTTCCATTTGGGTGGGAGGCCCAGGTCAACTGGTGCCGTGTGGTCACCTAAGCTGGGCCCAGGTCACCAAACAGGAGCTGCATTGCAATTTGCTCCAAAGCTCTTACAGTTGGACTCAGGAGTCATTCCCAGGAGCTGAGCCCTGATCAGCACGGGTCAGGGAACTGGCCTTCCCCAGCAGCCTCTCCCTAGGGTCGTGACCTGCCCAGGTCGAGCCCGTCTCCTCTCTGCCTGTGGGGGCTGCTTGATTCATGGATCACTGCCTAGACCAACGGATCTTTAACTGTACTCAGAGGGATTTTCGTTAACAAATGTCTATCCTTGTGTTGTTTATTTTGCAAGGAATAAAGAGAGGCTGGAAAGTTAAAACAGAAGCTAATAAAATGGGGTGAAAGGCAGTGGAGCCAATAAGCGGAGTGCGATGTCTGAGCCTGTCTCTGTCGCTTGTCCCATGGAAGTGTCACAGCTCAGGAGGAAGCGGCTGGCCGCCTCCAGGGCATCCTGGGCAGGTGGGTTGGGGCTGTCACCTCACTACCTGGTGCCGCGACCGACCGTAGAGGACAGGACCGCCAGGGAGCAGGGCCAGGGGCAGCTGGCCCAGAGCAGCCTGAATACCAAAGGTCCAATGAATGCCGAAGGCCCAAAGACTCAGATGTGGCACCTGCAACACCCCCATGTCCCCCCAAGGGCGCAGGCCGGAAAAGGGGGAACATGAAACTGACCAGAGCACAGGCCGGCAGAGGAGGTCCCCAGGGGACCACGTACCTTCTGCTTCTTGCACATCCCATCTGGAGACCGCCCCTGACCTCGCGACAAGGCTTCCTGACCGTATCAGCGGTCCTCTCCTTGCCCACGGGGGTCGGGTCACCCACTGCTGCAACGCACACTCTGCTGGCATAACCGTGCGCTCCCTGCACTGTCCCGCCGGCAGGTTTCACTCGCGACTGAAAATGAAGCTTTCACCTTGTCGGGGCTATAGGAGTACACGCTCCCCCTCCCTCAGCAAAGAGCTAAATCCGGGGCCTCCGTGGTGGTGCAGGGTGAGAGTCTCATGCTCTCAAGCGGTCGCCAGCCACAGCTGCATGAGTCTGACCCAGGGAGGGAGCCACAGGGCGCAGCTGACCTCTCCTGTCTCCCTGCTGCCCCTCTGCAGTGTGGTTATTTTGGTAGCTTTGCCTGTTCTACTCCCCAATCTGTCTCTGAGGAATCCTTTCACACACCCTCCTCCCCACCTCCAGTCTACACTCCAGTTCTTAAAGGTATTAATAAATTTTTTTAAATATTTAAAAAAATTTAAACTGTGGCTTAGGTGCCTAGAGAATTGCTGCTGAGAACCTCGGCTTAAGGATGGAGGCGGCCCTGAAGCGCCTGCACTTCCAACCTTGAACTTCTTTGAAGACCTGGCTGGCATTTTCCCTCCTCCAGCCATGTGAGCCCTTTCTGTACTCGAGACCCTTCAGGGATGCCCATGGGGATCTCACCCCTATTAACTCTCACAGGATCCGATCACCGGACTCGAGTTCACCTGAACCCAGAGATGAGGGTTGTGGGCACGTAGGCGACAGCAGGGCCTTTGTGCATTTTACATTGCTAGCTGAGTGCCCCACCTTAGGGTGCGTGCCAGTGTGAGGGGCACTTTGCTGGTCACCAAGTGCATCACTTCCTGCCTGGGCAGCCCAGTGACATACAGGTGGGGGCCTGTAATCTCACCATCAGGACACCAGGCGTCCTCGTGAGATAAGTCAGAAAGAAAAGGAAAAATACCGAACAGTTTCACTCATGGCAGGAGTATAACAGACCAAGAGAGAAAATAATAATAATGAACAGTTATATATAATTTATGGGGGTGGAGTGGGG
>NW_004567149.1:899339-899991 GCF_000260355.1 Condylura cristata | reverse complement strand
TTGACCCACATGGCGCAGCAGACCTCTCCCATCTCACCCACTGCTCCCCTCAGCAGTGTACTTTGTCAGTCTGCCTGCTCTGCTCTCTGGTGAAGCCTCTCATCGCTCTGCACTTCTGGCCTGTACCCCAGTTCTATATGCATCAATAAACAAAAAGTCTTAAAAAAAATGAATTAGTACACATACGACACAAACTCTATCAAAAAATATAAAGGACTACTACTATATTTGTTCGATGAAGCCAGCATTACACTAATAGCAAAAGCAAACAAAAACAACACACAGAGAGAAAACTACAGGCCAAACTGCTAATGAACACCAATGCAAACATCAACAACATCCTCCCCAACAGAATCCAACAATGCATCAACACAGTCCAGTGGGATTTATTCCAGGCTTAACATCTGAAAATCAATTACTGTAATCCAACACATCAGCAAAAAGAAAAGAAAAACCGTGTGATCATATCAACAGATGCTGAAAGCAGTCAATCAAGTTCAACATCTGCTTATGAAGGAGGCCCTTGAAATTCTTGGGAAAAAGGAGGACTCTAACTCGACATGATAAAAGCTATCTATATTATGACCAAGCCTGAGCCAAGATTATTCTCAATGGTGAAAAGTTAAAAGCCATCAGGAACAAGACAAAGATG
>NW_004567149.1:895628-897254 GCF_000260355.1 Condylura cristata | reverse complement strand
AAAAAAAATGTACAAAATGATGTAAAAATAAACTTTTGTAATATTAAAAAAAAAATCACTATGTTCCTGGAAGAAAAACATCTCATAAGTGGGAATGAAACTAACAAAAGTGTGAAAGAATTATAAAAAGAAAATGGTGTAAAACATTGTTTAAAGTAATAGAAGAAAACACAAAGAAATGGAAAGACATTCCCTGCAATGGACTGGAAGAACTAACATTACAAAAATGGCTATCTTACCGAAAGCAACAGATGCCATTCCAATAAAAACCTCAGTGACGTTCTTCTTCAAATAAACAGAACAAATATTGATGAAATTCATATGGAGTCAAAAAAACCTCGAACAGACAAAGCTCTCCTGACTCACACCGAGTAGAACGGTGGTATCACATGCCAGACTTCAAACTACCTCCAGTTCTTAAAGACATTAATAAATTTTTTTTAAATGTTAAGTTTTGTATGTCTACAGCATCGCTGATCAGGGGCCGGATGGAGGCGGCCCTGCAGCGCCTGCGCTTCCAACCGTGAACCTCTCTGCAGACCTGGCTGGCATTTTCCCTCCTTTCTGCACTCGAGACCCTTCAGGGGTGCCCACGGGGACCTCACCCCTATTGCTCTCACAGGATCTAATCACCCGCCTCGAGTTCACCTGGAGAGGGTCCTCGGAGGCGAGGTGACCACGGGGCCTTTGTGCACTGTATTTATTTTTAAAAGATGTATTATGCATACAGAACTGGGGTACAGGCCAGACACAGCAGTGGTGAGAGGGTTCACCAGAGACAGAGTGGGGAGCAGAACAGGTGGAATGTGTACATCTACCGCTGAGAGGGGCGGAAAGGAGACAGGAGGGGTCTGCCATGCCCTGTGGGTCACTCCCTGGCCGGGGATGGAACTCGTGCTGCAGTGGCTGCGGCCAGCTGCATAACGCGGTGCCTTAACCTGCTGCGCCATGGGTGGGGTGGGGGTGGGGGCTGGGTGTTGGGGGGACCCTCTGTGCATTTTCCATTGCTGTCTGCGTGGCCCAACTTAGGGTGTGTGTGGCGGGGGGAGGGGACTTGGCTGGTCACTGAGGGCATCACTCCACTCTGGGCGGCCCAGTGACACACAGATGGGGCCTTAGTCACCTTCAGGACAGCAGGGAGTCCTTATTCACCTGGCAGGTGCCCCGAGCTAGGGGTGGAGGCTTCGGGGTGCGGGTGGGGAACCAAACGGAGGCGCGGCCGCTCTGGCGCCAGGCCGGTCTGGAGCGAGCAGAGGTCAAAGTGCAGCGGCGCACCTGGCACCTGGCGCACCCCTGGCACCGCCCCACTCTGGGTGGCACCAGGGCCGTCCCCTGCTGGGCCGCCTCTTCCCTGACACTATTTGAAGCCGGGAGCGCCTTGGACAGCTCCAGGACGCCCTCAGCTCGCTCCCGACTCGGCGCCCACACTTCTGGGTATGTGTCTGGCGTGGGCCGTTGCGGCCCGCGGGGTTCCTCACCGCTCACCTCAGGAAAGCAACGGAGGCTGAGGAAAAGCCGTTAGCCGCTCGGCGGGGGCTTGACTGAGGGACCGAGGGAGGGGCGTGGCTGCGTGAGGAGCGTGTCTGCGTGAGATGAGGGGCGTGTCTGCGTGAGATGAGGGGCGTG
>NW_004567149.1:885460-895404 GCF_000260355.1 Condylura cristata | reverse complement strand
GCGTAACGGGCGAGGCTGAGGAGGTGGGTGGGCGTGGCTTGCCTGAGGGGCGTGGCCACATGAGGGAGGGGCGTTGAGCTGGGTGAGGCAGGCCTGCGAGCGGTTGGGGGCGCGAGGATTCTGGGGATCCGCCGGAGGGAGGGAGTTGACCAAGCCCGATCGCACCTACAGGAGAGGGCGGAGGTCTCGCGCAAGTTTGGGGGCTTGCGCGGCGGAGCTCCGTCGCCCCGAGCAGGGTCCCCTGCGGCCTGGCCGGGCACCTGGAAGGAGTGTCCGGCTCGAGTTCCCCGCGGAGTTAGCGGTAGCAGGGACACGCGCCCCCGCCCGGTGAGTTGTGCGTTGCCCCGGGCCCGGGGTGATGACGCAGTGTCGCTCCCCGACCCGGGACGCAGGGCCCCGGCTCGCGTCATGGGGGCGGCGCCGAGTCATCTGGGCTGCTGCGCGGGGCCCCCAGGCCACAGTGACCCCTGGCCACGGCACGGCCACAGGTGACCCCCCTCGACCCCCGCCGCAGGCGACCCCCTACCGGCTGGGCGCTGGGCGTCGGGGGGACTGGAGGGCAGAGGGAAGCCGGGAGGTGGTGTCCAAAGCAGTTGTCTGATGGGTTCCCCTTCATGAGAGGGGTGCCCGGGTCCCCGGCTCACCTGGTCTGGGGGTCGGGTTTGCGTCCTACCTAGAGCTTGGCAAAGCACTCAGCACTTTTGGGGTCACTCAGACCTGCGAGGATAATCGCGAGGACCCACCCAGATCTTGTTCTCTCCTTTTTCACTAAACTTATTAAATATGGCTATATATGGCAAGATTTGGTATATTCAGGGCTGGGAGGACATGGGGGACATTTCAGTAATTCTCAGGGCTTGTGTGCTAGATGAAATCGGCATTTAAGTTACTTTCTTCTTGGCCCCTCCTCCCTCCTTGCCCCTCCTTTCTTTCTCCGCCCCCCCCCCAAATACCTCTGTTTGGTAAAACTAACACCCATGCTAATTCCTCCAGGCACACAGTGCCCAGGGGAGCCCATCAGTGTTGCCTCCAGCTTTCCTGGTGCCCGTTATACCTGGAAGGGGATATGACCGTGGCTGCCAGCTTCCTCCTGGGGTGGTTTGGGCGTGGGAAGTAACCTTTGGATTAGTTAGGTGCACTGTGATTCACAGGCATGGGGCTGCTTATCAGGGTGGCTGGGGTGTGCCCTGACCACATGACCCCCTGAGTCATTGCATCCTTGCTTTAAGCCATCCCAGACAAAGGGTGAGATTTCAGTCAGACTTGCCTGTGGAAACCAAGTTACAAGAATTACAAGAGAGTGCCACTCCCAGGCATTTTATTCCAACTCAGTTTATTGCATGGACTCCACCCGCACAGACCGCAGCCTGAATGGACAGACAGCTTCCTTTCTGTGGCTACTGAGCGTGGCCTGTGTCACCCTGGGGACCTGACTGAATCCCGCCTGCCCTAGTTTCCAGGATCTGAGAGCAGGTGTGGACTCAGGAGGGAGAAACTAAGGCACAATTCTCCCCAATCTGTGGGATTCCCTGGGGTGCCAGGCACTAGGTTATTTCACACTCACCATAGCCTACACAGAAGGTCGGACCCTGTTTCCACGTTAGAGTCCACGCCAGGGACGCTCGGTGCGGAAGCAGCCGCACGCCATCCACACACCTGTATTGTCCACACCACACACGCACCTCTACCACCGGAAAACAGAAATGAAGGCAGAAACTAAGCAAGATCCCAAGACTCCATCAAACCAATTTTCAAATGGCTAAATTTGGGGGGGAGCACAATTAGATAGCAACACCTTAAATAATTATCAAGACTGGATTGGTTGAAATTATAGAATGTTCATTACTGGTGGTGCTACAGGGAAAAAATGGTATCAGGATTTGTTACACTTGTTTTAAATACATACACACGCATATAAAATTGCACAGGAGGACAACCTTAGTACCTAGCTTTTGTTTTTGGGACAAAGTATTTTTATTTCCCTCCCATTGAGGTTCTATTGGTTTACAGCACTGCTGAAATTCAGGTGGATAGCTGGCCACCTGCCTCTGCACGCCCACCACACCCGCCATCAAAGGTGCGATTTGCACCCACCACCTCGCTAGGGGCCCCTCTCTCTCTCCCCTCCCCAAGCCTGGTAAGCACCGTGCATCTTGCTGTCAGCTCGAGGGTTTGATTATTATTTGTTTGCTTCATTTTTTCATCTTTCACATGAGTGAAATTCCCGGAAGTGGAATTTTTGGCTTAGGTGCATTTTCATTTCCTCCTTTTTTATTTTTATTTTGTAATTCTAAATGCCGCGGATTTGCACAGCATAAGCTGGCATAGCTGTCATGGTCAGTCCAGGCATGGATTCTGACCTTGCACACATCATGTTTTTGGAAGGTGCCTAAAATTTGCTCTCCCCCTCTCCTTTTCTTCTGGAAGGCTGCTCTAGAGATGAAGAGAGAATGCCAACCCCAGACTCAGGAGCAAGCCCTAAAAGACCCTTTAATTGATTGTCTGGTACTGATCTCGCCTGCCTCACCGGGTTCTAAGGCCCTTTAGAAATAGTGCCAGAGCCCAGCACTTATACTCAAGCAAGGGTGTTTGTTATCTTTTCTGAAGTGAACATCGTTGTTTTATTATTACTATTATTCGTGTGTGTGTGTGTGTTTTACTAAAAGAGCTGGGGTGTAGGCCAGAGTTGTTGGGCAGAAGGAGGTGGTGAGAGAACTCACCAGGGACGGGGGAGCAGTCCACTGAAATCCACTGCTGAGGGGAGCAGCGGGGAGACAGGAGCAGTCTGCTGCACCCAGTAGGTCAGCTCCCTGGCCTGGGATGGAACTCAGTCTCTATGGGTGACACTGTTGAGCCTTAGGCCTCCAGAGAGGCCCCGAAGTGGACACTTTTATATAAGATCGAGTTTTCCTATCTTGCGAATTTGCTAATATTCTTTGCACATATTTCTACTATTGCAGGCCTTTGTTTACCTTTTTCTGGAGCCCATTTTACACCATCGCCTTAGCAGTTTGAAGAGTATGTCATTGATTCTGGCTGCTTTTCTGGACCATCAATTTGTCTGCTGCTTTTTTCTCCTCTCTGATAATGGTCCTTATGATTCTTGGTTTGTAACTGCCCTGGATGTCAGAGCAACTTAGGATCACTGACAGGCTTATCTTACTCTGTTCAGGAACAAGGAAACTGCCTTTACTATGTTAAAGGCCCTGGCGATGGCCTGAGGCAGCTCGTCCTGTCGCATTCAGTGCAGGCCATGCCACTTTCATGACAGGCTCTTTATCAGAACTGGCTGTTCAGTTATTTTATTAGTACATTTTCTGCTATAAAATTATACGTCACACAGCTTGGAGAGTCTCCAGGGCGTGGCTGCCCTGTTCTTCCTTTTGATTCAGCAATTTTACTACTATGTGGGCTGCCTGAATGGAAAAACGAGTCATCTAAGCTGGGACGGAAAGTCTCAGCTCGAAGCCTCCTGTGTATAGACTTCAGGAGGGTTTGAAAACAGACTGTGTAAGCGAGGACAGCGGACACAAATTCTCAGGTGCATGTTGCCCTGGGCGCTTGTGTCAGTTCCCAAAAACTCAGGCTTAAACACTCATCAGCCTCCTGCCGTTACAGACTTGAGTCTCAGTAGGTTGCACTGCATGAAACAAAGCAGTTGGCAGGGCCTGGCCCCTCAGGCAGGGAATGTTCCTTGTCTTTTCCCTCTGTTAGAGCTGCCTACCCGGCCCCTGGCCCCTGGCCCCTGGCCCCTGGCCCCTGGCCCCTGGCCCCTGACCTCCTAACCCCCTGGCTCCTGACCCTTAGCCTCTGCTCCAGTTCAAGCCAGCAGGCAGAGCCGCCTCTGGCTACTGTCCTTTCTTGCTTCCTCTGTCCAGTCTTTTTGCCACAGAATGGAGGGATTAGGATGGGGCTGTTTTGGGGGCCTGCACTCTGCCCCCAGTGATGAGATGTGAAGGGCTCATGAATTCCCGACTTCCCTGCATGTCTAGTGCCCTCTCTGCCAGGCCCAAGAAGGTCCCCACGGTTCAGATGAGTCACTGCCAATGCTAGCATGCCTGACCGCACCCTGGGGTAATATTCCTTGGTAAATACTTGGAACTATGATGCTTTGGGCACTGAGCCCTGGTCACTTCACCCCACTACTGGGGGGGTGGGGATTGGCCCGCTCTGCAGAGCCAGGGGCAGGCTGACTGGTGGGGCCTTCCTGTCCCACCGTCCATGCTCCCCAAGGAAAGGGCTTCTAACCGAAGTGCAGAGACAGATCCTGGGACTGCGGTCCACCTGGGCTCAGCAAGGGCCTGTCGAGTCCTTCGACCACGCCCCACACCTCAGCCCCTCTCCCAACACCCTGCGGGGTCCCTGTTCCAGCCCCTCAGGGCTGCCGGGCGGGCCCTGCCTGTCACCCAGGGAGCCACAGCTGTACAAGTGCGCAGCCTGGTCCCTGGGGCCCATATCCGGAGGAGGATGAGGGCCGGCCCCACTGCCCTGGACCCACCAGTGCCCTCAGCCCAGGACAGGAGGCAGGAGGGCTGGGGGACAGGCACAGGCCTGGCTGTCACCGTGCCAGTTCCCGGAGCCCCAGGCAGAGGGGCCTCCCCCGGGTTCTCACAGGCTCTGCCTGCGCTGTGACCCTGAGGCTGCAGGTCACCCCGGGGCCTCTCCACATGCAAAGCAGCAACCCCAGGATCCCAGCGCTCACAGGCCGGCGAGCGTGTCCACTGTCGGAACCGCGGGGTCAGCCGTTCCGGCCACAGGGCCGAGCGCCAGGCCGGGCCCGTGCGTGACTGACCCACCCCGTTCCAGGCTGGCCAGCATGGACGCACTCGCGGACGCCAACGGCTCCTTTGCCTTCGACCTCCTGAGAGAGCTGGGAGAAAGCGACTCGAAAAATGTGTTTTTCTCGCCCATGAGCGTCTCCTCTGCCCTGGCCATGGTCCTCCTGGGGGCCAAGGGGAGCACCGCGGCCCAGATGTCGCAGGTACGCACCCGGCCACTTCCGGGACCCCGCACCTAGGGAGGGGCTGGTGGATGGGGCCGGGCTGCTGAAGGGCGCCTGCAGGGAGCCGCAAGCTCACATCCAGAATCACAACCACATGGGTCACGGGTCCTTCCTGTGAGTGGCGTCCCCACTGCTAGAGGTTCCTTTCATTCTCCCAGGAGAGGAATCCGGGTGTAAGACTCCTGAGACCCGGGCTTGTGGCCACGTGAGCATGACCACATCGTGGTACTTTTGCTGAGTGATTTTCTGTCCTAATGCAGGGTGACCTGGTGCAGCTTCTGCTCCCCTCAACAGGCGGGTCCCTGGTGTGGGACCCCCAGCCTTGCCATGGAGCCTCCGGGGCAGCCTGGGCTCCCTACAGGATGAGCTGTGGCCACCTGCTAAGTCCCTAGGCTGCCCAGTCACGTGGCCAGCTAGCGGCAGCTGCGGGCCTGCATGGCAGCCTCCGTCTTCCCAGGCCCCAGCGCCCAGCCCAGGCACAGGCCAGGGCCTGCCAGGGCCACCGACACACCCGGGCTCTGGCTTCAAGCCCGCAGGGACGGGCCGCCGCCCGGGTGCCGCCCCACACAGACCTCCGCGAGCTGGAGATAGTTCTGCTGTGACCAGCTGGCCAAGTGCCAGGGCCCAGGACACCAGCTCAGCGTCCTGGGATTCGCCATGCAACGCCCAGAGCTCAGCCCCCCATTTCCTCAGCAATCACCAATTCATCACAAAGGCTACGGTCAGAGCCGGGGAAGACGCTCGGGTGCGGCTGGGGCTTTGGGCCCCGAGCCAGAGTGAGCACCTGGGCGGCTCTCCGGCTCCATCCTGAATCCCGAGCGGGCCCACTGGAGTGCGTGTGTGTGTCCTGCTCTGGCTTTCAGGCCCTCTGTCTCCATCGCGCTGGCGGGGGGGACGTCCACCTGGGCTTCCAGTCGCTCCTCAGCGAAGTCAACAGGACCGGCACGCAGTACCTGCTCAGGACGGCCAACAGGCTGTTTGGGGAAAAGACCTTTGACTTCCTCTCAGTGAGTCGGGCTTGCTGTGTGCATTGGGGGGGCGGGGGGTGGGGGGGCGTCTTCTGTGTCCCCGACCCAGGGGCTGGCCTACAGGCCGATGTTCAGAACTGAAGAGGGAGCCGGGGTCTGGCGGGGCCCTGGCAGCCCCTGAGATCGGGGGCCACGGACTCTGGCTGGGCGCCTGGCCTGCCCCTCCCCCGGGGCAGACCCCGCAGAGGCCCCGGTCAGCAGGCGCCTCCACAGGCAGCCGCCGTGTTACTTGTCTGTGGCTGGGGTAGAGCAGCTGGACAGCGGGCAGCTGGCCGGGGCCCCGTCTCCTGGCCCCGCACTGTGTCGCCGTGACGGAGGTGCTGACCTGCCCTCACTGGTGTCCTGGCGTCTCCCAGGCCTTCAAGGACGCCTGCCTCAAGTTCTACCAGGCAGAGATGGAGGAGCTGGACTTCGCCAACGCCGCGGAGGAGGCCCGACACCACATCAACGCCTGGGTGGCCGAGAGGACGGAAGGTGAGAGCGGGCGCCGTCGGTCACCTCGCCGACCCGCCCCCCCACGTCTCCCTGGAGCCAGGGAGGCCCCCTCCGCACAGCGCCCACTAACCGCCCTCCGAGCTGCTGTCCACGCGCCACGCCGCAGCTTTGCCCCTCACGGCCACGGCCCCCGACGCCCACACGTCGCCTCCAGAGCGGCCCACACGTCTGTTCCCGCCAAAGGCTGACGTGGTCTTCTCGCTCCAGGGACGGCGCCCGCCATCTCACGGGGTGTCTGTCTGTCTCCCCGTCGTCAGCACGCCTGTGCCGCTGGCCTCCTGCGCTGTCCAGGGCCCGGCCCGGCCCCCCGCGGGCCTCTGTCAGTCGTCTCTCTGCTGGCTGCGGCCTCCCCTTCCCTGTTGTCCCCACTTCCATCTCCGCTGGGGCTCCCCACCCCGAGTCTCGCTCTCGCTGCAGATTGCCCGTGTTGTGTTCAGGTGACAGCATTTCTCTTACCGTAGTGTTTTTATTCTTGAAGGTCCAAGCTCCCTCCCCATGTTCCTGTTGGGACGGAGAACGCCTCTGTCCTGTGCGCGATCACGCGCTGAGATGGCCCGTCAGGTCCCGTCTCCAGGCTGCTGCCTCGGGAAACTCTGTCCTAGCTGCTCTTTCATTCTGCCTTTGCAGGTAAAATTAAAGATTTGCTGCCTGCGGGCTCTGTGAATGCACGGACCTCTCTGGTCCTCGTGAACGCCATCTACTTCAAAGGCAACTGGGCTCAGCAGTTTGACAAGCAGCACACACACGAGAGACCCTTCTATGTCAGCCCGGTGAGTGTTTCGCAGTAGCGAAGGACAATGTTGGAGACAGGCCCTGTGTCCCCAATGGTTCTTTTATTTTGGTGTAGGATAACTGGGATGCAGGCCAGAGTTGTGGAGGTGAGAAGATTCACCAGAGATAGAGTGGGGAGCAGAGCAGGCAGATTCACTGAGAAACACTGCTGAGGGGAGCAGTGGGCAGGACAAGAGAGGCCTGCAGCGCCATGTGGGTCAGCATCCTGTTCAGGGATGGAACTCGGGCCCGAGCACTGGCAGCGCTGAGACATAGCCCCTGCGCCAGCAGGGAGGCCCCACATGAAAGCCTCATCTCAGGTAACTCCGGCTCACCTCCATGCTACCAGTCAGCCTTGGGGCTTTTTGCTCCCCTTTGCTCTGACATCAAGGCTCAGACCCTCAGCAGCTGGCCCAGCTCGCCTCCCGCCTGCCCTGTGCCAGCTCTTTCCTGGACTGCAGGTCTCTGGTGTGGGTCTCTCCCAGAAATGTGGGGATATAGCCTAGGCTCCAAAAGTGTGTGCCTGCCACAGACCCCGGTCCCCCACATTCCAGGCCACACCACGGACACCCCTCCCTTCTCCCTGCGGCGTGTGTGGCCTTACTGAGAGCTGTCTCCCCAGCGGGAGTCTGTCGCCTCACTAAGCTCCTGAGGCCCAGGAGGTGAGATGTCCCACCGGCCCCAATCACAGGTTGTCTGAGGGCAGAACAGGTAGGGTCTTAGGTGGGAGTGGCGTCCACAGGGGCGATTCCAAGAAGAGGAAAAGGGGAGCGGGTGCGAGGAAGACACTGGAGTCGGAGTTGGGTGCAAGTCTTCCTGCTCTGGTCTCAGCAGAACTTTATATATTACAAGCGAGCAGTGGGATGACATTAGCATATGAATTGAGCAGAGAGATCACAATCATCTTTTTTTTCTAAGAACAGTTTGGGTTCGTATTGACCTTCAGCTGAGATTATAACATTTATTATTCTTAAAATCAATCCATTAAAACAGGTGCATAAGTTCATAAAATTTAAGACTAACATTGCTATATTTACCACAGTGATGAGTGGCTAAAATAAAGTCCCTTAGACCCTAATTACTATTTAATGACCTTCATGCTTATTAAAACATCCTGTAGGTGAAAGAGGGTAAGTCAAGTCAAGGGCTAGGGTGGAGAAGTTTTCTTGTAAATCAGTCCCTAAAAGAGTTATAGTAAAGTTCCTAATTTAAAGACTAAACAATAGAAAGCTTAAGTAGTTCCTTAAAGACTAAATAGCAAGCTTAAGTAAAGTTTCTTATGTAAAGACTGAACAATTGAAAGCTTAAGTAAGAGAGTAGAGTGATGGGATTTGGGTTCTCACCAGGCAGTAAAAGAACTCTGGTTATCTTTAAACATGTTCTAGGACTGCCTTGTTTCACAATATTGATTTTGTTATAACAGCCATTGCTTTTATTAATCAGCCAATTATAATATTACTTTTGACTTCAAGAGGAATTTCCCGCCCTGGGCAGTGCCCACTCGCCTGGACTAGGCAGTGCTTTATGCGGCTGAGGCAATCAGTTGTAAACTGGTGGTTGCTCAGAATATTTTGATATTACGATTATAGAAAAAAGTGACGTCGTAACATAAATTAGCATGGAAATTCTGATTTTCAGAGCTTTTCCCTTCCATCCGGAATTTGTCGATCTAGAGAAGCTGCAGAGCTTGTGTCAGTGAGAGAGGTGGAGGTGCAGGGGGCCAACCTGACGAGAGGCTGAATAAACCATGGGCACGAGTGTTTCTCTGCTGACTCAGCCTCCGTGCACCCTGCACCCCCCAACTGCCCGGGTGGCGGCGGGTGCTCAGACACCTCATCTTACTTCGCTTGGGGTGCAGGAGGTGAGGAGGGCTGGGGGCAGTCACTCCGTTACTCAGAAAAGGTTGGTGAGAGTGGACAGTGCCAGGGCCCAGCAGGGCACCTTGCAGCCCTCTGCTCACGACATGGTCTGGGGTGGGGTGTCAGGAGTGGGGCACGCCTGTCCAGCCCCAAGCCACGTGCCTGGCACCCGGTGTACACCAGGGCCCTCTGGCCACTGTGCGGGGCCACGCTCGCAGCGGAGGGACGGGCTGGCAGCGGGACGGGGCGACCAGCGAGATGCCGAGTGTGCAGAGGGGGGTGGCGTCACTGCTGATGGCAGATGGGCCGCGACAGAGAAGCAGGGCAGGGATTCGGGCTTTGTGTGGGGGACAGGCGTGGGGTGCAGACTTGGAAGGAAAGGTGGGTGCCCAGGGGGACACAACTCTGTTTCATTGCCCAGAGTCGCCCCCAAGCAGCTTGGGGAACCTGGGCCTGGCTGCAGGGCCGCGCCCACACTCGGGTTTCCAGTCAGAGCCACGAGAGCGGCGGTAAGCACCGAGGGGGCCCGGCACGCCGGCTTCCGGAGTCGAGGCAGTGAAGGCCAAGGCCAAATTGGGGTGCTGATGGGGTTTCAGGAGCCGGGACAGCACGTCCAGGGGCCCAGAGCGGCCATCTCTGCCAGACTCATCCCCTAAGTGCACTGGGTCCTGTTTCAACGAAACCTTTCTCCACTCCCGCTGCAGAACGAGGAGAAAACTGTGCAGATGATGTTTCGGAAAGCTCCGTATAAAATCACCTACATCGGAGACATCTCTACCCAGATCCTGA
>NW_004567149.1:881747-884915 GCF_000260355.1 Condylura cristata | reverse complement strand
TTCTGCGCTGACCACCCCTTCCTCTTCTTCATCCAGCACAGCAAGACCAAGGGCATCCTGTTCTGCGGCCGCTTCGCCTCCCCGTAGGGAGCTGCCGCCTGCCCTCCGCCTCCCTGCCCACCCACTGCCCTGCCACACCCCATCACTTCCCCACCAGGGTCGCTTCACTGACGACCCCGAAATAAATCCTGTTCTCAGAGCTTCGAGTATCTGTGGGTTCAGGTGGCAGGTGTTTTCCTGAGGATGGAAATCACCATTCTGGGGGTCTGTGGTCCTCCCCCTGCTGTACTCACTGTGGGGGTGCCAGTGGGGCGAAGGGCCTCAGTTCCAGGCCACGAGGGTAACGCCCTCGTTTCTGTCCAGGACATGTGCAGGGCAGGCGCCGCCCTGGTGGCGCAAGGGCTTATGTCTCGGCACTGTGAAGCCGACACTAAAGCACGAGTTCGATCCCCGGCCAGAGAGTGACCTCCAGGGCGCGGCAGGCCCCTCCTGTCTCCCCGCTGCTCCCCTCAGCAGTGTGTTTTGGGTGATCTGCTTGTTCTGCTCCCCACTGTCTCTGGTGAATCTCTCACTCCCTGTACATCTTGCCTGTACCCCAGGTCTGATATGCAGGGACCCCAGGTGGCCAGGGAGAGTCCCGATTGCCACTGTCAGCGCTTCACACCCCTGAGACAGGAATGAGCAGCCCCTGCTCTAGAGTCTCCCGGGGCTCCCCGAGTTGTTTACTGTAGCAGGAGTCACCCGCAGGCTGTGATTTCAGTGAGAGGCACAGTCACCGCCCGCCTCTCATCCTCGGTGTGAATGGCGGGGACCCCTGGGCATCACGCCGGGCAGCGAACCTGCCAAGTCTAATCCTAGGGCTCAGTTCCAGGGAAGTGTCTCTCCCCCAATTCCAGTGATTCCCAGGGCCTGACTTTGCGCTAAGTGTCTAGTGGATGCTCTTAGCTGCTCCTCGGCAGGTGATAAACCAGGAGGGTCTGCGGCCGGCGGCCGGGAGTGGGCGGCCGGGAGTGGGCGGTCGGCTCTCCTGGCTCCCGGCTCCCGGCTGGCTGGCTGCGGGCTCTGCCACTGGAGGGCGCCAGAGAGGCGCGCCAGGAGCCGGGCCTGGCTCCGGGTCTGCCCTTTTGGGCTAATTAAAAATAAAACAAAACCTTTGAGCTCTTTGTCTACTGGGTCTCTTTAGCTTGGAAGAGCATTGAGACAGCGTCCCCTGTAGCTTCCAGCTCGGGGGGCAGGTGGGGTGCAGGGCCTGGCTGCTCCTGTGGGCCTCCCCATCGGCCTCCTAAGACACCTACCACCTCTCTGGCCCGGCCAGTCTCCCCTGCCCTTCCTGTTTACTCTCAGAATCAGAAATCCGCAGGATCAGGGGAATGTTTCCTCTGGTCTGTACTCCCAGACCCAGGTTCTCTCATGACACACCTAAACCCCACCCGGGATGCGGGGCTCATAGGTACAAGGCTCTCACTGCTACTCATCTGGGGTCCCCCTGGAGTCCCCTCTGTCGCTGGACAAGGATGGTTCCGGTTGCAACACCCCCCCCACCACCACCAAGCCCCATCTCAACCTCCCACAGCACCGGTGATGGCTGGCAGCCACCAGGCAGCTATCTGGGCCCTGGGAACCCAGGGAGGTCCCCAAGCCAGGGAAGGGCCCTTGAGACTCCAGGTCTGGACTGAAAAGAGGACCCACAGACTCAGGGGCGCAGGCAGGGAGTCAGCGGTGGGTGATTAGGGAGAGGGCAGGCCAGAGAACTCTGGGGAGGCCTCGCTGGCAGGAGACAGTCGGGGAGGTGCTGGATCCATGGATGCTCCAGGGCTGGGGCTTGAGACCAGGGGGTCACTAGGGATGGGGGTGCAGGAGCGTGGACTGGGCCAAAGCCCACTGGCTGCTGTCCAGCCCCGAGGGGCTGCAGCTGGGGTCTCGAGGCCCTGCCCTCTCCAGACAAGCGGCTCAGGGCGGCCGGCCTGGGACAACAGGCTCATCTTTTTTCTGGACTCCCAAGGCCCTTAATTCCCCATCAGCAGGCGATTTTATAAGCTGTGGAAACAGGTCTCAGGAAATTACAGCTGGAAAAACCAGTGAAATTCATGGCTGCTGGTCCATCTGCCTGTTCTGCTCCCACTCTGTCTCTGGGGAATCCTCTCACCCCCACACCTCTGACCTACACCCCAACTCTTGTACTCATAAGTCAATGAAATAAATCTTTTCAAAAAGAAGTAAAACTTTAAAAACTATGAATGCCCCTCATCTGCTAGCCTGTTCTCTAGGTATAAAAAGCAACTGCTAGATCTGGAGGCGGGGCAGGTGAAGGGTGAAGGGCCCCCTCTCACACAGGAAACCCTCAGGCCTCCTCTTAATTGCCACATAGAGCAGGTTTATGTCTCTGGCTTCACCTGGGTCTTATTGCCTCTAGTGTTACTTCTCTTTCTTATAAACATATAAGACAAGTTATCATCTATGCTTTTTTTTTTTGCATAGAACTGGGGTACAGGCCACAGGTGTAAGTGGTGAGAGGATTCACCAGAGACAGAGTGGGGAGCAGAACAGGCCACTCCCTGGCAAGAGATGGAACTCAGGTGGCCTCAGTAAGTGTGCTGAGACTTAACCATGGGGCCACCAGGAGACCCGCACCCTTGTGAGCTCTGAATAAATTCATTCCCAGACCTGCTCCGGGAGGCCCATCAGACAAGCAGAGAGCAACAGTCTTACCGTAAACCAGGCTGGCTTTGAGACCCTCACTCTTTCTATGAGATCTGGGGACTGTCGTTCATTTGTTCACCTGTGAAAGCAAAACTAGTTTCAAGCCAATTTTTTTTTTTTTGGTTCTATGAAGTTTTTTGTTTATTTTATTATTATAATAGTTTATTTTTATATCATTTTGTGCCTTTTTCCATCCCGGTTGTAATCCCCATGAACTTCCCACCACCAAATCACCCATGTGCCATCACCATAGCCCAGTGCACTTCCCTCCCCCCACTGTTTTTGACCCTATTCCCCATTCTACCCCTGTAAAATGTCTCTGGAATATCATTATCATTATTATTCACCCCCCAACCCCTGATCCTGCTATGAGTGACACCATCTGGTATTTATCTTTTTCCTTCTGACTTATTTCACTAAGCATGTCCCTTCCAGCTCCATCCATGTTGCTACAAAAGGCATGCGTTT
>NW_004567149.1:875272-881202 GCF_000260355.1 Condylura cristata | reverse complement strand
CTCCAAACAGTTTTCCATAGTGGTTGTACCAGTTTGCATTCCCATCAGCAGTGCAGGAGAGTTCCTTTTTCTCCACATCCTCGCCAACATTTGTTGTTCTTAGTTGTTTTAAAATTCTCACTGGTGTGAGGTATATCTTGTTGTGGTTTTAATTTGCATCTCCCTTATTACAAGTGATATTGAACATTTTTTTCATATGCTTGTTGCAGGCCCATTCTTTTTAACGACTAGAATCAAACTGTTACAGGGCAGCCCAATTTTGTGTTACCTGACTGTGGGTCGTCACCTGTGTGCTCAAGATTCAACTGCAGACACACACAAAAAGGTCAATAAAAAGGGTAATGAAGAACTCAGAGAGAGAGAGAGGAAAATTAATTAATGTGCCCTACCAGTTCCACTCACCGGGAATCCCAATAGTACATGTGGCCAAGAGAACCCATGAGCTCACATGTCCAGTTTTATCCCAGCCTGGCTGCTCAGCTCCGCCCTCACGTCCCAGCGTGTTTTTCCTTGGTATTGATGGGATTCGTAGTTCCAGTATCTGGGGTGGGGGCGGAGTCCATGAGACCTGGATCTGTACATTTCGTTCAGGACATCCTTTCCCCCTGCTGCCACGTGCCCTCCCATGGTACCTAAGTGAGAAATCCTTAGAGCTTGGCACGGTCAAGGTACCGGGCACACAGGAGGAATACGTGGCCTTCCAGGAATAAAAGAATGGCTGATTCTCCAATGGTCACTGTAACTTTTTGATTTGTTTCCTGATTCTGTTGATGCACAACAAAAAAATGCTATGGATGCTGTGCTTCGTTTCTAATGATACTCTTGATAGGAATGTAACTTCCTCTGCTCTTGATATTGATTTAACTCTGAGAAACTTTTCTATAATCTTTAATTCTATTAAACTATTAACTTCCTGTACACCAGGTGGTTTGTGAAATGAATGGAGAGAGCAATTAAAAGGGCTAGAAAGGCATAAGGGATAGACAGGGCATTTGTTTAGCACCACTGAACCCTGAATACACGGTGTTTTCCTAGGGCCCCAGTCTCCTGACAGTGGGGGCGGGTTGGTGCCCAGGAAAGGGGGGGTTCCAGGTTCCCTGCCCCACCCAGAGGAGGGTGGAGCTGAGCTGAGAGGAGAAGAATCCTGGACCTGAGACTGAAAAGGAAGGAAGCAGGTGGAGAGCCAGAAGGTGACCTGAGGGAGGCCCATGGGGGCAGGGAGTCATGTGGAGAAGCGGCTCTCCTTTCTTGGTCCTGCACTGTTGAAAGAGAGGCGGGTGAGAGACCCGAGGAGAGGGTGACTGGCCGCTTTGATCTGGATCTTGATCTGACTCTTTTCCTCCCACACTTGTCTGGCGGTTTCTGGTTTCTGATTCGTTTTTTTTAGGGGACTCGCCCTGAGGTGCTTTAGGCTTAAGGCAGGCTTTCAGGTATTACTGTGGGCCCATCCTGTTTATGTGGGCTTTTACCCATGTGGAGATTGGTGACTGGGTGCTTGATTTGGAACCTATATTCTTCCCCTTTTCTGTATTGCACTAATTCCATTAATGATTTATCTGTTTTGTCTTGATGCGGCAGATGGCAGACCCTATTTAGAGTGGGCAGGTTTGGGGTTCTGGGTACCCATCTCCCTGCCCTATAACACACTTACTATAAAAAGTTGCATGGCCCTCCCTGGTGGTGCAGCTGGTTAAAGCACAGCACGGCAAGCTGGCCGCAGCAGCTTCATTGTGAGTTCGATCCCCCGCCCTGGAGGTAACCCACATGGGGCGGCAGACTTCTCCTGTTTCACCAGCTGCCTCCCTCAACAGTGTGCTTTGTCCATCTGTCTCTGTCTCTGGTGAATCCTCTCACTGCCCCTGCACCTCTGGCCTGTACCCCACTTCTGTAGGCATATATAAATAAATCCTTTTTAAAAATCATACTTCAAAAAAAATTATTAAAAGTCAGCTGCCCCAGGGGGATTACAACTGAGATGGGAAAATGCACAAAATGATGTAAAAATAAACTATTATATTATTTTTAAAAAATGAAAGGTTAAGGCAGATGCTTTAGGGGGTTCACCTTGTCTTCCAGATGGCTGGAAGTCCGATTACAGCACACCTTAAAGATTCAAGTCCTGTCTCTCCTTGACTGGCAATGCCAGGTGGCCCAACAATCTTCCAATTATAAGATCTCTTTTAGAAAGATTTTCTCTCTGTAGAGCTACATCATTGGGCAGTTGTCATTGTGCTGCACTGTAACCCGTTGTGCCACCAGAGAGGGGCACTTAGGCACATATTTGGGGTGCACAAGGGAAGAGGTACATCCGGGAACTTCCCAAACCCTGCGTGGAGCCACCTTCTTCCAGACATAACCTCTTGACATATTTCAGGAGGAAGCTTAAAATAAAGCGCCTAACAGTGAAGACATCTGAGGGCAATATTTACCCCGCTTGGGTCACATACCAGATGTAATCCGACTCTGTCCCTCCCCATGGGCGGGCCAGGACAGGCTGAAGGACAGGCAGGCCAGTTTTCATACTTAAAGGTTTTGTCTTGAGTTTTCCCAACCACCCCCATGACAAATCTCACAAGTTTATATACAAACTTTCAGTGGGGCTCCCTGGTGGCGCAGGGGTTAAAGACAGCACTATCAAGCGATCCACAGCCACTGCAGCCAGAGTTCGATCCCTGGCCTGGGAGGTGACCCACAGGGCGCAGCAGACCTCTCCTGTCTCCCCGCTGCCCCCCTCAGCAGTGTGAAACAGATCTGCCTGTTCTGCTCCCCACTCTGTCTCTGGTGAAGCCTCTCACCCTGCAGCTCTGGCCTGGTACCCCAGTTCTTGTCTGCACAAATAAATAAATCTTTAAAAACAAAAACAAAACAAAAGCTGTCTCTGAGTCACAAGTGCGGTACCCACATGGCCTGAGTGACACATGCCACCAGGACATGCCATCAGAACATGGCCTCGGGCAGCAGCTGAGAGCAAGACGCTCTGAGGGGCCTGTCTTCTGATGCCGGGCTCAGGGCTGGGGCTCAACTCTGAGTCCAAAGGACAGGAGAACCTTACTGAGCTGTGACGCTCGTCTACACAGACCCAGCTTAACTGACACGGCCATAAGCTGGGCCAACCAGAGGCAGGGGCCACCCGCGGATACCCACAGGTATGGCGAGGGAAGTGTCCTCTCCTGAGGAGCCTCTCATGGCCCAGGCCAGCAGGTAGTTGGTTCATTGCTACCCCCAGAAATGGAGTGGCTGGATGCAGCCACCATCACAGCAAGCAGGGAAAGGCGGCTGGCAAAGGGCCCTCCTTGGTATGACAACGGGTGAGAGCCCAGCACCTGAGGCTGGCCCCAGCTGCTCAGCAAAGAGTTCAGTCCCCGGCCAGGGAGTGACCCACGGGGCACGGCTGCCCTCTCCTGTCTCCCCGCTGCTCCCCTCAGCAGTGTGTTTTAGCCAACCTGCCTGTCCTGCTCCCTACTCTGACTCTGGTGCATCCTCTCATCCCCCTGCACTTCTGGCCTGTGCCCAGTTCTGTAGGCAGAAATAAATAAAATCTTTTTTAAAAAGTTTGACATTTTGGGCCCTCCCTGGTGGCGCAGGGGGTTAAAGCACTGTACTAAGAATCAAAAGCCACTTCCGCATGAGTTCCATCCCCGCCTGCCCCGGAGGTGACCACATGGCGCGGCAGACCTCTCCTGGCCCGCCCGCTGCTCCCCTCAGCAGTGTACTTCGTCCATCTGCCTGTTCTGCTCCCCACTCTGTCTCTGGTGAAGCCTCTCACCCTCCACATCTCTGGCCTGTACCCCAGTTCTGTATGAATAAATAAATCTTTAAAAAAAAAAAAGTTTTACGTTTCACTATTAGTTATCCTAAGTTTAGAAAATACTGTAAGGCTAACATTAATTGTGGGGTCACTACTCATTCACAGAAGTTTCTATTTTACGTATTTAATATTCAATACTTTCAAATTTTAAATACTGAAATTTGAGGCCTCCCTGGTGGTGCAAGGGGTTAAGTCTCAGCATGAAGATTCGGCAGGTGTCCATAGAGAGCTTACGTGTCTGGGGGGGGGTGCTGGAGGGGGGGTACACTTTGTGGGGTGGGTATCTAGGGCTGGGGCTCTCTGATCTGTTTTCTCAATTAGGATTGCACCCCTACACACACACACAAAAAATGATTCAAGTGGGCTTTTCCGGGAAGCCCAACATGCATCACCTTGGTATGCAGAGCTGAGGTCAGAGGAGATGTGATCGGAACCATTACATCACCTTAAAGAACTCAGACTATGCAGGTTTAGGGATGTGGCCTGAAAATAACACTTTTTTTTTTTTTAAATCAGGGAATCCTATCTGATGGTGGGACAGACATCTGGGGGCAAGGTTTTGCCATATGTGCTTTTAAGAGTCCCCTCCTGTCTCCTGGAGCCCAGGGCCCTGGCCTAGGAGAAGGCCTGTCCCCTAAAGTCACCATACAGAAGAATTTGACCTTTTTCTCTTACTCATCTGTCTGAGGTTAATTTGTCTATTCGACTTGGCGATCCCAGCAGCATTGCAGAGTGGGGCATTCCCACACCCCAGAATCACTTCTCCTTAAGAGTGCCTCTGTATTTTCGAGCTCTCGCATCAGGGGAAGCCACTGCAGAGAAGCAGCTGCTTCTATCGTTTGGTGATAGCACCCAGCACAGTGCCAGGCCTGCCCTATGGTCAGTGCTGTTAAACCAGTTCCTGGGCTTCTCCAGTGGTGCAACAGGTTAAGTCTTAGCAGTAAGAAGCTATCCGCAGCCAGTGCCGTACAAGTTCCATCCCCGGCCAGGGAGGTGACCCACAGGGCACAGCAGGCCTCTCCTGTCTCACCCACTGCTCCCCTCAGCAGTGAATTCAAGTAGATCTGCCTGTTCTACTCCCCACTCAGTCTCTGGTGAATCTGCTCATCCTCCAGTACACCTGTGGCCTGTACCCCACTTCTTATATGCATAAGTAAAGAAATCTAAAAAAAAATTAACTTTCTCCAGGTGAAAAGCACTTCTAAATGAGGACTTAGAAAAATCCAGGAAAGCACATTTGTGAAGTTCTTTTCTTCCTACATCATTCAACTTTGGAGGAGAGTTATAATGCAGAATCTCTTCTCTGAAGTTTAGGGATGATTGGTGTGTTTGATGAAGTCATGACTGACCTTTCGGGAATGTTGACTAAAAGTGTTTTCCTAGGCCACTCCAGATGTGTTTTGATTAGTTTTACGTAGTATATGTATTTACTTTAACATCTTTAGCCTATTCCTATTTTTATAGTACAAGGACATTTACCACTGGCAGTATACAGCTGTGTCTTGCTTTTTGAATTCAACCTGATAATCTCTTCCTTTTTTTATGTTTATGTTACTATAACTATCAGGATACAATTTAGTAAGGTTAAAATTCAAGCCCCTAGGACACAAAAACATTAATTCAAAAGGGTAGTTGTATCCATGTGTTTACTGCAGCATTATTTAGAATAGGTAAGATATGGAAACAACCCAAATGCCCAAAAATTGATGACTGGATCAAGAAGACATGTTCTGTATACTCAGTGGAATGTTACTCAGCGAACAAAAAAAGATAAACTCAGGAAGAGATTATGCGCGCACACACACATAAACACACCCCCACACCCCCCAGTCTCTCGCTCCACCTCCTCCTCCCTCCTCTTTCCTTCCGCCCCCCTCTCCCTCCTCCCAATTTAGAACCTTCCTGTGACCAGCTCCGGGACCCTGAAAGCACGACCTGGGGCTCGAACAAAAGCTTCCAGCTAGGTAATCCTTCGCAATGCGGACCCTCAAACCACCGCCACCCCGCCCCCGCCGCAGCAGGGTGTCCGCTGGTGAAGATGGTGAGATCTGAAAGCAGCAGTAGCTGGAGATCCGTTGTCGATCTGTTTTCCGGACTCGCAGCCGCCTGTTGCGGCGGCTGC
>NW_004567149.1:871959-874842 GCF_000260355.1 Condylura cristata | reverse complement strand
TTCTCTATCCAGCTTCCTTCGGTTCTTCTCTTTCTCCTTTTTCTCTGCTCTGCTCCACCCTCCTTCTGGGTGGGACAGGGACCCTGGAACTTCCCCTTTTCCTAGGGACCCCCCTGTTACAACTCCACTTAGTTCTTTCTAGCTGGGACTCAGGAGTAAAGACCTAAATTTGTCTCTGGGTCCTGTTCAGCTCCTCATGCCTTTTTCCTCAGTTGACAGTGGTCTTGTAACTGGGGATGCTTTAGTCTCGTGGCGGCTTTGAGGCCTTGCTCTGGGCCCATCCCTTTTGGGTTGACTTTTGCCCACGAGGGGATGGGTCACTTCAGGGGTTTGATTTAGAAGTTCTATTCTTTGTGTTCCGTATTGTATATTTACTGTATTAAAGTCCCTTTTCATTAAAGTTATATATGCTTTGTCTTGTTGCAGCGGATGGCAGAACCCACTTAGAGCAGGCAGGATTTTGGGGCTTCAGGGGTGTCCCTCTCCCCCTGTTCTGGAACAGATTTGCTGTCCTGTAACAGTCTGATAGTGGTTGTAAATTTCACGGGCTCTTCATAAGAAATGTCTGTGCAGGAGCAGAGGGAAAAGTTCCCCCTTACTTCCCTGTGGATTCTTTTGGGCCAGATAAGCCACCAATTTATCACTCTCAGACATACTACTAGGAGAAAAGAACATATTTAATTGCCTACATGGTGGGGTCTCTGCCTGGACGATCAGCATGGCTGGGCCCAGGCTGTTACAATATGACAAAGACCGGCTGGATAGTGAAGCACTTGTAAGAGCGCTCCTCCCCCCCAATTCTGGGTCATGCCCTCTCAAATTCCTTTCTTTTAGGGAATTATACAACTATTCCTGTTGTTGGGAGTGACCAAAGATTTACTCACAAGGACTGAATTAGGGCGGTAAAGAATTGAGCCCTGCATCCAAGCTTGATAAGGTGGTAATAAAACTGACCTTGCATCTGGGACTGGACTTGCTGAAGGTGATAACGAACTGGGCCTCACATCAAGGACACAGCGATGAGTCACCCCCTTTGGGGTCTGAGTTAGGAATCTATGTAAGAGACCCTTCCCCCTTATTGAGTAGGCAGTAGCTGCGGACCCCACTCTAGGGGCTCTGTCTCAGCTGCTGTCCGAGAGCAATAAACTCTGCTTGCTCAGCCTTTCTGCCTCCCGCCTTCCTTTCTTGGGGCCGGTCACAGAAGTTGGGACAAAACACCTGTAACCCTGACATCTGCTGATTGACCAGAATGTGTCGTGAAGACCAGGGCCAGAGGCTTAGAGGTCCTCATTTCTTTCTCCTCGTCTTCCCTGAAACTCATGGGCTCAGTGGGCAGAATATTCTTGGGAACAGGAAGGAGCCAAGCATCCTAGGAGGCTGTGCGCTGAGTGCCAGCCAGCCAGGCCTGCTGAGCTCCCAAGTCTCCATTCGGCTTGGTCTGCGGCCATGAATGCACTTAGCTAAATGGTTTAGCTCGACTTATTAGGGTGGAAAGTGTTTTGTCCCAACTGCAAGAAAGGAAGATGGGAGGCAGAAAGGCTGAGCAAGCAGAGTTTATTGCTCCCCGACAGCAGCTGAGACGGAGCCTCTAGGGTGGGGTCTGCAGCTACTATCAACCCTATGGAGGGAAGGGGCTTTTATATAGATTCTAAGGTCACGTTCCAAAGGGGTGACTCACCGCTGTGTCCTTTGAAGTAAAGCCCAGTTCATTATCAAACTTGGATGTGAGGCCCAGTTCGCTGTCACCTTCGGCTAGTCCCATCCCGGATGCAAGGGCCCAATTGGATGCAAGGCCCAGTTTGTTACCACCTTATCACCTTTGGATGCAAAGCCTGATTTATTATTGCCCTTATCCAGTCCCTCAGTAAATTGCAGCATTTGGTCACTCCCAACAGAAAGCAACAGGAAATGCATCTTCCTCCAACTGGAAAAATTTATGAGCTTTAAAATGGGGGGAAAAAACCACAATTGGGCCCTCCCCAGTGGTGCAACGTGTTAAAGCACCGCATTAGGAAGCTCTCCAAAGCCACTGCAGCACGAGTTCGATCCCCCGCCAGGGAGCTGACCCACATGACGTAGCAGACCTCTCCTGACCCACCATTGCTTTGTGAGTTCTGCACCCCGCTCTGTCCTGTAGCAGGTGGGTACCTGGATGTATGTATTGACGTGATCTTTCTCTTCATTGAAGGTTCCAGGCCCTCCACCATGGATGCTCTTGCTGAAGCCAATGGCACCTTTGCCCTGCGCCTTTTGCAGTTCCTGTGCCAGAACCAACCTTCTCAGAATGTGTTTGTTTCTCCTTTGAGTGTCTCCTCTGCCCTGGCCATGGTCTTCCTTGGGGCAAAAGGAAATACCGCAGCCCAGATGGCCCAGGTAGGCTCACCTGTTCCCAGGCTGTTTGGCTGTTGTGTCCTGTCTCTCAGCTTTATACCATCTGCCTCAGGGCTGTCCATGAAGGGTGATGGAGGGGGGACTGGGGAGCGCACCCACCCACAGGTGCTCATCCAGGGAAGTGGGGCCGCCCCAGCAGCCAGGTGCCAAGGGCCAGGCAGGGAATCTCCCCCCCTGAAGCTTTTTGGGTGAAGTTTCTGCAATTTTTAACCTGGCTGAGAACTATCAACATTGGGCTTTGTTAGAAAATGACACTACCATCACTTGCACTTGAAATCTAAATAGCTGAGAGCTCTCCTTTGGGGACCAGATGACTTCCTGTATAGTAAGGAAGAGTAGGTCAATATCGATTTAAAGTTAGTGATAAACCTGCAGGTCTGCCTGGCTCTTGTTAGCTGGAAATAAGATCTACATGTTACATTAAAGAGTTGATTGGGTAATTAAGGTGAGGTTTCCCACCCAGGAAGCAGTGAGCTTGAAAAGACTGACTAG
>NW_004567149.1:867481-869269 GCF_000260355.1 Condylura cristata | reverse complement strand
AAAAGCTTAATGACTTTCTGAAATCTACGTCCTGGGGGTTTGCAGCCCCATGGGGGTGATGTTGTGGGCTCACAGGTGGTTCTCCTCTCCAGGCCCAGCCTTGGGCGGGGGTCCCAGTGGCCCGATAACTGTCAATCAATGCTACCGCAACAATATAAGTGACAACATTAAATAGGTGTTAGAGTTCCTTTTTTAAGATTTGTTTATTTTTGCATACAAGATCCTGGGTACAGGCCAGAGATGCAGGGGTGAGAGGATTCCCCAGAGACAAAGTGGAGAGCAGAACAGATGGATCTACTGAAACACACTGCAGATAGGAGCAGAGGGTGGGTCAGGAGAGGCGGAGAGGTCTGCTGCGCCCTGTGGGTCATCTCCTTGGCCGGGGATTGAACTCAGGCTGCAGTGGCTGCAGACAGCTTCGCAGTGCTGCGCTTTAATCTGTAGCGCCATCAGGGAGGGCCCCAGATTTCTAAACAAAAACTAAAAGAAATTGCCTTTCCTTAAAGATTTAGTTATTGTGCCATTTCTTCTGGGAATAGTCGTCATGATACAGCGAATCAGAGTACGCCGAGTTCTCTGAAAGGTAGCACCTGGCATGCAGAGAGAGGGACCATCTTTCCCTTCAGCCTTCTGCAGGAATCTCTTGGTGTTTTGTTTAGAGGTGCAAATAAATAAAATCTTCTGAAGCTTGCAGACGTCCACAGTACCCCATATTCTCCATGGTCACTTTCCCCCTTTGAAGCCCCCTCATCCTCCTCCACTGCCCAATGTGATTGTGGACGGACAGCTTGGGGGTGACCTTGGACCCCCCCAATAACAAGCCTCCTCCTGGGGGCTCTTTCCGGCCTGACTTGTTCGAAGACCTGCTGCAGTGGTTTTCCTTGAGTAACCAGGAATCCCTCCCCAACATTTGTGGATATTCTCCAGCTCTTGGTGACCTCACAACTTGTACGAGCTGTTTCTGATTTCCATGCATAAGAATTCAAACACCCGGGCACTCCATGGTGGTGCAGAGGGTTGGGACGCAGCACTGCGAGTTCGATCCCCAGCCCGAGGTGAGCGCAGCAGACCTCTCCTGACCCGCCCGCTGCTCCCCCCAGCAGTGTACTTCATTGATCTGCCTGTTCTGCTCCCCACTCTGTCTCTTCTGAAGCCTCTCACTGCTCCTGCACCTCTGGCTGGTACCCAGTTCTGTATGCATAAAAATAAATAAGTCTTTAAAAAAAAGAATCTAAACACTGCAAACTTGAAAAGTGTTTGGTTCTTGCTTGATAATCTCAAATCTGCTAAGAAGCCTTGTTGCGTGTTTATAAAAATAACAGAATGTGCTGTGTTTCTCTTGGAAGGTAAAATTCAAGAGCTGTTGCAGAGCGACTCGATCAGTGCCCACACGAAGATGGTTCTTGTCAATGCCATCTACTTCAAAGGCCGATGGAGTGAGGAGTTTGACAAAGAGAACACAATGGAGATGCCTTTTAAAATAAACAAGGTGAGGCCCTCCCTGGTGGCCCGAGGGGTTACAGCGCAGTACTGTGAAGCTCTCTGCAGCCACTGCAACGCGAGTTCAGTTCCCTGCCAGGGAGCGACCCACATGGCCACACCAGACCTCTCCTGTCTCCCCTCTGCCCTACTCCGCAGTGTATCTCAGTAGATCTGCCTGTTCTGCTCCCCACTCTGTCTCTGGGGAGTCCTCTCACATGGTCCCTGTCTTAACCCCGGGCCAGCCGGGCAACGCAGTCTCGAGGTGCGGGCTGCGGATGATAATGAACCAGGCAACACACGCACACA
>NW_004567149.1:853080-866225 GCF_000260355.1 Condylura cristata | reverse complement strand
CAGAGACCCTTGTTCTTTAAAAGCCCACAATGTTTCTTTCAGTAACCTCTACTCCACAGCTCTCCACACCCCTGCACCTCTGTCCTGTACTCGTTTTTGTATGCTACATAAATAAATCTTAAGGGCCCTCCCTGGTGGAGCAACAGGTTAAAGCACAGCACTGTGAAACTATATGCAGCTACTGCAGCAGGGTTTGACCCCCGCCCCGGAGCTGACCCACAGGGCGCGGCAGACCTCTCCCGTCTCCCCGCTGCTCCCCTCAGCAGTGGACTTTGTCAATCTGCCTGTCCTGCTCCCCACTCTGTCTCTGGTGAATCCTGTCACCCCTATGCAACTCTGGCCTGTACCCCAGCTCTATATCCATAAATTAAATCTTAAAAAAAAAAGTCTTGGATGAGAGTATCAGAATTGGAGTGGTTGTGTTAGAATGCATGACGACATAGGTGGTCCTCTCTACTTGCACCCAGACTGCTCGCCGGGAGGGTGGTTTACAAGAGAAACTGGCTTTTGCTTCCGGGACAGCCTGCCTGTCCCGGACAGGCAGCTCCGTTCGTTTTGCTGATGCTGGCACGGAAGGGTGCTGGGGGGTGTTGGCGAGTGCCTGGCACGCTCGCCACTGGAGCCCACAGTTGCTCTCTGAGCCTCTTCAGCAGCCCACTTTGCCTTCCACACCTGTCTGCTTTCCCATCAGAAGGAGCAAAGGCCCGTGCAGATGATGTTTCAGGAATCCAGATTTCACCTCACCTACGTAGAGGAGGTGCGCGCCCAGGTGCTGGAGATGCCCTACGCTGACCTGGAGCTGAGCTTGGTCATTCTGCTGCCCGACGATGGTGTGGACCTGGACTCGGTGAGGGGGCCCAGAGGGGCGCTGGTGGCCTCCCTTGGAGGACAGAGCACCCCTTTTCCTGTGCGTATCTGTGCATGCGTGATCGGGCAATCGCACAGTGAGTGGAGAGTCCGGTGACCCCTCCTGAGCTTACCCCGCAGCCTCTTGGCATTTCTCATCCTACCAGTTGGCAGCGTCCTAGGCTGGATTCTTTCTCTTTACAATGCTTATTCTGAAGACCTTGGTCCTGGGATCCAGCTGTCATTCAGACCAACATCTCCCGTTCTTAGCCCCCGTCCATGACTCCCTCAATGCAGCCTCTGTTTTCTCATCTCTTGTTAGAGAGACAGTGATGATTATCTGCCAAGTTGCTGAGTGGAGGAAGCCCTGTTTGGGCCCTCCCTATACAGCAGGGGGGTTAAAGCACAGTGAGACGATCAGCACAAGTTCAGTTCCCCGCCAGGGAGTTGACCCACAGGGCGCGGCAGACCTCTCCTGACCCGCCCTCCACTCCCCTCAGCAGTGTACTTTGGTCTATCTGTTCTGCTCCCCACTCTGTCTATGGTGAATCCTCTCACCCCCTATATCTATGGCCTGTACCCCAGTTCTTATGTGCAGAAATAAGTACATCTTTAAAAAAAAAGAAGCCCTATATAAAGGTGATTAGTATCTTACATACTAATGTGATAGCATTATACTGCTATATAATGTTGTTAGCATTCTACTTATGTATTTCCAGAATAGATAAAATATTTAATTCTGCTCCTCTGACTGTGCACGTTCCACTCACCCTCCTCCAAATCCACTGATGCCAGTACCCAGCCTCCCTCCCTACCTACTTGGCTGCCTGAGCTCATGGACCTGTCCCCTCATGGGCAGGTACACACAGGGGAAGGTGTGCTCTGTCAATCCTCTGTCCCCTCTGTACAATTGTGTCCCTTCACTGAGTTCAGGAATTTTCCTGCTATAGCTTGCCTGGGTATATTTTTTTATTACTTATATATTCCACTGATGAGTGAAATCAACCCATATCTGTCTTTTACTTTTTTACTTTTTTCACTTAACATAGTCACTTGAGGTCTGTTCATTTTGCTCCAAACACTACTAGTTCCTCCTTTATCACAGCTGTATAATATTCCACAGAGTACATATGCCACAATTTCTTTAAAAGTATATATTCGGGCCTTCCTTGGTGGCTTAGGCGTTAACCCATATATGGTGCAGCAGACCTCTCCTGTCCCACCTGCCACTCCCTTAACAGTGGATTGAAGTCAATCCACCTGCTCTGCCCCCCCACACTCTGTTGCTGGTGTATCTCACACCCCTGCAACTGTGGCCAACACCCCTGTTCATCTATGCAAAGTAAATAAAACTAAAACATTTTAAAAAGTTTAAAGGATATATACAATAATTGTAAATATATATTATTTTATATCTAAGAACCATTGTTTCTGTTAGAACCTGATATGACACAGGACAGGGGAGGAGCCAGCATTAGGAGGCGGAGCCAGCAGTCAACCATCAACCAATAGATTCTAGGTTGGTCACTGAGTGACAAGAACAGGCCCCACTCCCGTGGAGCTGAGGCTGCCTCCGGGAAACACCCGGAGCCCACCTGGGGAAGCACACAGGTATCACACAGGTATAGCCGTCATGGCTGGGCTATGCCGAGAGCCCTCCTGCAGCCATTTTTCTTACTGGCAGTGTCCCATCTTCAAAATACCGTAGTCAAGAGAACATCCAGTCCAGTGGGCGCCGATGAGGGTTACGATGAGAAATGGCGTAGAAGCGCTTGGATGGGGGGAGAAGGGACGCCGGACCATCGCTGTGTGTCATTGTGCTGGACGTCTCCCCAGCTGGGCACAAAGCCATGTAGGGGACGGCAAAATGGGAGGGAGGGAAGAGGGGCGCAGAGATTTCCTGGCGTGTTAGGTGCCAGCCCTGCGTGACCCTCACCGTCTGACGCCGATCTCAACAGGTGGAAAAAACTCTCACTTTCGAGAAGTTCCTCACCTGGACCCAGCCACGCCGTATGACCAAAACCAATGTTGAAGTTTTCCTTCCAAAATTTAAACTGGAAGAGGATTACGACATGGGCCCCGTGCTGCAATACCTGGGAATGGCGGACGCCTTTCAGGCCGGCCGGGCTGACTTCTCGGCCCTCTCACCCGAGCCGGAGCTGTGTCTGTCCAAGTTCGTGCACAAGAGTTTCGTGGAGGTGAACGAGGAGGGCACCGAGGCGGCGGCTGCCTCCGCCGCGGTGATAGCGGAATGCTGCCTGGTGGATGAGCCGCGCTTCTGCGCCGACCACCCGTTCCTTTTCTTCATCAGGCACAACAAGGCCAGCAGCCTTCTCTTCTGCGGCCGGTTCTGCCGTCCCTAGTGCCGCGCCCACACGGAGGGGATACGAGTCTGCGCGGGGGACATGGAGGTTGAAGAGTCAGCACACGTAGATGGTTGCAGCAAAACGTTCTCTGTCCCTCTTATCCTTTCCAGCCTCCCTTTTATACCCTTAATCCCAGGATGTTGGCCTGGGGGCAGGAGGAAATCTCCCTCACATGGGCTACTGCCATCAGGATCAGGGTGGATATTAATCAGCTGCCCAAAGGTTAAGCCACTCTCACAGGTGGCAAGATGTCTTCTTGCTATTATGCTCTGTGCTTAAGCTCCGGGGGTGCTGGGGGAGGCTCATCCCGGCTGGGACCCAGCACGAAGGGTGGCGCTTCTCTGCCCCGTGTGCTCAGTCAACAGCGGCATGACGGCCTCCAAAGCTCGCAGGCACCTTGTGTTCTCCCTCCTGCCTCCAAGCCACAAGCTCCCAAGACCATTCAAGTACCAAACGCTGCTGTTTTCTACTATTTAAACTTCCCAGGGCCTAGGTTTAACAGAGTTTTTATTTTTTTCTGATGCACTTTATTTTCTCTTTTTTGAGACTGACCGGCAATGCATGCCAAACCCAGGGTAACGCACCCACTGGTGCATTACCTGCTTTCAACCTGTTATGTTTCTGTACATAACGGTAAGCTTACCACTGCCAGTAATGAAGTTAGTGAGAAAGAATAGTTAATGTGAAAGGAAAAAGAGTCAGGGGGTTGAGTCTTAGCTTTTGGGAAAGATTAAAAAGTTCACCTCCGGGCCCTCCCTGGTGGCGCAGCGGGTTAAAGCACTGCACTGAGAAGCTAAAGCCGCTTCCGCATGAGTTCGATTCCCGCCTGCCCCGGAGGCGACCACATGGCGCGGCAGACCTCTCCTGACCCGCCCGCTGCTCCCCTCAGCAGTGAACTTCGTCGATCTGCCTGTTCTGCTCCCCACTCTGTCTCTGGTGAATCCTCCCACCGCCCCTGAGTCTCTGGCCTGTACCCCAGTTCTGTATGCACAAATAAATAAATCTTTAAAAAAAAAAAAAAAGGCTCTTTGAGCAAGGCAACAATAGGGGATGGAATTAAAAGATTAATTAGACAGAATGTACCAAACGGATAAATGGCCACATTCACCCAGTATCCACTACTGGATGTTCCCAGCACATGGTCACCCCCTTTTCCCATCCGCTTCTAAGAAAATGTAACGCATCACCTTGTACTGTTCCGCTAAATACGTAACTATGTAACTATGTAATGCTGATGTAATCATTATTCTTGCCCAAAAAATACTGTATAAATGTGACAGCTTACTTCTCCACATTACATCCAGATACGCACTCTTAAAGTCGTGTCTGTCTGTCATTCATTCAGCCGAATCCTTATCCACCTCCCTTCGAGACACTCATCACCCTGAGGTCCAGAGCTCCCCACTGTGCTGGTCTGTGGCAATGACCTCCCTTTTTTGTAATATCAAAATATTCTAAGCAACCATCAGCTTACAGCCAGATTGCCTCAGCCTCACAAGGCGCTGCCTGGCTCAGGCGAGCGAGCGCTGCCCACGACAGGAAATTCCTCTGGAAAGCAAGAGATAATATTACAACTGGCTGATTAATAAAAACATTTATAACACAATCAATATTGTAAGACAAGGCAGTACTAGAACATGCTAAAAAATAATTGAAGTTCTTTTACTGCCCGGACCAGAACCCAAATCTTGTCACTCTACTCTCTTACTTAAGCTTTTATTGTTCAGTCTCTAAATGAGGAATCTTAACTATCTCCCTTAGTGACTTAGCTACCAGGAAACTCCTCCAGCCTGGTCTTCGACCTCACTTTACCCTCTTTCACAACTTCTTGGCCCGCGACCTCACCCCCTTCACATCCCCAGCCAGCCTCCACCCTCGTCCTCCACTTCACCCTCTAAGATGTCTCAATGAGAATGAAGATCATTAAATAGCATTTAAGGCTTAAAAGGGGCTTGATTTTAGCTGATCAAGACTGTAGTAAATATAACAATGTTAGCCTTAAACTTTATGAATTTATGTACCTATCTTAACTTAGATTGATTTTAAGAATAATGAATGTTATATCTCAGCTAACAGACTAAACTGTTCTTAGAAAAAAAAAGATGATTGCAATCTCTCAGCCCAGTTCGTGTGCTGATGTCATCCCACTGCCTGCTCCTAATGTATAAAATAAACCTCTGCTGAAGGCAGAGCAGGAAGACTTGCACCCAACTCCGATTCCTGTGTCTTCCTCGCTCCCCTTTCCCCTTTTCTTCCTTTTCTCCCTTTTTTAAGGGATCTCCAATCGCTGATGCCGCTCCCACCTTGAGACCCTGCCTGTTCTGCCCCCCAATAATCCGTGATCAGGGAACAAAGGGTCTCCGACAAGAAACACATCTGAATTTAGATTCAGCCAGCCTGTGGTTGCAACTACCCGCCTGTCCGTCTTGCACCATTTCTCCAGAACTGTCTTCACCCATGCTTGACCTAGCTGGAGTTTTCAGAGTATCACAGGCCCTGCCTCACCTCTGTGTCTTTGCACTTTCTATCCAGAGGCCCCTTATTCTCACTCCTTCCCAGGCCCCACTCCACACTGCAGGCTGGCTCACCCCACTTAAGTCTCAGTGAAGCCTAATGCTTAATCATGTAGGAATTCAAATGAGCCATCCACGCCTCTGCTCTGCCTAACTCTGAAATCTCCCTGAAGGCCCTGGCCTAGCTAGCCCCTGGGCCCAGACACCAGGTAGGGGTCTGCTGACCTTAAGGGTCCCAGCAGCCAACAGACTGTTGGGGGCTGTATCTGAAGCTCAGACCCAAAGGATGAAAGATAAGGACAGTCAAGAAATCTCCGGTCCTCTCAGGTTCTACCCAGGCTCACAGGAAGAGAGCCCTCCCAAGAGGAAACTGCCTCTATCAGGGCATCGCTCTCCCAGCACGGGGCATCTGTGTCCGTGCAGGTGCTCCTTCCCACCCACCCTCTCCCTCTGCAGGGCAGCGGCCTCCTGCCTGCCCCCGACCTGCCCCTGCTGGGCCTTCTCTGCACTGACCTCCCTCAGCAGAGGCTGCTCTGTCCTTAGTTTGTCTACCTGCGATCACGCAGGTTTCTCTCCCTGCAGACCTGTTCCTGCCTGCTTGTGCCTATGCAACTGTCTTTCCCTCTCCTGTCTCTTTCTAATAAACTTCCTCTTTAAGTATGACAGAGTCTGTCTCGTGGAGAATCTCACCATGTGCCACTGAAAGGGCAGCTCTGGGGAAACCTTTCCCAGGGTGAACCCGAGGACCCTGAACTCAAAAAACGACATCACCGTTTATCAATGAAAAGGCCAGGAACTTGCTTTTCGGTGGCATCCTGCATGATGTAGCCTGCTCCAAGACTCCCGATCTGGTCTCTATCAGCTGGGGGTTGCTCCATGCAACAACCTGGGCCCCTGCACCAGACAGGAGCCTGGCATTCTTTCTGGAGCACCGTGAAATGCCAAGTGGGCTCCCTGCTGGCATTTGCAGGGGGCCACCGGCTGTGGGCTGTGGGGTCTCAGGCTGGTGGGGCTGACCCAAAGAGAAAGCAATGATGTCTGCATGAGTCTGAGGCAGCATCCCAACTTTCTAAGCCATGGCCAAAAAAGGGAAAGAAAGCCTCTTTGTCTCTCCTGCAGAATGTCAACAGATGAGTGAATATTTTGGTTTCGGTTTCACTTGAAACACCCACATGCAATTGGTAAACATCAGACAGGGCCTGTTACAGGGCACCCCAATATGAATTGGGTTGCCTGTCTGTGGGTCTTCACCCGCACGCTTACGATTCGATCGTATTATGGACATACTCAAAAAGATTAAATAATGGATTTATTTATAAGGAGAAACGTAAGGGAATAACCCAGAGAAAGAGGGAGAGAAATACAAGTTAACTAGAATGTCCTTCTACCAGTTCTGCTGACGTGGACTCCACCAGCACGCTGAAAACCAATCGAGAGTCAAAACGACCAGCTGCGAACCACCAGGCCAAGAGCCCCCCAGAGCCCACATGTCCGGTTTTATCCCGACCTGGCTGCTCAGCTCCGCCCTCAGTCCCAGCCTGCTTCTTCTCCTTGGTACTGATGGGATTTGGAGTTCCAGCATCTGGAGTGGGGCGGAGTCCATGAGACCTGTACCTGTTACAGGCCCTCCCTGATGGTGCAGGTGTTAAAGTGCAGCACTCTGAAGCCAGCTGCATCCCTGGCCAGGGAGTGACCCCCAGGGCACAGCAGCCCTCTCCTATCTCCCCGCTGCTCCCTTCAGCAGTGTACTTCAGTGCATCTGCCTGTTCTGCTCCCCACTGCCTCTGGTGAACCCTCTCACCCCTTGTACTTCGGGCCTGTCCCCCAGTTCTGTATGCATAAATAAATAACAATCTTAAAAATCAGACAAACCAACTGAGCTGAAAAAGAAAGGGCAAAGTTGAGGCTATTAACTAGCCAGGCCGGGGGAGGATCGAAAGTTCAGAGTGGTCACTGTGGGAGAGTCAGAGGGACGCTAACAGCTGGAAGGAGGCCTGGAAACCCTGGCCTCTGGGCAGGGTGAGGCCAGGTCAGTGCTTCCCTGGCCAGCAGGTCGTAAACAGATCTAGGGTGGCCTCCAGTCATCTTTCAGGGTCTCAGTCCCTTATTAGCCCTGGCTGGCCAGGCAAGATGACTTCACACTCAGAATGGGGAACTGACTAATCTCTACTCCACTCTGTAGATTTGAAAGAAAATTCGCCAGCCCTTGGGGCCTCTCCCAGAGAACTGGAATGACACAAGCAACCTCTATTATCAGACATATTCCAGATGGAGGGGAAATGCCCTGAAAAACCAGAATTTCCACGCTAGCTCATGTTATGACACCCCCCCCCTTTTTCTGTATAATCAAAATATTCCAAGCAATGATCCGTTTTCTTCTGGACCTCCTCAGCCTCATAAGGTGCTGCCTGGCTCGGGTGAGCGAGCGCTGCCTCAGGATGGGACAGTCCTCTTGGAATCAAAAATATTACAACTGGCTGATTCATAAAAACAATTATATCAAAATTAATATCGTAAGACAAGGCAGTACTAGAATAGTGAGAATTCCTTTACTGCCCAGACGAGAACCCAAACCCCATCTCTACTATCTCACCTAATCGTTCCGAAGAACTGCTTAAGTTTCTGTTTAGTTCTCAAATAAGGAGCTTCACCTAAACCCTCTATCCAGCTCTTGAGGAACCTTACTGTATCTTTGTTATTGACTTACAGGAGAATCACTCCACCCCAGCCCTGGCCTTACTCTATCCTTCACATCTCCACCCTAGTCCTTGACCTGACTTTACCCTCTAAGATGTCTTAGTAAAAATCAAGGTCAATACGACCCCAAACTGCTCTCAGAAAAAAGATTGTGATCTCAGCCCCATTCATAGGTTCATTGCCTGCCTAAAATGTGTAAAATAAACTTCTGCTGACAGCAGAATGAGAAGACTTGCACCCAAAACCGACTCGCGTGTCTTCCTCACACCAGCTCCCCTTTTCCCTTTTTAGGAATCTCTGCTTGCCGACGCCGCTCCCACCTTGAAACCCTGCCTGTTCTGCCCCCCAGTAATCCGTGATCGTGATCGGGGAACAAAGAGTCCCCGACATTGGAATTTCAGAGTCACTTTTGAAGAGAGCTGTTATGTTGGGCTCCTTCTCCACACCCCAATGCAAGAGAGAGGCTCCCCTAAACTTGACAGGGAGCTGTCAGACCCAGGGGAACATCCAGCGAGACCCCAACAAGCCCCGTGGGACCAAACGAGAGCCCCCATAGATTCTACAGTTTTATGAGTGTACACTCAATACTAGTCCAAGGAATTTCTCCTCAGGAACCCCCACTTTTAATGAAAGCTTACAAGGCTTCAATGTGCATGGAAGATGGACAGGCAGTTAGGGTCAGGATGGCGCCACGCCCTCGTATCACACCAAATGAGGAAAGGTCTGTGGGAGCCAGGGCGCTGACCCAGGATAACAGGAATGTTCAAAATAAAAAGGCCAAAGAGCACTTAGTTCCTCCCAGGAAAACACCCCGTAACCTGGGAGACGCAGCCAGCCTGAAACAATCAGCGACAGACACAGGCAGAGCCCCAAGTCTGAGCCCCCAGCCAGTCTCCATGCCCATGTAACCCCAGCTCTCGCCCCCTGCCACTGCCCATGTGGACCCCTCTCTGCCCCCAGGGTTTCCCTGGCCTTCTCCTTACTTTCAGTAACTCCAGTCTCTGTGGTGAATGCTTTCCTCACCGAGATGACCTCCTGCGGGCCAGTCTCCAAGGCATTGCTCAAGTGCTGGCTGAGGGCGGGTGAAATGGTCCTTGTGTAACATGGGGTCCCCAGGAAAAGGGAAAGTTCCAGATTCCCTGCCCCACCCAGAAGGAGGGTAGAGCTGAGCAGATAAAAAGGAGACAAGAGAAGGAAACAGAAGAGAGAAAAAAGGAAGGAAGCAGGGTGGAGAAGTAGGAGGAGACCTGAGGAAGCCACAGGGAGGAGCAAGCATGTGATGGAGAAACCGGGCTGTTTCCTGGCCCTGGGCAGGTGAAGGCAGATGTGGGTGAGAGACCTGTAGGGAGGTGACTCTGGCAGTGTTTATACTGATTTTGATGTTGCTCTTTTCCTCCCAGATTTGTCTGGCCATTTCTGACTCTTTTCCACGGGTCCCAGCCAGAAGGCGCTTTAGTCTTGTGGCGGCTTTCAGGCCTTGCTTTGGGCCCATCCCTTTTGGGTGGACTTTTGCCCACGAGGGGAGGGGTCACTTCAGGGGTTTGATTTAGAAGTTCTATTCTTTGTGTTCTGTACTGTATACTCACTGTATTAAAGTCCCTTTTCATTCAAGTTTTATATATTTTGTCTTGTTGCGGTGCATGGCAGAACCCACTTAGAGCAGGCAGGTTTGGGGCTTCAGGGTTTTCCCTCTCTCCCTGTCATGTAACAGATTTGGTGTCCTATAACACTTGGGTCAAAGACAGATGTGCTCAGCAGACCCCTGAGCAGCCCTGTCCTCGCCCCCTCGCCCCCTCTGCTTCCCAGAGGTGGGGGTGGGGGTGAGGGCTTAGCTGTTGGCGTGTCTGGGCAGACAGCACTTGCCAGTTCTGCAGCCTGACTGGACTAGAGCAGCGTGAGCTTGGCGAAGGCCGCCTCCTCCCCTTCCAACATTTCTGAGAAACAGCTGTGTGGGCCTCAAACAAGCTCAGCTCCTTGTTTACTCCTCCCCACCCCGCCAAGTGCTTGCTGTTGGCCACTTAAATCTCTTGTATCTCAACCACAGGAGACTGGGTCCTTGCTTGATAAGCAAAATGGCCAAACCCCATTCTCTTCATCTTTAAATTCCTGTCCCCCCTTTTCTTTTAATTTATTTATTTATGCTTACAGAACCAGGGTACAGGCCGGAGGTGCAAGGGCGGCAAAAAGATTCACCAGAGAGATTGGGGAGCAGAACAGGCCGACCGACAAAGTACGTTGATGAGGGGAGCAGCGGGCGGGCCAGGAGAGGTCTGCCACGCCACGTGGGTCAGCTCCAGGGTCGGGGATAGAACTTGCACTGAAGCAGCTGCAGCCGGCTTGTAATGCATCCTTACCCCTTGGGCCACCAGGGAGGGTCTTCCTGCCCCGTTTGTTAAGCAAAACTGGTCAAGACCCATTCAGAGGCTCCCCTTGAGAGGCTGTCCCCCAAGTTTAAACACGTCTCTCAGCAGCTTAAAATCTAGGGACCTACTCCCCTGAACCTGCCCACACTCCTGTGTCCCACTGTAACAGTGGGGTCCCCAGGAAAAGGGGAGGTTCCAGGTTTCCAGCCCAACCCCAAAAGGAGGGTCGAGCTGAGCAGGGAGGAGAATCCGGACCTGAGAGTGAGGAGGAAGGAAGCAGGTGGAGAGCCAGAAGGTGACCTTGTTGTAGGGCACCCCAAATCTGTTGCAGGGCAGCAAATCTGTTACAGGACAGGAAGAGAGGGGCACCCCTGAAGTCCCAAACCTGCCTACTCTAAATGGGTTCTGCCATCTGCCACAACAAGACAAAACATATAAAACTTTAATGAAAAGGGACTTTAATACAGTGAGTATACAATACAGAAGACAAAGAATATGACTTCTAAATCAAACCCCTGAAGTGACCCCTCCCCTCGTGGGCAAAAGTCCACCCAAAAGGGACTGGCCCAGAGCAAGGCCTGAAAGCTGCCACAAGACTAAAGCACCTTCTGGCTGGGACCCATGGAAAAGGGTCAGAAATGGCCAGACAAATCTGGGAGGAAAAGAGCAAAATCAAGATCAACATAAACACTGCCAGAGTCACCTCCCTGCAGGTCTCTCACCCACATCTGCCTTAACCAGTCCAGGGCCAGGAAACAAGCCCGATTTCTTCATCACATGCTTGCTGCTCCATGTGGCTTCCTCAGACCTTCTGGCTCTCCATCCAGCTTCCTTCTTTTCTTCCTTCTCTTCTCTCCTCTTTCTCTGCTCAGCTCTACCCTCCTTCTGGGTGGGGCAAGGAACCTGGAACTTCCCGTTTTCCTAGGGACCCCCCTGTTACAACCTGAAGGAGGCACAGTGGGCAGAGAGACACATGAAGGAGCTCTCGTTTCATGGGCCTGCACTCGTTGAAAGAGAGGTGGGTGAGAGACCAGTGAGGAGGTTGACAGCGGCCGTTTTGATCTGGATCTTGAGAAAATGGCGCCCTATTTATCCCTGACAGTCCCAGAATACCTGCTTAGCTCCGCCCTTGGGTCCTTGCAGTTCTCTCCCTGGTGCTGCTGGGAGTTGTAGTTTTCCAGTCACCGGAGTAGAGAGTAGAGTCCAGAAACTACAGGAAACAAAGTCATGAAGTTAGAAGCACTCATGAGAAGGAATGAAGCTCTGGAGGTTTTTCTCACACAAACCTGACCTTCCTGGAGGCCCCCAACAACCAACTTAGTGGACCCCAAAAGTGAGAGGTCCTATAACAAGGTGGTCCCCAGGAAAAGGGGAGGTTCCAAGTTCCCTGAGCCATCAAGAAGGAGGGTAAAGCTGAGCAGAGAAGAGAAGAGAAGGAATCTGAAGAAGGAAGCAGAGTGGAGAGCCAGAAGGAGACCTGAGGAAGCCACGTGGAGCAGGGAGACATGTGATGAAGAAACCGGGCTTGTTTCCTGGCCCTGTGCTGGGTGAAACAGCTGTAGCTGAGACCCGTGCAGAGGTGACTATGGCAGTGTCTATCCTGGTTTTGATTTTGCTCTTTTCCTCCCAGACCTTCTGCTTCTGTCCCTTTTCCATGGTTCTTTAGTCTTGTGGCAGCCTTCAGGCCTTGCTCTGGGCCCGTCCCCTTTGAGTGGACTTTTGCCCATAAGGGGGATGGGTGACTTCAGGTGTTTGATTTAGAACTTATATTCTTGGTCTTCATACTCACTGTATTAAAGTTCCTTTCCATTAAAGCTCTTATGTCTTGTCTTGATGCGGTGGATGGCAGAACCTATTTAGAGTGGGCAGTTTTGGGGTTCAGGGGTGCCCTTTTGTCCCTACCCTGTAACAGTCCTACAAAGCTGTTATTAGAAGTGAGGTGACATGCAAATGGGGTTCCCAGGACACCAACTTTGGGCTGAAATTGTTATAGGACAGAATCTATTATAGGACAGGGAGAGAGGGATACCCCTAAACCCCAAACCTGCCTGCTCTAAGTGGGTTCTGCCATCCGCCGCAACAAGACAAAACATATAAAACTTCAATGAAAAGGAACTTTAATGCAGTGAGAATACAATACAGAACACAAAGAATATAATTTCTAAATCAAACCCCTGAAGTGACCCCTCCCCTCATGGGCAAAAGTCAACCCAGAAGGGACTGGCCCAAAGCAAGGCCTGAAAGCTGCCACGAAACTAAAGCACCTTCTGGCCAGGACCCATGGAAAAGGGTCAGAAATGGCCGGACAAGTCTGAGAGGAAAAGAGCACAATCAAAATCAGTATAAACACTGCCAGAGTC
>NW_004567149.1:848773-851764 GCF_000260355.1 Condylura cristata | reverse complement strand
ATGTTAGTTCTGCTGAAGAAAAAAAAAAATTACTGCAGATTCTGGTTATTGAAAGCAAAAAAAAAAAACTTTCTTTGAATCAAATGGAGAAAAAAAAAATACCAGTATCATTTAAAAAAAAAAAAAACTTAGCAAAAATCAGTCTGTTCAGTTCTTCGTAGAAAATCTTTTTTCACTGTCAAAATTTCCACCAATTGGAATCAGTTGAGGTCTTCCTCGGTAAAATTTTTTTTTTTTTCGGAAGCAATTTCTTCAAATGCCAAACCACTAAATATAATATTTCAGGACAACAAACATAATTCAAACAATATATGATATCATAATGTTTTTATGCACTTTTCAGAACACCAGTGTTAACATTTATGTTCATGCCATGTTCCACCTTTTCCCAAGTGACAATGCTTCCTTTCCAGTCATTTTTCTTTACTACATAAACCAAAAAAGTCCAAATTGATCTAAGTGCCTTTCCAGAAGGAAAGGAAGAAATTTTGTGGAATGTCTCAGGAGCTCTACTGAGGTTCCACAAAATTTTCTTTGATGAACCAAAGGACAGACTACCAATTTTTTTTTTTTTTTCAAAATGACTAATTCATAGGCATCCTCCTCTTTCCATTTGATGGGTTTTGCTAGAATGACTCAGGGCTCCAAAAACTCCATTACTTTAATGTTACTGGTCTTTCATTCATGAAATGACTGCCCAGAACAAGTTTGTGGGGTACCAGAGTTTCCAGTTTTCACTGGCTACCCACAGCAGCCCCACTGACCCACTGAGTCAACACCCTGAACCCCTGAACGGTTAAGAACCCCACCACGGAGAGCTGTGATCACACGTAGGTGTGACCAAGTCTTCCCAGAGGTTTTCTTTACAAGGTGAGATAAGCTTAACCTTCACCATACTTAATCTGCTCAGATCTTACAAATATGTCTCTATTTTGGGAATGAATCCGGTTCTTTTGTTTCTTCCCAGTTTACTGTTTTTTTTTTTAAGGATTTATTTATTTGTGCATACAGCACTGGGGTACAGGCCAGAGGCTCAGGGGCGGCGTGAGGATTCACTAGAGACAGAGTGGGGAGCAGAACAGGCAGACTGACAAAGTACACTGCTTAGGGGAGCAGCGGTCTGATCAGGAGAGGTCTGCTGTGCCCTGTGGGTCAGCTCCAGGGCAGGGGATTGAACTCATGCTGCAGTGGCTTCAGAGAGCTTCATAATGCCATGCTTTAACCCATTGCGCCAGCAGGGAGGGCCCCTCAGCTTATTTTTAAAAGAATTCTGAGCTGCATTTTTTCCAAGGGAACAGGTAGCTCAAACTCTCTTATCTTATGGTTAAAAATGATCTGGACTATGGTGATGGCACACAGGTGACTTGGTGATGGGAAACCCATGGGGATTACAATTGAGATGAAAAAAAAAATGCACAAAATGATGTAAAAATAAACATATATATATATATATATATATATATATAAATGATCTGGAAGGCCCTGGCAAAACCCATGGAGTACTCTTAAATGATAATAGCAAAGTTTATTAATTTGACATGCAGACAGAAGCATAAAATGGCTGAGGAGTTAAGCCTTACATATATACATTTGTAATGGCAGTTATTTTTTTAAGGTTTATTTATTTATGCAAATAAAAGCGGGAGTGTAGACCTGGGGGTGGGGTGGATTGAGAGGATTCCCCAGAAACAGAGTGGGGGGCAGAACAGGCAAATCAACTGAAACACACTGCTGAGGGGAGCAGTGGGGAGATCGGAGGGGTCTGCTGTGCCCTGTGGGTCACCTCCCGGGCCAGGGATTGAACTCCAGCTGCAGTGACTGCGGAGAGCTTCCTAATGCTGAGATGTAAGCCCTTGTATTATCAGGGAGGCCCTGGCAGTTTATTTTTTTAATATTGTTTTTATGTTAACCCATTATACATAGTCACAATTTTTATACCCAATAAGGACTCTTAAGATTTACGTTTTTTTTCCTTTTTGTCACTTACTTTTCATGAGATGTCGTTGGTTTATAACACTATGTATTCAGGGGAACAGGTTTACACCTCATCAGGAGAGTGTGACAACACCCCACCCACCCCTGAACACCAACAGCCCTTCACCTTCAACCCCTGCGTCCCCCACATCTCTCGTTCCCACCCCCAGCCCCCCAGTTCCTCAGTTCTGAAGTCACATTTCTCGGGTTAATTTTGCTTTAGTTTGGTCCTTTCTCTCTTTATAATCCACCGGGACTGGAACTCCCAGTGTTTGTCTTTCTCCTTCTGACATTTCACTGAGCACCGTCCCCCACCTGCTCTCTGGACACAGCTCTTGCGCATATCACTTAGGCCCTTTTTTAAAAAATAGATTTGTTTATTGGCCCTCCCTGGTGGTAAGTTGGGCCGCTGCAGTATGAGTTCGATCCCCTTGTGACCCACAAGGCACAGCAGACTGCTCCTGACCCACCCGCTGCTCCCTTCAGCAGTGGACTTTTGTAACAGGGGGGTCCCCAGGAAAAGGGGAAGTTCCAGGTGCCCTGCCCCACCCAGAAGCAGGGTGGAGCTGAGCAGAGAAAAAGGAGAGAAGAGGAAGCCGACTATGGCAGTGTTCATCCTGCTTTTGATTTTGCTCTTTTTCTCCAGACCATTTCTGACCCTTTTCCATGGGTCCCGGCCAGAAGGTGCTTTAGCCTTGCTCTGGGCCCATCCCTTCTGGGTGGACTTTTGCCCACGAGAGGAGGGGTCACTTCTTCAGGGGTTTGATTTAGCAGTTCTATTCTGTGTTCCGTATTGTATACTCACTGCATTAAAGTCCCTTTTCATTGATGTTTTATATGTTTTGTCTTGACGCGGCAGATGGCAGAACCTATTTAGGCAGATCTGGGGGCTCAGGGGTGCCCCTGTCTCCCTGCCCTGTGACAGATTCACCTGCTACACTGGCCACAACTGTCCAGCCCAGGATGTGCCCTCCTAGCCAGGGTGTCCAGCAGGGAGGAATTAAGGGAACATGTGAC
>NW_004567149.1:844017-848328 GCF_000260355.1 Condylura cristata | reverse complement strand
GGAGACCTGGAAGCCACCTGGAGCAGGGGGACATGTGATGGAGAAACCGTGCTTGTTCTTGGCCCTGGGCTGGGTGAAAGAGATGCGCGTAAGAGCCCGTGGGGAGGTTGACAATGGCAACTTTGATCTTGATTTTGATTTGCCTCCCAGACTTGTCTGATTCTATCGCTTTTCTATGGGTCCCGGCCAGAAGGTGCTTTAGTCTTGTGGCAGCTTTCAGGCCTTGCTCTGGGGCCGCCTGCCTGCCACCATGCAGCCCTCTCTCAGCAAGCCTGTCCCTTCGGGGCAGCTCTTCCTGCCCGCTTGTGTCTATTCAAGTGTCTTCCCCTCACCCGTCTCTTTCTAATAAACTTCCTCTTTAAATATAACTGAGTCTCTGTCTCATGAAGAATCTCGCCCTGTGCAGCTCAAAGGGGAGCTCTGGGGAAAACTTTCCCAGGGTGAACCCAAGGACCCTGCACTCCAAAAATGACATCAATAACCACTATTTAGATCTGTAGCCTCCTGTTTCTATTCCAATCCCTTTCCAGCAGAAGTCTCTGGGTGAACGGCCTCTCTGGTTTTGTTTTCCTGTAAATCCCAGCCCTTCCCCTTGCTAGGAAACAAAACACAAATTCCAGAGATCTCATTGCCCTAACTCACTGAGTCATGAACCAGGCAGCATCCTGTGCAGGATGTAAGAGCTTGTGCAAAGCAGAGGGTATTTACAGGCAGGAAGAGAGTGGGACAATGTCACCAGCAAAAAGAAAAGATTGTTTCAGGTAAAGCTACTTCCCCTGAGGGTGGTGGGGCGTGAGGGGGTCTTCCTACGGACATGAGCTCAGGGGTGCTGACTAGGAAACGCCTGCTGTCTGGGCCCCCACTTTTGGAAGAGGCTGTATCTACTGTAGGAGTTAATTCTGGGGAGAGCCGGGGGGGGATACACCCCCGTTTTTAACACACTCAGTTCTCCCATGTTCTAGTCACATGTTCCCTTAATTCCTCCCTGCTGGACACCCTGGCTAGGAGGGCACATCCTGGGCTGGACAGTTGTGGCCAGTGTAGCAGGTGAATCTGTCACAGGGCAGGGAGACAGGGGCACCCCTGAGCCCCCAGATCTGCCTAAATAGGTTCTGCCATCTGCCGCGTCAAGACAAAACATATAAAACATCAATGAAAAGGGACTTTAATGCAGTGAGTATACAATACGGAACACAGAGAATAGAACTGCTAAATCAAACCCCTGAAGTGACCCATCCCCTCGTGGGCAAAAGTCCACCCAGAAGGGATGGGCCCAGAGCAAGGCTAAAGCACCTTCTGGCTGGGACCCATGGAAAAGGGTCAGAAATGGCCAGACAAGTCTGGGAGGAAAAGAGCAACATCAAAATCAATGTAAACACGGCCATGGTCACCTCCCTGTGTAACCGGTACAGGTCTCATGGACTCCATCCCCACCCCAGACACTGGAACCACTAATCCCATCAATACTGAGGAGAAGCAGGCTGGGACATGAGGTCGGAGCTGGGCTGTCAGGTTGGGATAAAACCGAATATGCTGGCTCTGGGCTTCTCTTGGCCTGTTGGCTCGCCGCTGGTCTCTTGGCGCTCCATCGGTTTTCAGCGGCCGGAGGAGTCCAAGTCAGCAGGACTCGCAGGACATCCTAGTTAACCTGTGTTTCTCTCCCTCTTTCCCTGGTTATTCCTTTACCTTTCTCCATATAAACAAGTGCATTATTTAACCTTTTTGAGTGTGTCCATAATATGATTGAATTGTAAGTGCGCAGGTGAAGACCCACAGACAGGCAACCCAATTCACATTGGGGTGCTCTGTAACACCTACAGGTCTCTCACCCACATCTGTCTTCACCATTCCAGGGCCAGGAAACAAATCCGGTTTCTTCCTCACATGCTTGCTGTTCCCTGTGGCTTCCTCAGGTCTCCTTCTGGCTCTCCATCCTGCTTCATTTCCTTCTTCTCTCTCCTTTCTCTTTGCTCAGCTCCACCTGCCTTCTGGGTGGGGCAGGGAACTGGGAACTTCCCCTTTTCCTAGAGACTCCCTGCTACACTTCCTTTCTCCCCAGATTCCTTCTCTTTTCTTTTTTCTGTTCTCAGTTCCACCCTACCTCTGGTTGGGGCAGGGAATCTGGGACTTCCCTTTTCCTGGGGACCCCCTCAGTTACAAATGTAACTTTCTGTGTGACCGAGGAAGTCAAAGTAAGGAAGCTTCGCAAGGTTGACTCACAAGGCGAGTTGGCGGTAGCAGGGGTTAGCATAGCTACTGGCCCAGCTACAGAAACCCAGATCCTCAGGCGCCAATGCCCAGGTCCAAGCAGGTAGCAGACTGCTGCAGGTGAGTCCAGAGCACCCACCCAAAAGGTGAAAGATACAGACGTGGAGATGGAATCCACCTTGGGATCTCCTGTCCCTTTCAGATTCTATTCAAAGTCAAGAAACCCAGGCTCTCAAGGAGTGAGCCCCCTCCCAGCGAGAAGCTTCTATCCCTGCTGTCTCTGCCCTGGCCAGGGTCCTGCCCACCCCCACACACACCCCAACCATTCCCTCCCCCGGTGCCCATGCAGGAACTTCTTCCCACCAGTCTCTCCCTCTGCAGGGCAGCAGCCTCCTGCCTGCCCGGGACCTGCCCCTGCTGGGCGTTCTCTGCCCTGACCTCCCTCAGCGGAGGCCGCTCTCCTCAGGCTGCCCCCTGCCGCCATGCGGGTCTCTGTCAGCAACCCTGTCCCTTTGGGGCAGCTCTTCCTGCCCGATTGTACCTATGAGAGTATCTTTGACTCCTCTGTCCTTTCCCCTCATAAACCTGCTCTTTGAATATAACTGAGTCTGTCTCGGGGAGACACTGGCCTGGGAACTCGCCCCGTGCTGCTGAATGGGGAGCTCTGGGGACACCTTTCCCAGGGTGAACCAGAGGACCCGCACTAACTCCAAAAACAACATCACTGAAGAGCTAAAAGTATTGCCACCTAAAAAGTCTCCTTTAAAAAGAAGATAAAGAGACTAAGGAAAGACAGTGTGATAGTAGGTGGAGCCAGGCAAGAAGGCAAATAAAGCAGTGAAAGACAGGCACGTGAGAGACAATGAAATAAAGGTGTTTTCATTCACAGAGAACATGAACGGGGCAACTTCGGGTGATTGTCTGCGAATTCTAGAAGGATTCACAAAAGAAAACCTTCCCGGAGCTAATAAGTGAATAGAGTGTTGCAAGATATAAAAGTCGATGTGTAAAATATCAACCACAGAAGAACAACACGTGGAAAATAAAATTTTAAATGCCACTTATAGTTGCTCAAAAAAAAATTCAGGTATTTAATACTTCTTAAAATATGGGCCCCTTAAGAACTCTCCTGCACTGCTGGTGGGAATGCAAACTGGTACAACCACTATGGAAACTGCTTGGAGATTCCTCAAACTGCTAAACATGGAGCTTCCCTACGACCCGGCAATCCCACTCCTAGGTATCTACCCAAAAGACACAAAAACACTGAGTCAAAAAGAGACCTGCACCCCCACGTTTATTGCTGCTTTATTCACAATTAGAAAGACATGGAAACAGCCCAAATGCCTAAAAGTAGATGACTGGATTAAAAAGATGTGGTACATAGAATATTACTCAGCAACCGAGAAAAAAAAAAACATGCCTTTTGCAGCAACATGGATGGAGCTGGAAGGGATCATGCTTAGTGAAAAAGCCAGAAAGAAAAGGAAAAATACCGGATGGTTTCACTCATAGCAGGAGCATAAAGGACCAAGGGGAATAATAATAATAATTATGAACAAGTATATATCAGAGACATTTTACGGGGGTGGTGCGGGGAATGGGATCAAAAATGGGGTGGGGGAGAAGTGCACTGGACTGTGGCGATGGCACACGGGTGATCTGGTGATGGGAAGCCCACGGGGATTACAACTGAGATGGAAAAGGGCACAAAATGATGTAAAAATAAACTACTATATTAATTAAAAAATATATGGGCCCCTAAAATATGGGCACAGGGGCTAAGTCTCAGTGCTGTCACCTCTATGGCCAGAGTGTAAAGCCTGGGCAGGGAGTGACCCCCATGGCCCAGCAGACCCCCGCCTGTCATCCTCTGCTCCCCTCAACAGTGTATTTCACTTGATCCACTTATACGGCTTCCCACTCTGACTTTGGTGAATTAACTCACCCCCCACACCTCTGGTCTACACCCCAGTTCTTCTACACAAAAGCAAGCAAAAAAAATAATAATTAAGAAGAAAAGGTATGTACAGGATCTGTATGTTGAAAATTGCCAAACGCTGAACCTCCCTGGTGGCACAAGTGTCAAGTGTCAGCATGTCA
>NW_004567149.1:837647-843042 GCF_000260355.1 Condylura cristata | reverse complement strand
AAAAAAAAAAAACAGGTAAGTTGACCCTGCAAACTACTGATCCTGCTGATGCCCATCTGTCAGCTCTGCAGAACCCAACGTTTCCTGAGCCCCTGCTGTGCTGATAATCTCCCACATTATACTTCTCACAGCTATTTTGGACTTGGGGCCTGGGCACTTTCAGAGGCACCTGTAGTTTTGCAACAGGGGGTTCCCAGGAAAAGGGGAAGTTCCAGGTTCCCTGCCCCACCCAGAAGCAGGGTGGAGCTGAGCAGAGGAAAGCAGAGAACAAGCAGAGAAAAGCAGGAATCTGGGGAAGAAGGAAGCTGGATGGAGCCAGGATCTGACTTCAGGGAGCCACGTGGAACAGAGAGACATGTGAAGAAACTTTGCTGCTTCCGGCCCTGGAAGAGGCCCATGGGGAAGTGACCATGGCCGTGTTTACCTTGATTTTGATTTTGCTCTTTTCCTCCCAGACTTGTCTGGCCATCTCTGACCCTTTTCTATGGGTCCCGGCCAAAAGGTGCTTTGGTTTGGTGGCAGCTTTCAGGCCTTGCTCTGGGCCCATCCCTTTTGGGGGGACTTTGCCCACCAGGGGATGGGTCACTTCAGGTATTTGATTTAGACATTATATTCTTGGTCTTCTATGTTGTACACTCACTGTATTAAAGTTCCTTTCCATTAAAGTCATATGTTTTGTCTTGATGTGGCAGAGGGCAGAACTTATTTAGAGCAAGCAGGTTTGGGGGGTCAGGGGTGCCCCTCTCTCCCTGCCCTGTAACAGTTTCCCTAACTGGAGTAGGAGATGGAGTCCGGAAAACCTGTATCTGCAGAGTTCCTTCAGGACACCCTTTACCCCCTTTACCCCTGTGAAGCAGGAAGCCCTGTGGCCTGGGGGTGAGACCAGCCGCCTGTTGAGGGGGGTAAGGGGCAGGGATAGGAGTGAGGCCGTGGCAGCTCTGGGCCTCTCCAGCTGGGCCCCCTGTGAGTGGGGGTGTCCTTGACTGCGGAGGCCACGGGTCAGGCAGAGACCCCGCGGGGTGAGCTCCCACCCCCAGGGATTTTTGTTCCTCTCTGGGAGGCAGAAAACGGAAATGCCCGATAGAGTGGCGGCTCTCACCCTGGGGCGCCTCTGCGTGTGAAAAACTTCCCTTGGGGTTCAGGGATGAATCCACTGCCCATTCATTTCCCTCTGTCCCCCAGGAATGAAGGGCTTGCTGCTCTCAACATGGACATTCTCTGACTGTGACACTCGGCATCACGCCTGTTCCCTCGGGTGAAGGCCCTGCACCCCAGCTTCCAGGAACCTGAACCCCGCCAGAGTGGGCAGCTTCCTAACACTCCTCCCATTCCGGGGGTGGCCCCGGGGGCCGGAAGGGGGCGGCCCTAGAGGCCCGCCTGGCACTTGAGGTCCCCATGGCCCCTGCAGCCCGCCTGCGCCACCACGTGGGCAGAACAGGAAGGACCCGGTGCGGGTAGCGGGGCTCCCGTGAGGCCCGGCGGGGTCACCCTCTGCACTGGTCCTTGCTCTCTGCGTGGGGAGAACGTCCTTGGGGTCTAGGGTGGAGGTTCTCTCCCTGCCCAGCTCTCCCAGGTCAACTCTGACACTGACACTGACTTACAAACACGCTTATATGCTTAAATGAGCACCTGCTCCCCAATTTCTGGAAATCATGGGCGCCGAGCCCCTCCAGTGTGGCATCTTACTGAAGCCCGCGCTATCCCTGGGGGTGGCCCAAGGAGGGGAGCTGAAGTCCCTGAGACGCCCGCAGGGGAAACTGGTTTGGCGGGGACCACTGACCTCCCAGCCCGCTGGCGCCACCGTGTGGCTGGAGCTGGAAGTGACCCCGCCTGGCCGCGCGGATGCTCCAGTGATTCCGGTGGATTCACTCTTTGACCTTGGTGGCTGCACTGTTGAGTCTCAGGTGTGGACTCGATGGGCCGGTGGTCCTCACTGTCCTCTCCTGGCAGTGGGAAGCGGGTGTCCTGCTCAGGGAGGGGTCAACCCGTGGCCCGGTGGAGCTGCACAGTGAGGGCACAGAGGTGACATCTGCCGCCCCAGGAGGGGTGGGGTCCCAGGTGCCAGGTGGCCCTGCAAGCACAGAGCCCTGGGGAGTGTGGGCTCAGCATGTCCTGGGGTCCTGCACAGCCAGAGGCCAGGATAATCACGAGGTGATGAGGAGCATTCAGAGTTCTGCCAGCCGACTCATGGGGATACCCAAAGCTAGGAAGGATGGAATTGGCGGACACAGCTTTGCCCTGACTTCCATGGCTCACTGCATGTGCTGAGAGCACCAAGCACATCCCAGATGGGGTGTGAGGCTGTCGCCCTGCAGTGAGCAACGGACGAGGGCCCTTCAGTGATGGAGCAAGGAGCACAGGGGAGGTCTCACAAGACTGAGGCGCGCAAAGGGGACCAGTGCAGGGGGGGAGTGAAGCAACTGACTCAGCCATAATATCAAGGTCAACCCATGTCCGGATGCCTGAGTGTCTGCAGGAGCCCCAGCAGGTAACAGGCTGTTGGGGGCTGTGTCTGAAGCTCAGACCAAAAGGTGAAAGATAAGGACAGAGAGATGAGCTCCTCAGGAATCTTTTCAACAGATTCTATTCAAGGTCAACACAATTGGGCTCACAGGGAGAGAGCCCTCCCAGGGAGAGGCTGTCTCAATCAGGGCATCTCTCCACCAGCACGGGGCGGCCGCTTCTCTGCCCCCCTGTGCCCACACAGGTGCCTCTTCCCAGCCGCTCTCTCCCTCCCAGGGCAGCAGCCGCCTGCCAGCCCGGGACCTGCCCCTGCCGGGGCTTCTCTGACTGACCTCCCTCAGCGGAGGCCACTCTCCTCAGGCCGCCCCCTGCCACCATGCGGGTCTCTCTCAGCAAGCCTGTCCCTTCGGGGCAGCTCTTCCTGCCCGCTGATCCGACGCGAGTGTCGTTCCCACCCCTGTCTCTTTTTACTCAATTTCCTCTTTAAATATAACCGAGTCTCTGTCTCATGGAGAATATCTCCGTGTGCCGCTGAAAGGGGAGCTCTGGGGAAGCATTTCCCAGGGTGAACCCAAGGACCCCGAACTCAAAAAACGACATGATTCAGGATGGTTGCTTGGCACCCCTGGGTGGCCCGTGGGCCAAGGCTGCCCTTTGGTTTCATGCTGTCTACTACAAGGTCAGGACAGCCGGTTAATCTTTTCGGTTAATGACCGAAAAGAACATAATATACCAGACCCTTCAAGGCTCCTCTCAAATGAAACCAGAGCAGAGCGCGTGGTGGTCAGGGACAGTGAGTACATTTTTTTCTTTTAAGATTTACTTACTTATGCATGTAGGAACTGAGGTACAGGCCAGGTGCAGGGGGTGAGAGGTTCCACCAGAGACTGAGTGGGGAGCAGAAGAGGGAGACCTATGGAAACTCACTGCTGAAGGGAGCAGCGGGGAGGCTAGAGGGGTTTGCTGCACCCCATGGGTCACCACCCCTGCCCGGGGATCTGACTGGTGCCGTGGGGGCTGCCGATTGCTCCACATTACTGAGACAACCTGTTGCATCACCAGGGAGGCCCTGGGGGATGGTTTTGATTACAACATCCAATAATTAAGCAGATAAAAAATACCCAGTCAGCAAGCAGACTCACCTCCCCCTGAAGCCCTCGATGACATAAGCACCTTTCCCACTTTTACCCACCCTTCCTGCTTGCTCCCCACCCTCCATCATCGAAGCTGTCAGGATGTGTTCTTGCTTCAGCACGCTGCACAGCACAACCTGCACCATGACGCCCGTTTCTCCTGGGGAGTGTGGGCTCAGCATGTCCTGGGGTCCTGCACAGCCAGAGGCCAGGATAATCACGAGGTGATGAGGAGCATTCAGAGTTCTGCCAGCCGACTCATGGGGATACCCAAAGCTAGGAAGGATGGAATTGGTGGACACAGCTTTGCCCTGACTTCCATGGCTCACTGCATGTGCTGAGAGCACCAAGCACATCCCAGATGGGGTGTGAGGCTGTCGCCCTGCAGTGAGCAAAACAGACTGTCACCTCCAGGAACCAGACCATGAAATGGGGGCCCTGGTCTAACAGACACCTCCCCTGCCTCCCTGCACGCCTGGCAGCGTGTCAGCCAGGGGGTGTGAAAAACCAGGCCAAGCTCCTAAAGCAGCGGTCACCTCGGCACGCGAGGGCCAGGCCGCAGCACGGTGCTCACGGACTGGGTCCTTCTTGCCGAAAGGGATTCGTGCTCCACTGGCGGCCTGTGGACAGCTGCCTCAGCTCAGGCTGAGGTCAGGATGCCGGCCCCAGACGCCGGACCAGACACAGCAGACTGAGCAGCCGCACCGGGAGGCGGTCCCGGACGGGCCGCGGCGTCACCTGCTCCCAGCGGTGACCCCGGCAGAGAGCCGGTCACTGTCAGCAGGGCTGGACAGTCAGGGCCGCGGTGTGGCCACCACAGTCACCAGCGTCACAGCTGCTTGGGGGTGTTGGGCCACCCCAACAGCAAACAGCTCCCTGAGACTCCAGGCTGGCCGGGGCTGCCCTCTCAGGGGGTATCAGCCTAGGCCAGCAGGCAGTGGCCCCTGACCCCACCCTGGCCACTGTGAAGCTACCTGGTTTCTCTAGAAGCTTTCTGGCTTCTTCCTTCAGAGGTCAGCTGCTGTCCTGGTTTCTCCTTTGCAGGTCTGGAACACAGCTGTCTTCTTTTCTGGGCAGCCAAGAACAGCGTCAGCCAGAGCCAGCGTCCCCTGCCGCCCCGCCCTGCCCACTACCAGCCAGGGTCTCGCCGCCAGGTTGATTGGACCCTGTGGTCAGCTCACAGCCGCACCTGGTCCACTCCCGGCAGCCCCCACGGGCATCTCTACTGTCTGCAGCTGGGGCAGCCACAGCGCTGGGCTGGGCCCTGGTCCCGGGACCCCTGAGCTCTGCTGCGGGGCCTCGTTTTCACCAACACTGAAATGAGCAAAGCCATCTTCCATGTGGAATGGCTTCGGACCAGACTGTGAACTCGCTGGAGCACAAACACGTGTGTCCGGGCAAATTAAAATGCAGAGCTCTGTGTCTTTGCTTTCCCCAGCTCCGCTTTCGAGGAGTTTTCTAGGAAGCCCCTCCTCCTGCCTGACTGACATTAGCCTCTTAGTGCAGCTGACGTGGATCTCTGGTTCTGGGAGAAATGATGGGGAAGGGCCTCCCTGGTGGTGCACCGGGTTAATCTCAGCACTGTGAAGCTGTCAGCAGCCGCTGCAGTGTGAGTTTGGTCCCCGCCAGGGAGCACAGGGCGCAGCAGACCTCTCCTGTTGTTACAGGGCTCCCCAAATCTGTTCCAGGACAGGGGGAGAGGGACACCCCTGAAGCCCCAAAACCTGCCTGCTCTAAGTGGGTTCTGCCATCCGCCACATCAAGACAAAACATATAAGACTTTAATGAGAAGGGACTTT
>NW_004567149.1:816973-836982 GCF_000260355.1 Condylura cristata | reverse complement strand
TTTTCCTAGGGACCCCCCTGTTACACTGTCGCCCCGCTGTTCCCCTCAGCAGTGTGTTTCAGTTGATCTGCCTGTTCTGCTCCCCACTCTGTCTCTGGGGAATCCTCTCACCCCCACACCTCTGGCCTGTGCCACACTTCTTGAATGCATAAATACATAAATCTTTGGGGGGAAAAAAATGATGGAGAAGTAACAGATTTACTTGAAGGATTTCAACGTCACTATGACAGTTTTCCCACAAATATTGCTTTCTTTAATCCAACGAACCGAAAGACCTCTACAGTCTCAGTTATGAAACTCCTTTGTTTTTTTGTTGTTTTTTTTTAACCATCATTACTGTGGTTTTCCTTGACCTTTTCCATTATAAAGTGTCTTCTTGTTCTCTTTTCCAACTGAAACTTGCATGAGAGCCGGAGGAAGTTTTGATGGACACAGAATCACTTCGGAATTGCTTCAGAGAGAGAGTGGGTGGCCTGTCTGAGGAGTGGATTCTCTCTACCAGTGCTGGTAGCTCGCCTTCTAGATGGTGACAAACGCCAGCAGTCACTCACCCCTTAGTAAGAAATAGTCCCTGAGTTCCTTTGCTAGGCCGCAGAAGGAGCTGCCGGCTGCAGAGGGCGCTGTGTGGAGCTGGGCCGGGCTCCCTAGTCCTCACTAACCCCGGCAGGGCGGACTCCAGGAACTCCCCTGGGGGAGGGGCTCCTGGTAGCACAAGGGTTAAGTCTCAGCACTGTGAAGCTATCCCAGTCACTGCAACTGGGGCTTTTCCTCTCACACCCCAATTCCTGTATGCAAATAAATTTAAAAAAAGAAATAGAAATGGCCCCGGGGCAGGGCGCCTGCTGCCAGGGCACTCCCCTTCCACCCCTATAAGAACCTCTAAAAGACGATCTTCAGCACAGACTTCGCTTTGCTCAGGACCCCCCAGTCCCGAGAGCGCCAGGAGGGAGGGCAAGCAGCCGCTGCAGAGACCCGGTGAGCCACAGCTTCATGCAGGGCGCTCCGAGGCTGCCGCTGAGGTCGTGAGCAGCACCAGCCTGGGCCGCCTTGGCCCGGTGGAGACGCACCGCGCTCCCCATCCCTCGGCCCCCCCACCCGCCTGGGCTGAGTGGCGATTCCGCTTCCCCAGCCCCAGGGCAGCTCCCCACGCCGCCTGCACCTGGACTCCCCTGCACTGTTCAGGGCCAGGCGGGGAGGGAGGGAAGGCCAGGGCGTGGCACTGGAAAGCCTGAGATCAGATTGCTCCATTTTCTTCTGACAACTCCCTTCCATTTTCTTGTGAGTTTCCAGGCAGACACTGGTCTGTGTTGCCGCCCGGCCATGGAGCAGCTGAGCGCAGCCAACTCCGCCTTCGCCTTGGACCTGTTCCGCATCTTGGGTGAAGACAGCCCCACTGGGAACCTCTTCTTCTCCCCCCTGAGCGTCTCCTCGGCGCTGGCCATGGTCTCCCTGGGGACCAGAGGCGACACCGCGGCCCAGGTGTCCAAGGTCAGCAGAAGAGACAAAAGGACAAAAGGAGAGACCCCGCTCTGGTGTCTGGGGGGGTCGGTGAGGGAGGAGCGGCCTTTGGGGTGTTCCTGCACCTGTGAATCTGTTCTGGCTGGACCCACACCGCGGGGGGCACTTTCAGGGAGGCCAGCACTGTCCACTCGCTGCAGGCTTCCCCTTGAGTCCCCTCTCAGTGAGCACCTGCTAGGTCCAGGCACCGCATGTGACTGGTGAGGTTGGGGGGCAGAGGTGGGGGGGCGCAGGCTTCTGTGTTCTGGCTCCAGCCCGGGCTTGTGTGGGCTCAGCCTCTCCTGCGGGAACAGGCCTGTCCCAGTCAGCTGCGTCATGCAGAGCTGCCGGGACAGATGCCTTCAGGTCGGTCACTTCTGAGGGTGTGACACCCAGGGCAGGCACTGTGCTGGGAGGGGACTGGCCTGCTAGGGGGACACGGGGACCAGGGGACTCTGAGGCCCTGGCCAGTGCCCATTGAGGCTCTGGGTTCTGATGTCCTGGGCCCCGGGCAAGGGCCTGCAGAGAGCAGGCAGCAGCTGTGGCCAAACCCTGGGCACTTACTGCAGGGGACTCTTCTGGCCACTGGCGAGTGATGCCCACCTTCTGCTCCCCTTGTACAGTGTGGGGGCCCCTTGCCAGGGGTGCCTTGTTCCCGAGGGGGGACTCTGGCTTTCCCTGGCGCCGAGGGAGAGGAGGACCGCAGGGAAGGGCTCTCTGCCTCCCGTCACACGTGACCACCTCAGCCAGGCCGTCAGTCCGGTCAGGTCTCTGGGCTTCCCCGCGGCCTGACTGCACTCCGGGGACATCTCGTGAGACCGCGTCCCCAGGGCCACAGAGGGCAAAGCCTGTGAATGTTCTGTGACTCCACTGGTGCTTCTTCTTAGTTGTGTTTGCTTCTGAAAAGGGGGCGTCGGCCTCTGCTCTGGGGCTCTCAGGGCCGGGGTGACCCAGCCAGAATAGTCCAGGAGGCTTCTGCTCCAGTGCCACCATGACAGGTCAGTCCCAGCACCAGCAACATCCGACCTGTGGCGACCTGGACAGGGCTCTGTGTGGGTTTGACTGTGTCACAAAGCCAGGAACAGCCTCGGCCTCACAGAACTACACAAGAATTCCTGATTTGCAACAAATCTGTGGGGAATGAAACTTTTCCTAAATGTTATGTTTCAGGAAGTGCTTTCTAATAAGGGAGTTATTGATGCTCCGGTAATTAAAGAAAACCCCTCAACCCACAATATCCTTGTTCCTGCAGAGTGAAGACTTCTGTTTTTACTATTTATTCCTCAGGAATTTCAGTAAAATTATACTTGATAAAATGATAGAGTGATGCTGTATTAGATTTGCCTTGGGGAGAAAGAAGAACGCCTAGACACGGAACACACCATTTATTATTTTCTTGGGGAGAAAGAAGAACTGTTGACATTGAAGCTTACTAACCACTCATATTTGCAGAACTAGAATTATAACCAAAAAAGTGATGTAGAAACAGTGCCTAAAGTTGGGGTGACTGGGCCTCACCACTGCAGGTTTAGGATTCGCCAAGGAAAGCTTACAAGGTGCTGCGCTGGGCCTCAGAGCTCAGTAACCATGACACCTTCCTCTGGTGGGAGGCAATGGCCGGGCTCAGGTTATAATTTCAACGTCAGTGTTTATAGAAAATGTTTTCTTCACTTTAGACCCTTCGTTTTGACGCGGTTGAGGAAGTTCATTCCAGATTTCAGAGTCTGAACGCCGCAGTCAACAAGCGAGATGCTGCTTACGTCCTGAAACTGGCTAATAGGTTATATGGAGAGAAAACCTATCATTTCCTCCCGGTAAGTGCTTTCTGTCTCAAAGTTTAAAATTCACAAGGTAATGGAGATTTTTTTTTTCCCTCTAGCAAAATCAAGTCCTAGAAGGCATTTCTAACTTTATTTTTAAAAATTTATTTATTTGTGCATACAGAACTGGGGTATAGGCCAGAGGTGCAGGGGTGGTGAGGGGATTCACCAGAGACAGAGTGGGGAGCAGAACAGGCCGAATGACGAAGCACACTGCTGAGGGGAACAGCGGGGGGTGGCGGGTCAGGAGAGGTCTGCCGTGCCATGTGGTCACCTCCGGGGCGGGGATCGAACTCATGCTGAAGTGGCTTTAGCTTCTTAGTGCTGTGCTCTAACCCACTGTGCCACCAGGGAGGGCCCGGCATTTCTAACTTTTTATAAATATTCAGGAACAAAATAAAGAATGGAACTAGGTAATAGATGATGTTCTCTTAAGTGCTGTGACTTCATTCTGGTCTTCACAGTGGAGAGAATATTTGGTCCTGGCTGTTTAACCAAAGCCAGAGGGAGGCGACCACTCACCTCAGGTATAATCAGTGTTCATTACTTATAAAGATGTTAGAGAAAATTTGGTATTTTATACAATACCAAAACTGACTGATCTTTACACTTAAAAATGGTTCAGTTGAGGCCCCTCCCTGGTGGCCCAACGGGTTAGGACACAGCACTGCAAGCTGGCCGCAGCCGCCTCAATGTGAGTTCAATCCTTGGCCCCAGAGGTGACCCACAGGGCGCGGCAGACCTCTCCTGGCCCGCCCGCTGCTCCCCTCAGCAGTGTACTTCATCAATCTGCCTGTTCTGCTCCCCACTCTGTCTCTGGTGAAGCCTCTCACTGCCTCTGCACCTCTGGCCTGTACCCCGGTTCTGTATGTATGTATGTATCCCCTACATACATACATACATACATACATTTCATAAAAAACAAATGGTCCAGTTGAATAAATCTAGCATTTTTTCCCATATTAATAAGAACATGGTTAGATTCTTTTGGTTATGAGGCCATGGTCCTTGAGGTCAATTTCTATTGCTTTAAAAGGTCTTAGAAAATGACCTCTGTGGATAGTAGAGTTATTCATAGCATTTCTTATTTTTTTATATAGGAGTTCTTAGCATCTACTCAGGAAATGTACGGCGCCGAGCTGGCCAGTGTGGATTTCCAGGGCGCCTCGGAAGGGGCCAGGCAGGTGATCAACGAGTGGGTCAAAGGGCAAACAGAAGGTAAGAGGGTGACAGGGGTGGTCTTCGCCCTGGTCCTGCCTCTGCGTGTCCCCCTCCCCACCTTTGTGGGGGTGTCCTCTCCCCGCCCCCCCAAACCGCCTCCCAACTTCACCTGAGCAGCTTCCACACATAAAAATTCCTTGCAGTGGAATCCTAGACAGGATTAACCAAAGCCTAAGCGGCTAAATATTTCATCCCATGCGCTCTCAAATTACATTTTAAATTTAGAGCTATGACTGACTGTAGTTTAAGAGAAATTAAAATTTGGGACAAGAGAGGGGCGGACCCAGCCAGTCTAACTATTCACTACACCGCTGGCAGGAAATCCCCATGGAATGGAATTTGTCACACCCACCAGGTCAGGAGCTTCTCCTGCACTGGCTTGGGTCAGGCGGGACAGCGGGCTGTGCTGGCCACTGTCCTCTGTCTCCCTGGTCAGGAAATGGGATGGGGCATCTCAGACCCTGGGCTGTTTGAGGAGTGCTCAGTGTGGCCACGGTTCAGGGAAGGATCCAGCCCCCCTTTGCATATTTGAGGGCTGCTGTCCCTGGGGGCTTGGAGGACTCACTTCCTAGTGACTCAAAACATTGTCATGCAAGACTATTTTTTTCAAAGATTCAATATGCATGCATGCAAAGGCTGGGGTGCAGGCCAGAGATGTGGGGGTGACAGGATTCACCAGAGACAGAGTGGGGAGCAGAACAGGCAGATGGACTGAAATATACTGAGGGGAGCAGCAGCGAGACAGGAGAGGTCTGCTGTGCCCTGTGGCTCAGCTCCCTGGTGAGGGATTTAACTCCTGCTGCAGTGGCTGTGAACAGCTTCATAGTGCTGCATCTTAAGCCCTTGCACCACCCAGATGGCCCCATTGCAAGACTACTTTTTTTCTGCAAAAGAATGGCCGTCCACAAACAAATCTCCTGTGATCACTCTCCAGAAATGGGGCATTACCTGTTAGCACGTTAGACTTGTACAGAAGTTAAACCCTGGGGTGGTTGTGTGTCATGTGATCAGTCACATGAGGTGGTGCAGTCAGACATACAAGGGTGTTCTTACCTTAAGGGAAACAAGTGCAAAAATTTGCATCTGAATTGCATTTTGGGGGTGAACAAAATCAGTTCAGGGTTGGAGTTTGGGGATGTGGAATTACAATAACACAATTGCTTTATCTTTCAGGGAAGATTCCGGAACTGCTGGCTGCAGGTATGGTGGACAGCATGACTAAGCTGGTGCTGGTGAACGCCATCTACTTCAAAGGCACCTGGCAGGACGAATTCAAAAAGGAGGAAACCAAGGATGCCCCGTTCAGGCTGAATAAGGTGAGCTCAGGAGCTTTCTAAATGTGCCCTCTGCTCTACAAGATGCCGATGGTGAGTGACCTGTGCTTCAACCTTTCAGAGAGACACAAAGACAGTGAAAATGATGTACCAGAAGAAGAAGCTTCCTATTGGCCACATCCACGAGCTGAAGTGCCACGTGCTGGAGCTGCCTTACAAGGGCGGCGAGCTCAGCATGGTCATCCTGCTGCCCGATGACATAGAGGACGAGTCCACAGGGCTGGAGAAGGTGACGCACCTGCCCTCCGTCCTCACATCCCCTCTCCTGTAGGGTCTACCTGCATGTGCTGAGAGGTCGCTGCCGGTTATGTTTACTGATGTCACCTCACCTCCCAATTCTTTTATAATCTAGCCCATCACACTTACTGCTGGGCCCTTGTTACAATTTCAGGAGTGTCTGTGAACAATGTGAGGACAGGTGAAGACCTACAATATGTTTGTTGGTCACTGACAGCTCATGCAAACTCTTAAGATAGTTTTGTACACTGAGAGTTGGTTATTTCATTACAAAAATTGTCTTCTTAAGCCTCCAAGACACATGGCATCTGCTATTTCCATAGCCCTTAGTCTTTCCTACCTCATTGAATGCTAATGACCATATTAGAATGGTAGGTGCCACAATGAACCCCATTTGAGATGAGGAACTAGGATCTTTTCTATTTTTCCTTCTGAACTGAATGTATTAGAGATTAGTCCAGCTTTGTGTGGTTTATAGATTATAACAATGATTAATGGGTTCAGAATAAATATAATAGAATACATAGAAGAAAACTTTTATATTTTCCCTACACCACTTGAGCAGTTAGCTAACATGCAATATAGCCATTGTGGTAATAATAGCCCTGACTGCCGCGGACCAGCGCAGCGGGAGCAGGAGACAAGTTTCAGGGATGGCAATACTGGCGCAGGGTGGACAAGGATGAGGCTGAGTGACAGACAGACACGACTTCTAGGAGTGCACATCTGAATGTCATTTATTTTTCAGAGTGCAGAGCATTTATACAATTTTTCTTGGCAAGCAAATATAGGGGTACAATGATTCAATAGAAGCGTGACAGGTAGTACATTAATTTCTTTTTGTTTCTGAGATGTTGCCAGGGGCCCGACACCAACTTGGGGCCCTAGGAAACCACCGTGTATTCAGGGTTCAGTGGTGCTAAACAAATGCCCTATCTATCATTTATGCCTTTCTAGCCCTTTTAATTGCTCTCTCCATTCATTTCACAAACCACCTGGTGTACAGGAAGTTAATAGTTTAATAGAATTAAAGATTATAGAAAAGTTTCTCAGAGTTAAATCAATATCAAGAGCAGAGGAAGTTACATTCCTATCAAGAGTATCATTAGAAACGAAGCACAGTATCCATAGCATTTTTTTGTTGTGCATCAACAGAATCAGGAAACAAATCAAAAAGTTACAGTGATCATTGGAGAATCAGCCGTTCTTTTATTCCTGGAAGGCCACGTATTCCTCCCGTGTGCCTCGTACCTTGACCGTGCCAAGCTCTAAGGATTTCTCACTTAGGCGCCGCGGGAGGGGACGTGGCACCCAGCGATCCACCACCATGGTCCAGTATGGCAGAGCGTTATTAAGTCACAGGCGAGAAGGTAGATAGTGGTAGGTGTGTGGTGAATGCAAGGCTGGAAGGGTGTAGCTGGCGTGCCAGTGCCTCAGTACACATGTGGTGGATGGAGAAGATGGGTGCACGGTTGTTTGACGGATATGATCTCCCAGCTCTCTTACTTGGGCCTTTGCTGACTTGGAACACAACACTGTCCATTGTCCCAATTGCTAAAAAGAGCTGGCACAAAACATGAACAAAACAAATCAACGATGAGGTTATGAGTCTGTTCATTGAATAACCCTTTAGTTACTGATCAATATAAAATTGATTTTTCTTTGCCCTTCAAATTCCAGATTGAACAAGAGTTGACTTTGGAAAAACTCTGTGAGTGGACCAAGCCTGAGAATCTGTATAACCACATGGACATCCACGTGCACCTGCCCAAATTCAAGCTGGAAGAGAGCTACTATCTCAACTCCCACCTGGCGCGCCTGGGTGTGGAAGATCTCTTCAGCCCTAGCAAGGCTGATCTGTCAGGCATGACTGAAACCAGAGATATATTCATATCAAAAATTGTCCACAAGGCCTTTGTGGAAGTGAATGAGGAGGGCACAGAAGCCGCAGCCGCCACTGCACTTGTTTCCAAGACCTGTAGCCTGAGACCAGACCAGAGCTTCGTGGCCGACCACCCCTTCATTTTCATGATCCGTCACAATCCTTCTGGCAGCATCCTGTTCCTGGGGAGACTGTCTTCCCCTTAGACGCTGTAGAAGTAGACAGCCAAAATCAAGTTATATATTTGACTTATAATGCAGTGTAACTTCATCAATAAAACTACTGTCTAAACCCAAGCTTTGATTTCCTCTGTAAGGGTGACTCTGTTGGGTCTTGACATCCACTTACTATGCCGGGGTATCGATTTTACTCCTTTTATACTGAAAAACTCCAGTGGTTGTTTTTGAAAGCATCAAATTCAAACAAATACCCCAGATGTGTAAGATTCTTGACAATCAGTCATCTGTGCAAAGAAAATGGAAGATACTCTGATTTGGTTAATAGAACTTCAGAAGTCATCATACACATTCTGGTTACTGAAGGGAGAGCTTCAGGTGAAAACAGGAGAGCCCCCAATTCGGGCTGTTTTGTAAAGACAAACTTGCCTTGACCTCTGTCCTAGAGACTGATGTTCCACAGGATTCGTTTTCAGACCATTCATTCAGACCCCACTTGGGGTCCCCTGCGCTCCCCATTCTGTTCTGTATCTGACCCACCTGTAGCTCTCCTGAGGTTCCATGGAGTCAAGAAGTGGGTGTCTCACATAGAGATGCCCAGAAATGACCAAAAGAAAAATGGGTAGGAGAGACTGTTAAGCCAAGAGTGGGCAAAGATCTCAGTGTGCCCAGCTCTCAGGTGTTTTGTCATAAAGACTCTGCTACCATTATTGATACTGGTTGCTACGGCAATGGTTGGCTTATGTGGTGCTGCGGTGGGAGATGAAATCAAAACTTGTTCTGGGACACTTGGGAACACATGTAGATAAAATTTCAAGTTGCTTTCAGCCTTAAAAATCTAAGAAAAATCCTGTAGAAGTAAGGCAAGGCCAAATTTTTAGATTATATATGAATAGGGCCTTCCTGGGGGCCCAGAACTTAAGTCTCAGTGCTATCAGGCTAGCATGCTGTGGTATTGTTAAGGGGAAGGATCTCCTAAAGGAACTCTGCAGAGTTTTGTGGACTCCACCCCCTACTCCAGCTTTCTGGACTCTACCCGCCCCCGCCCCCCATTCCAGTGACTGGAAAACTACAACTCCCAGCAGTCCCAGGGAGAGAACTGTGAGGACCCAAGGGCGGAGCTAAGCAGGCATTCTGGGACTTTGGAGGATAAATAGGGAGCGGTTTTTCAACTGTCACTCTGGAGAGGTAAAGGCTCTCTGTCTTTTCTCTCTCTGTGTAGCAGATGGTGTGATGGGATCTATCAGTTAGTTTGTTACCAGAGTTCCAAGTTAGCCAGCTGGTAAGATATTCCAGTTATTTTGTATCCCTCTCTCTTTCTCTGGGTTGGGACCTTTTCCTTTCCCCTTTTTGTAAATAAACCCATTACCCTTTTGTGTGTGTGTCTGCAGAAAATTACATTTTAACTCTTGAGTGAGGCCCCACAGACAGGCAGCCCAAGTCCACTCTGGGCTACCCTGTAACAGTATGAGTTCCATCCCTGGCCAGGGTGCTGACCCACAGGGTGCAGCAGACCTCTCCTGCCACCCCAATGCTCCTCTCAGCAGTGGATTTCAGTACACCCACCTGTTCTGCTCCCCACTCTGTCTCTGGTGAATCCTCTCACCCCTTGCACCTCTGGCCTGTACTCCAGTTCTTGTGGCATAAAAATTAAATCTTAAAAAAAAAAAAGGATTATATATGAATATATATTCATGAACATTTAACGAGTGCTATTTTTTTTTTTAAGATTATTCACTTATACACACAGCACTGGGGTACAGGCCAGAGGTACAGGGGCGGTGAGAAGCTTCACCAGAGACAGTGGGGAGCAGAACAGGCTGATCTACCGAGTACACTGCTGAGGAGAGCAGTGGGTGGTCAGGAGAGGACTGCCACGCCATGTGGGTCAGCTCCAGGGCAGGGGACCTAACTCGCACTGAAGCAGCTGCGGCCAGCTTGCAGTGCTGTGTCCCAAACTGTTGCACCACCCAGGAGGGTCCAGAATGACATCTTAACAGGATAGAGGCACACACAGAAATAGCTTTAGTTAGATTCATTCCTTGGCTTTTGGACTCTGCAGGTAATAATAACACGAGGTACCACCTCACACCCGTGAAATGACCTCGTCTAAAAAGTGCCCCATCAACAGTGCCAGAAAGGATGAAAAAAAGTGCTGGTGGGAGGGAAGCTGGTGGGGCCTTTAGGGAAGGTGGTCTGGACTTAGAAAACAGGTAAACACAAGGACCAGAAGCTCCACTCCTGGGCTTCTCTCCCAAGGCCCCCCAAAACCTCAGATTATCAACCCCAATGCCACGGGCCTTGCAATGTTTACTGCAGCTGAATTACAGCTGCAGTCCACTGTCAACCAGAAGGAGAGATGAGCTGGTCTCTGACAGCAGTGGAGAGACACACAGTTAAGCCACTTAAAGACCAGAGCTGGTGAGCAGAACAAAGGACCACAAGCCTGGGAGGCATTACTACCCAAGTAGGGGGAGGGGAGCCTGGGTCGAGGGGTTCAGGATAGCGGAGGAGAGAAAAATAGAACTTCATGTCTCCAGCATACACCAGGGAGAGTGAGGAGAGACTGCAGGAAGGTGGAGGGGGAAGCCCAAGCAGAGGGGCCCTCAGGGTCAGCCCAAGGACACTTACTGCCCAAGCTGTGTCCTCTCCAGCTGTTACTTCCGGCCACAGCTCCATCCCCAGCAAGGCCCCCAGCTCTTGCAGCTCCATCCCAGCTCCCACCAGGGGTCTGGGAGCAGCGGCCCCCCTCACCTCTGACACCAAAAGCACCTGCAGGTGGCCATGTATATTCATGTAAGATGTGAGAGCAGAGGTAAGGAGAGAGCAGGGATGAGGAGAGAGGAGAGCAGGGGTGTGGAGAGAGCAGAGGTGAGGAGAGAGCAGGGGTGAGGAGAGAGCAGGGAGAGCAGGGGTGAGAGAGCAGAGGTAAGGAGAGAGCAGGGGTGAAGAGCAGAGGTAAGGAGAGAGCAGGGGTGAGGAGGGAGCAGGGGTGAGGAGAGAGTAGGGGTGAGGAGAGGGCCTAAGGACTGGAAATGAGTGAGAACTTTTGTAGGGATATGGCCACTTTCACTGACCACCTGGTCCAACATCTGTCTTCAGTCCCGTGTCAGGAAGTGGGTCCCATGGGCCTGGGGGTGAGAACAACCAGAGCTAGGAGTGAAGCAGCTGGGCCCCCTCTAAGTTGGGGTTCTGTGACTGTGCAGCCCATGGGCCAGGAAGAGACACCCCACTGTGCAGCCCATGGGCCAGGAAGAGCACCTCTTTCCAGAGCACTGTGGGGGCTCTGGCAGAGACCCAAGATGCCCCATAGAGCAAACTTAGTGCATGATCACCCCCTGGTGGAGCTCCAGCGGGGACTCTTGGGGTCAAGGGGTCTGTGTGCTCTCTACCATCTCAGCCAGGTCAACTGCGACCACGCGGACTAAGGATAGCACCTAAAAGGGTAACTGAGCTCCCTGCCCCCGAATCTAGAAATCATGGCTACTGTGCCCTGTCCAGGGTGGCCCACCTCCTAGTGCTTCACCCTACTCTTGGGCGGCCCCTAGAGGCAGGGAAAGGAAGTTGCCCTGTGTCTGTGCCCTGGCAATGAGTCTAGTGGGGACCACAGCCGCCCCTGGCTGCCAGCGCCACCGTGCGGTCAGGACAGGAAGGAACCCTGGCCCATGGCGGTGCTCCCGTTTCTGGCCGGTCACCCTTGGCCCCACTATTGAATCTCAGGTGAGGACACTGGGGGCGGGTGTCATGGATAAGCCATGTGGGGACGAGGGGGTCACCTGCGAGTCACTGAGGTGGTCCTTACTGTCCTCGCTGGGCAGTTGGGAGCGGGTGTCCTCCTCAGGGAAAGGTCTGACCGTGGCCCCCAGGAGCGGCACTGATCAGTCACAGAAGGCGGCCTCTGCTGCCCCAGGGGGATGGGGTCACAGGTGCCAGGTGGCCCTGAAGCAGAGCTCTGGGGAGTGTGGGCTTAGCATGTTCTGGGGTTCTGCACAGCCAGAGGCCTGGTCTCACGTGGAGACAACTTTTGGCCACGGCTCCAACTCGTGGCCAATTATATATACTTTTTAACTAAAAGGATTTAAGTCAGCCCAGGACTGTGGCACCATCCTGAGTCCAGCGGATACTCTGCTGCAGGCTGAGAACACGGCCCCCTCCCTGTCCCAGAGACTCGGACAGGCGGTACAGCTGGTCCGGCATTAACCGCATCTTGGCCCCTGGGCGGGACAAGGGGGCTGCCGCCGGCCGGGGTTCCCTCCGATGGTGGTGCGCCCCTGCTGGCGCCTCTGGGCCTGACTGAGATTGCTCCCACCTGTGGGTCCGCGGCTGTGGGCGTGGCCTCACCCACTGCCCCTCGGGCCCCGCCCCCTGGGCTGGGTGGGGGGAGGGGGTGGCCGCGGGGCGGGTGGTTCCCACCTCCAGCACGCCCGGTCTCTGACGCCGGCCGTGAGAAGCACCAGAGCGTGGTGTCTCTCGGGCCACCTCGCTGGGGGCGGGGGGAGGGCAGGTGTGGCCGCCCGGCCCCCCGGGGACCGCGGACTGGCACTGCTCCGTCTGGCGGACTCTGGCGGACTCTGGCGGAGGCAGCTAGCACTTGTGCTTCCAGTGAGCTCTGTGTTTCCCGTTTGTGAAGGAGCTCCCCCACACCCCAACGCTTGTCCCAGAGCCGGAGGGAGATCCTCTCGCCAGTGTGCGCGCCCAACGGCGAGGAGGACGGTTTGGTTTGGCTGTTCTGGTGCCTCAGAGCAGGCAAGCAGGCAGGCAGGCAGATGGGGGGTAGCCATGCCGGCCTCTCCCGGTATCCCACCCACCTGGTCAGGCTGCCCCTGTTTCTCTTAACTGCCTCAGAATGGGGGCCTGGGGGAGGCACCATGAATCCTGAGCACCTCAGAGCCGAGGGCGCTGGCGATCTTGGAGTGGTGTTCTCGAGCACCTTGTGCTCTAAGTAGAGCGGTGCCCCACCGTGACTCAAGGCAAGTAGATGGTCGTTGAGAGACAGCGGCACCACGTGCCCTCCATAGAACAGCTGAAGGTAACTGAAATCACCATTGCGGTCTACGTGAGCACAATAAAAAAAAAAATGACAGCCGACTTTTGCCCATCATTCATTCCTTGGCACGGGAGTGCCCGCGTCCTCACTATACCTCAGGGGGCCGGCGTTCCTTGAGCTCCTCACTGACTCCACGTGGGCTGGGCTGTGAGTTGTTGCCTCACAGCTGATGGCTGCGCCCTTCAATCCAGGTGTCCAACCGTTTCTGCATAAGCACCCTCCCACCCATAACAAGGCTGCCCACCGCAGCCGTTCACAAGCACTTTCTGTAGTCACTAGACAGACATGTGCACGGGGTGTCATAACTAGAACAGTTAGGGATTCAGCCCGGGCAGGAGTCATCCATAAAAGACACAGGATGATCGTGGAGCTCCAGTCCTCCATGAGCCAGGAGAACAAATAAGAACACTGAGACGTGCAGCCGAGGACTGGACTCCACGTGAACACCATGAACATGGTGTGCGGTCCAATAAAACTGTCATCATCCACAGGCAATAAAAGTACCCATTCTCATGTCCTCCAGGAGTACACGCACACGGGCAGCTGGCGGGGTCAACCTCCCAGAGAGGAGGGGTGTTCAGGTCATTGGGTTGGACAAGAGCACCATGGCTCACATCAGGGACATGAGACACAGGTGACCATACTGTTCTGCACACGGACACAGACAATAACAGAAATACCTTCATGGAAGGACAATGCAGAGGCAGGGGGGGGCCTGAACAATAACCATCCCGGAAATGGCGCTCATGGAACCCCAAGCGCCCCGTGTCCAAGCAACCAGGAAAAGAGGGCAAACCCAGCTGACACTAGAGCTGTACACATTCCCGGGGGGCATTCAGATGAACAAACCTAATCTCCACGGGGATCAAGGATGCGCAAAGGGACCCGTGGCCTTCATCCTAAAAATTCGACACACTCCAACGCACCACAGGGACAGGACACACAGGGACGAGAGACGAAGCTGACAGAGGAAGACATTCAAAGGTGTTTCCAAAGGAGAGGCACCTGCAGGCGACTTGATTAGACTTGAATGAAATCAGCTGGAGAAGTTGGGCCCCATCTCCCCCAGCCCCCTGGGCAGGGTGGGGGGGCTGCCTCGGCAGGGGATGCCCTCTGGGAACCCTGTGGCCCGTGACCCCACTCTGCAGTCAGAGATTGGAGACTCAGCACTCCCACGCTGGGGCCATCCACTGTGGAGTGACTTCAATCCCTGTTCTGCTCCCGCACTCACCCAATCATCCCTGCATTTCCAGCCTATGCAAAAATTATTCCACAGCCCAGTTATATTGATGACTGGATGGCCTCTGAACCATCACCAAGTCTCTCAATTAACCATGAGCACGTTTGTCTTTCCCTGTAATTTCCCCTCCCTTCCTTGACAGGTAGAGCTGTTACCAGGGACAGTAAATAACAGTTGCAGAAAAAAAGCTGGTGCCCACCAGTCTGTCTCTGTACTGACCCCTGTTCACCCCCCTTTGCAGAACCTTGTTCATCTCCCCCTTTTCTTTAGCATTTTATGAATAACCATGCCACCTGCCAAAGACAGGACGCTCTCAGACAGGAGTCTGCTGCCCTCATCACTTCTCCACAAATTCAACCTCCTTTGTTTTCCACAAACTGTTCCCTTTTCTTGTCTGAGGGGTACTGAGCCCAGCGTTTGGTAACAATTTTGGGGAGCTGGTAAGGAGTTGATGACACTCTGGCTCTCCCTACCCCAACTCTGACTTCCAAACAATGTAGCAGTTGGTCGGGGCGGCGCCAGGGCCCACCTGTCCGTGCTGTCCGACCAGGCCTGCATCTAGGAGGTCCTGGCCCTCCTGCCGAGTGGGAGCCACCGCTCTCCAGGAGGGGAGTCCCAGCAGCTGCCAGGGACCTTTCCTCTGGGGAATTTGCCAGGGCCTCCTTGGGGGAGGCAAGCTCTTCTCTGGCCCTTGGGCTCTGTCCTCAGACAACACCCTGCCAATAAAGAAACAGGCGCCCTGGAGCAGGCTGCATAATGCAGGATGCTGCTCCAGAGAAGATCCTGGCCTTGAAACTGGAAAACTAATCCCACAGCACTGACGGTATGGGGAAGCACAGAAGGAGACCGGGAAGCAGACGCAGCGGGGAGGGTGGAACTGAACTTCTCATCTGCTGACCGCTTGGTAGCATAGATCCAGCCCGAACTCCCCAGTCAGGATTTCAATCTTTCAGCAAGGCGTGCCACTGATCAGCTTCGTTATACATCAGTCAGTGCCCCCGGGTGTTCCCGCTCATACCTATAGTACATACTGAATGAGCTGTCTTACTAAACACACAAAGAGCAGAAAATACCAAGTGTGTATTTATTTAAGACCTGCTTCCAGATCAAATTTCAGCAGACAGAGGTAAAAGGAACTCAAGCCAGTGGGAAATGCACTGCCAAGCTTTTGTGCCCATGATGGCACAACCCGGTAAAATGCAGCACTAATAAGCAATCAGCAGCCACTGGACAACTTCGATTCCACCCCAGAGCTGACCCACAGCCCACAACAGACCTCTCCTGTCTCCCCACCACTCCCCTCAGCAGTGGACTTTGACCATCTGCCTGTTCTGCTCCCCACTCTGTGTCAGGTGAATCCTGTCGTAGCCCCGGCACACTGGTCTATACCCCAATTCCATATACATAAGATTAACAAATCTTAAAAAAGAAAAAAAGAAAGGAGCAGCATCACTCTGTTCGCCAATGTCAGTTGTTCCTGGGGTTCCTGCAGGGAAACAGTGATAGGTTTGTAGCCCTCAGTTACTGTTTTCCCAAGGCACATTCAGATGAAAGAAAAACAGCTCATCTCCTGTAATCGCTAATTCCACTGGGTGACACTTTTCACTCCAGTTTCCTTCCACCTGCCCAAAGATGAATCCCTGGGGCAGAGTGGCAGGGCCTCTCCTGTCCACTCCAGAGGACGACCTGGACATCATACAAAGGAAAAGGAGGCACCCGCGGGGTCTCCTCATCCTCATGGAGGGGTGCACTCCTCTCAGCAGGAGGGTCAGGAAGCCACCCACGATCACAGGCCCGTCTCTGACAGCTGGAGAAGGCGCCGGTGCACAGTGTGGCCAACTGCGCAGTCTGTTCCATCAGAGTTGGGGTCGGGAGAGCAGAAGGGACATCCAGCTCCTGGATCCACCTTGATTCCTACCTCCGTGGCCTGAGTTCCACACCCGGCCAGGGAGTAACCCACAGGGCGCAGCAGACCTCTCCTATCTTTCCCACTGTCCCCTTCGGAAGCATATTTCAGTATATCCCCCCCCCGCCCCGTTCCCCTTCCCACCTTGTCTCTGCTAAATCTTCTCCACCCACTGCCCCCACCTCTAGCCCATGCCCTAGTTCGACAAAAAAACAAAAATTAATAAACTTAAAATCTAAAAAGGAAATGAATGACCTGAGAGGTTATCACTTCAGGATATGAGCATATTTGCCAGGAAACTCCTGGTGGCCTAGGTCTCAGCACTATCACCACCAAAGCCAGTGTTCCAGCCCGGCCAGGGAGTGACCCATGATCATAGCAGACCTCTCCTGTCTCCCCGCTGCCCCCTCAGCAGTGTGGCAGTAAGTCCGCCTGTTGTGCTCACTGCTCTGTGTCACATGAGTCCTCCCAGACAGGGTGTCTCTAGCCTATGCCCTGCTTTTGTAGGCACAGATGAATGAAAAATTTTAAAATGTCCTGGCCAGAGGCAACATACAGGATCCACCGCGATAAAGGTAGAGAGATGTGCAGTTTACGGCAAACTAGAAAAGAGAATTGAAATTGTAAACTTATGGTCTCTTTGGCACAGTCCTATGAGATTTCTCTGAGGTTTACAGATGTAACTTGAGGGAGAACGTTCTCCCACATTCTTTACTGGCATAAGGTCTTTCACCGTGTGAATTCTCTGTTGTATGTTGAGGGATGACTGTCTCAGTGACTTTTTCCAACATTCTGTACACTCTGAGTTTCTCTCCACTGTGAATCCTCTGGTGACCCTTGAGGTGTGACAGATGTGAGAAAGATTTCCCACATTCTTTGCATTCATAGGGTTTCTCCCCTGTGTGAATTCTCTGGTGTTTCCTGAGGGCTGACTACAATGAGAAAGTTTTTGTACATCCTTTACACTCATAGGGTCTCTTTTCACTATGTATAACCTGGTGTTTCTTAAGATCTACCTGCTTAAAGAAGTTTCCTACATTCCGTACTCAATGGGTTTCTCTCATTTGTGCGTGCTCTGATGTTTCTTGAGGGTTGACGGCCATAAGAAAGACTTCCCACATTCTTTACACTCATAGAGTTTCTCTCCTGAGTGAATTCTATGGTGTTTCTTAAGGTATGACTGCCAGCCGAATGTTTTCCCACATACTTTACACTCATAGGGTTTCTCTCCTGAGTGAACTCTCTTGTGACTGTTGAGGTCTGACTGCCAGCAGAAAGTTTTCCCACATTCTTTACACTTAAAGGGTTTCTCTCCTGTGTGAACTCTCTGATGATTCCTGAGGTCTGGCTGTAGAAAGAAAGATTTGCCACATTCTTTACACTCATGGGGTTTTTTCCCTGAGTGAAGAACCTGGTGTTTCTTGAAGGCTGACGGCCATGAGAAAGTTTTACCACATTCCGTACACTCATAGGGTTTCTCTAGTGAGTGAGTTCTCTGGTGACTCTTGAGGTCTGATAGCCAGCAGAAAGTTTTCGTACACTCTGTACACTCATAGGGTTTATCTCCTGAGTGATTTTTCTGGTGTTTCCTGAGGTTTGACAGACATGAGAAAGTTTTCCCACATTCTTTACACTCATAGGGTTTCTCTCCTGAGTGTATTCTCTGATGTTGCTTGAGGATTGACGGCCATGAAAAAGTTTTCGTACATTCTTTACACTTATAGGGTTTCTCTCCTGTGTGAATTCTCTGATGTCTCCTGAGATACGACCACCAGTAGAAAGTTTTCTTACATTCTTTACACTCATAGGGTCTCAGCTTGTGAGTAATCTGGTGTTTTTTAAGAGCTATCCGCTTAAAGAATATTTTCCTACATTCTTTACACTCATAGGGTTTCTCGGCTGTGTGAATTCTCTGATGTGCCTTGAGGGATGACTGCATCAAGAAAGTTTTTCTACATTTTTCACACTTATGGGCTATCTCTCCTGTGTGAATTCTCTGGTGTCTCCTGAGGGTTGACTGCCAGCAGAAAGTTTTCTTACATTCTTTACACTCATAGGGTCTCTTTCGAATGTGAGTAATCTGGTGTATCTTCAGAATTTCCTGCCTAGAGAATGTTTTCCTACATGCTGTACACGCATAGGGTCTCTCTCCTGTGTGAAATCTCTGATGTGCCATGAGGACTGACAGACACAAGAAAGACTTCCCACATTCTTTACACCCAAAGTGTTTCTCTCCGGTGTCAGTGCTCTGGTTTAGCTTTAGGCCTGAATTCTGGAAGAAAGTTTCAATACATTCCTTAGATTCATAGGGCTTTGCTGTTGTGTGAACTGTCCAGTGCGTAGAGAAATGTGAGTTCTGCCCCTCAAATTTCCTACCTTCTTTGTACTCGTAGTGTTTCACACCTGTGTGGATTTGCTGACCATCAAGGCTGATGGTTGACTTCCAGGATAATGATTCCAGACTCTTCTCATAGTCATAAATTTTCTCCCCTGTAACAGTTTTCTGAACGGGAGTATCAACGGCAGTATTGTCACAGGTCTTCAAATATTCAAAAGGCTGCTCACCTGTTTGGATTTTATAAACTTCAGTGAGAACAGATATTTATTGTTTTCATCATTTTCATATTTTTTTTCCTGTACTTTTAACAGTGAATACTCTGTAATCTGTTGCTAAAATTTTCCACTTAGATTACATTTATGTTGTGCATTCTCAAAATACTTGTGCAATTTAAATTTTGCTGGATTCTCAAAAAAAAAATTGTCTCATATCTGGTAAACCTGTAGTGAATCTCCTCTATGGACCCCTCCCTTTGGGTGCGGAAGCAGACCGCCAGAGGTTTTTACAAACTCATGGCGTACACAGGGAGTCTCTGCAGTAATACCAGGGGAACAAGGAGTCCTAAGGCGGGGTCAAGGGGAAGCTGACCAACAGGTCCATGTGGCCCAACCTTCTGGACTCGTCCCTTTCTACCCTCCCTGCCCAACAGGCACTGACTGACCTGAGAAACTCTGCTCTGTGGGGCTCGCGGCAGTTGGTGGTGCTTCTGCTTCCAACCTGATGATCACCTCAGGGTTCATAACACAAAGTCCTGTTGATGAGAAATCATGAAGGGCTTTGATCAAACTGGCGAGGCATCATGGCCTCTGAAGAATGACAACAGGGGCCTTCCGGGTGGTGCATGGGCTAAAGTCTCACAGCATAAAGCTACGGGAGCCACTAAAGCATGAGTTTGATCCTTGGCAGGGAGCTAAACCACACGGTGCAGAAGACCGTTCCAGTCTGCCCACTGCTCCCGTCAGGAGCGTGTCTCAATAGGCACGCCTGTCCTGATGCTCCCTATGTCTCATCCCCAAAGCACTACCTCTGGCCTGCACCCCACTCTTGTTTCCTAAAAATAAAACAAACAACTATTAAAAATGAGAACTGTTATGAGCAACTATATGCAAACAAATTAAACAATTTAACAGAAATGGACAAATTCCTACAACTCTACAACCACCCAAAGCTAGATAAAGAAGAAATAGAACAGCTAAACAGACCAATTACAAGGAAATAGAAGCAGTAATCAAAACCCTCCCCAAAAATAAAAGCCCAGGACCAGATGGATTTACAAATGAATTTTTCCAAACATTCAGAAAAGAACTCGTG
>NW_004567149.1:813329-814774 GCF_000260355.1 Condylura cristata | reverse complement strand
CACCAAAAAAGGGAAACACATGTCTTTTGCAGCAACTTGGATGGAGCTGGAAAAGATCATGCTTAGTGAGATAAGCCAGAAAGAGAAAAATACCAGATGGTTTCACTCATAGCAGGAGTATAATGGAACAGGAGAGAAAATAACAAGAATAATGAACAGCCATATACCAGAGACATTTTGTGGGGGTAGAGTGGGGAATGGAACCAAAAACGGAGGGTGGAGGGGGGTGGGGAGGGAAGTGCACGGGATTATGGTGATGGTACCCGGGTGACTTGGTGATGGGAAACCCACGGGGATTACAATTAAGAAAGAAAAAAATAATGTACAAAATGATATAAAAATTAACTTATAAAATAAACAAACAAATATTCATTTTTTGAAAAAAGAAAATCTACCTTCAAAAAAAAGAATGAGAACTGCACATGGCAGTCAGAGGGAAGTGTCGCTCACCCAGGGACACCAGGGTCCTGTAGGTCTCCAGCATCACATCCCGGTACAGGGTCCTCTGAGTGTCATCCAGGTCCTGCCACTCCTCCCAGGTGAAGCTCACAGCCACGTCCTCCAGTGACACCATCCCTGGAAGGGCAGGGCTCTGGGTCACAAGTGTGCAGCCTGGAGTTGACTATGTTGAGTGTGTTTTATCTTGTGAAGGATGAATCATGCCTTGAACTCTATAGTGGGTGATTAAGAGACAGAGCAGGGATATATCCTATCTGCATATTTTTGGGAACACTCATTTATGTATTTATGCATAGAGGAGGTGGAGTGTACGTAGGACAGAGGTATGAGGCACAGAGGACTCACTAGACAAAGGGGATGAGGGAGCAGTGGGCTGGCGTGGGCCAGGCTACTCATGCTATTTGACAAGGTGCCAGTGTGGGGAGTCTCCTGAAAAGTTGGGAGGCTCCAGAGATGGCTCTAGCTACTTCCTTTCATTTTGCTCAGTGGCCATGACTGCAATTCTGGGAATACTGTACGGGATGACAAAGCAGATTCTGATATTAATGTCATCTCTGGTACAATATATTCCTGTAACATGATTCCAGACCATAATAATACAAAGACCGACATGTCTCAATGTCCTCTGTTTTGGCCTTACCCATCATAAACGAATCTGAGTTCTTTAACAAGCGCTCCCCAAGTCCAGTAAATGTTACCACTGAAGTTTTGATTTAAGATATAAACCTCGGGCAAACAAGTGGAACAAACGATATACACTCTGGCACGATTAAATGCCCAAGATGGCATGAGACCCCAATAGGTCATTAGAAAACTGCAGTCTTAGTAAATGACCCTTTCTAGTCAGCCTTAGACAAGATATGCCCTAGGCACATCACTGCTTTGGCTGTAATGTCAAATAACCACACAGTAAGCTTTGTCTAGCACCTTTCTTTTCCTGAAACTGTGCCCATCCACAAAAATAAAAGGGGTCCTCATAACCTGAA
>NW_004567149.1:811909-812849 GCF_000260355.1 Condylura cristata | reverse complement strand
ACAAGAGGCCAGGAAGTGCAAAGCATATTAAAGATCTTCTGAGAGGCTTCTCAGGAGACACTTGAACACATGCAAGTGACTGTACCTTCTCATTTCACCCCAGCACTGAGGCCAACCCACCTTCAGCAAGAAACCTGACACTCCATCCCTTGGAGCTGGCCTCCGGCAGTGGACAATGGGCAAGCAAAGAGAGACCTGCAGTGCCCTATGCAGATTACCTCCTCAGAGGTGCCCCAGACACCAAAGCCAATTCCTCTGAGACAACTGATCCCAAAGGGACTCCCCAATTGCTCCTCTCCCACACCATGCCCCAGAGCCCACTGGCCTGGAAACTGAGACCCTGACCCCTCTCACATTGCTAACCTTTGCTCCTGGTTCATGTCTGCCTCCCCATCTGTTAGGGCTCCGTACTCTACACGTGCCTGGAACAATCAAGTTATCTCCCTACTTCTGTTCACTGCAATGCACCACCCCTCCACTCCCATCCCTGCTATCTCAATGTCAGGGGTTCATTTTTCACAGCTCAGAGGTATTCCACAGCATATACATAAAACTTTTTTTTCAGCTACATATTAAGTATAGGATCACCCTCTTCAGTTATACATTCCCATACCACAACCAAGCTCCAAGGCTCCCTTCTTCCTCCCCACCAAGGTCCACTGGCTCTCTCCCCAATTTTGTTCCTTCTACTGTGGCTGTCACACAGCTCTGAAGAGGGTGACCCCTTACAGGGCCTCTTTGCCTCATGGGCTGCTCACCAGAGTTCTCAAAAGCATTAAAGGCTGAAACACACACACACAAGCACACTCTCATTTAACAACATTAACACGTCTACATGCACCCAGTTATTCGGCATCTCCAAATAACTAGTGTCTACATATCAAAACCATAAAAAAGGAAAGAGACAGTAACATAAGCTACCCAACTTCTATCCACCAAC
>NW_004567149.1:780435-781849 GCF_000260355.1 Condylura cristata | reverse complement strand
GTACATATATATTCTTCTTGGGAGTGAATTAGAGGATATATTTCACCCCACTTATGAAAAATTCACTCTGTCAAGGGCTTTAATACAACCAACACACCAGTACCCAGTCCACAAAACGTTCCATTATGTGGAAGAAATATTTAACTACAGACCTTCAAAAGTAAGCAGCATCCACTCCATAGTACTAGTAAATGAATTAAAATAGGACTTCTGGAAATTTTATGAGGTGAAATAGGAGAGTAAAGGAACAAATCTGGAGCAGGGTGACCAGAAGCTCCCCAATGCACCTGTTCTGATCACATGATGAGATCCCTGGCTCTGGGCAGCTTCTGCCTGCAGGGGTCTCCGCCCCTGAAAGGGAACACAGGGAGTTCTGCACACTGAACTCCCCAAGCTCGTCCACACTCTCCTTCCCACCCTCTGGCTGCATGGAGACTCCAGGAGTCACAGGAGGACAGATCCGCACCTGAGGCGCCTCAGCCCCTAAAGAATCCCACTGTGGCCGCCCGCCGAGAAAGACCCTGAAACGAGCGGGCGGTGGACTGTAGAGGGTGAAGCGTCTGGACTTCCAGGCTCACACGTGACCACAGCTGGGCTCACTCCCGTGAGCATTGCCAACTACTGAGCCTCTCCCGAATAGTCTCTCCATCCTGGCCCCCGAGTAAGCTGTGTTCTCTCTTCTTACTCAGGCTCTACCCCAGTCTGTGCCAATCGTGTTAAATACTGAGATGAGAAAGTGATTTGCACAACACGTAAATTCTTCCTACACTGAGGCGACTCTTCTCCATGAAGAGGATTCTCAGCAACAGCTGTCATCTAAACGCCTGGTAGGGCCCTCCCTGGTGGTGCAGCGGGTTAAAGCACAGCACCAAGAAGCTGCTAGCTGCCACTCAGAGGTGACCCATAAGGAGCAGCAGAACTCTCCTGGCACCTCCACTGCTCCCCTCAGTAGTGTAATTCAGTGGGTCTGGCCGCTGTGCTCCCGACTCTGTCTCAGGTGAATCTTCTCACCCACTGACCTCTGGCCTGTACCCCAGTTCTGTATGCAGAAATAAATAAATCTTTAAAAAAATAAAAACAAGATTTATTTATTTCTGCATACAGAACTGGGGTACAAGCCAGAGGTTCAGGGAAGGTGAGAGGATTTACCCGTGACAGACTTGGGAGCAGAACAGGCCGACTGACAAAGTACACACCTCAGGGGAGCAGCAGGCGGGCCAGAAGAGGTCTGCAGCGCCATGTGGGTCACCTCTTGACACAAGCTATGCAACCTGAGTCGTCAGACATGATACGGATGGAGGGTAATTGCTCTGAAAATCAGACTTTCCATGCTAACTTATGTTATGACCTCTCTTTTTTGTATAATCGTAATATCAAAATATTCTGAGCAACTTTCAGTTGAATTGCCTCAGCT
>NW_004567149.1:773452-776315 GCF_000260355.1 Condylura cristata | reverse complement strand
CAATTGAGATGGAAAAAAAATGTACAAAATGATGTAAAAATAAACTTTTGTAAAATAATAAATAAATAAATAAACCTCTGCTGAAGGCAGAGCAGGAAGACTTGCACCCAACTCTGACTCCCATGTCTTCCTCGCCACCCTTTCCCCTTTTTCTCCTTCTCCCCTTTTTTAGGAATCTCCTCTTGCCGACACCTTCCCACCTCAGGGTCCTGCCTGTCTTGCCTCCAGACACCTCAATAGTTGGAGCTGGTCTCCAACAACCTCTGTGGTAGGTGGGGATGGAATTCATGCAGAAGTGGCTTTAGCTTCTCAGAGTTGTCACTTTAACCCGCTGCGCCACCAGGGAGGGCCCAGAAATAAATAAATCTTAAAAAGAAAAAAGCCTAACTCTAGCCCTTCACAGAGTAACAGTGTCATCCCCAGAGAAAGGCACAGAACAATGTGGAGACTGGGGAGGCACGTGGAGAAGGGACTGTGAAGAAGCTGCTCTTGCTTTTCAGCCTTGGACCTGCACCAAGACGCGGGGACAGGGAAAGATACTGTCACAGGGCACCCCAATGTGACCTGGGTTGCCTGTCTGTTGGTCCTCACCTGCACGCTGAAGATTCAATCGTACTGTGGACACATACAAAAGGTTCAATGATGGGTTTATTTACAAGGAGGAAGGTAGAGGAACAGGCCAGGGAAAGAGAGAGAGAAATACAAGTTAACCAGAACGTCCTACTGGTTCTGCTGACCTGGACTCCACTCGCATGCTGAAGACCACACGCTGAAGACCGATGGAGAACAAAAGACCAGCCGTGAACCCCAGGCCAAGAGAGTGCCCAGGAGCCTTGTCGGGTTTTATCCCCGCCTGGCTGCTCAGCTCCGCCCTCCCGTCCCAGCTCGCTTCTCCTCAGTATCGATGGGATTTGTAGTTCCAGTATCTGGAGTGGAGGCAGAGTCCATGGAAGCTGCACCTGTTACAATGTCATTGTCAGGGATCCCTGACTTGCATTTTGATCTTGGGCTTTTCTTGGGGACCTGCCGGGCCCCTGACTTCCCCTATTCTTCTGGGCCCCCAGCAGGAGGTGCCTGGGAAAAGAAACATAGTGGGAGAGCATTAGGCATGGAGATAAGTGGGGTTTATGTGAGCTCTGGCTGCGAGGCTCAGGGACTCAGAAGAGGGAGTCCAAGAAGTGGGCCCCAGAGCAGGGAAAGGGGAGGTCCATGCTGGTTGCAGAGGGTGTAGAATTGTTTTCTGGAGGGCAGTTCAGGCAGTTGTTTGCTCTTACTGCTGATTGCATCAAGGACCTTGCAGGCATTGCCTACAGCCATTTGCAGGTGCCTAAGGGTAGAAATAGACAGCAGAGTCTCAGTTCCTGAGCCCCAGGCCTAACAGTGGTCAGCTTTCAGGCCTCTGAGAGGAGCTTTTGGACAGTTTGACTGAGCATTTACCCACAGGGGATGGGTCCCTTTGCTTGCTTTCTGCTGAAAACACATTTTAAATAGTCCCTTTATTCCCAACTCTTGCCGCCTGCACACTGGTGACTGCACATGAATTGCATTTCAGTGCTTTTCGAGAGACGGTCTTATGCAGCGGAGTATGTTTTGTCTTGATTGGAAAGATGGCGGATCCCATTTAGAGCAGGCGGGGTTGGGGTTCTGTGCGGTGTGGGTCTGCTAATCCTAAACGCCTATCCAGCCTCCTCCGTCTTACCTACAGTTCTGTATTCCTAACCAAGGTCAGAACCGCCTGGCCACAGGTGCCCAAGCCTAGGAGGAGCCTTTCACCACAATTGAGAGCTTAAAGCTTGATCACCCTGGGGAGGGTCTGCATGTGAAGTGCGACTGGGAACACCCAGGGGGCCACTGACTGAGGCATGAGGAAGGACCCCAGAAGCTGATCACTGGGACGCCTTGCTGATAAGACTCAAATCCTGACTAGGGAGTCCGGGCTGAGTCTAGGACACCAAGCGGTCAGCAGGTGAGAAGTCCAGTCCCACCCTCCCCTGATCCTTCTCTCCCCGTCTCCTTAATGCTTCCCCATAAGACTAGTGCTGGATGCCTGCTGAGGGAGGAAGAATGCGGGGAGAAATCGCAAGACTGAGTCGGCAAGGGGGTGGGTAGAAGGGGCCAGTGCAGCAACTGACTCAGCCACCACACCCTGGTCCTCAGGCGCCAGAGCCCCGGGATGTCTGCAGGAGGTCCCAGAGGATAACAGACTGCTGGGGACTGCCTGAAGCTCAGACTCCCTGAAAAGCTAGAAGATAAGGACCAGGAGACAGAGCTCACCAGGGAATCTCTGTCCTCTGAGATTCCATTCAAAGGCAACACCCTAGGCTCACAGGGAGTGAGCCCCTCCCAGGGAGAGGCTGTCCCCCCCCGGGCTGTCTCTGCACCAGCCGGCCTCTCTCTCCCTCTGCAGGGCAGCAGTGACCTGCACATGCCCAGCTCCTCTGCACGGACCTCCCAGCGGAGGCCGCTCTCTCCTTGGGCTATCTGCCTGCAGCCATGCAGGCCTCTCCCTCTGCAAGCCTGTCGCTTGGGGCGGCTCTTCCTGCCCGCCTGCACCTAACCAAGTGTCTTCCAAGTGTCTTCCCTCTCCGTATCTTTCTGTAAACTCCCTCTTCAATATAACCGAGTCTCCGCCTCAGGGAGAATCTCGCGTGTGCAGCTCAAAGGGGAGCTCTGGGGAAGCCCTCCCAGAGAGGACCCAGGGATCCCAAAATCCAAAGTGATGGCATTAGGCCACCCAGTGACGGTCTGGCCCAGACTCAGACACCTCGTGGCCGGACGCCGCACCACGCCCTTTGCCTCGGCCCAACGCCATGTCTGGCCACTGCCGCCGTGTCTGTCTGGCCGCCGCCGTGTCTGTCTGGCC
>NW_004567149.1:768089-772362 GCF_000260355.1 Condylura cristata | reverse complement strand
TCTGTCTGCCGCCGCCGTGTCTGTCTGGCCGCCGCCGTGTCTGTCTGGCCGCCGCCGTGTCTGTCTGGCCGCCGCCGTGTCTGGCTGCCGCCGCCGTGTCTGTCTGGCTGCCGCCGCCGTGTCTGGCTGCTGCCGTCTAGGCACCTTCCTCACTGCCCTCACATCATTCAGTATCACTCCGACTTGTGTCACCTCCTTGGCACCAGACACCCCTCGGGCCTACTTACTGTTGAGCGTGACCACAATTACTGGTGGGACTAGATGAGGGCGGTAAGGAATGGGCCGTGCATCAGGGCACAGACATGAGTCACCCGTTGGGAATCTGAACCTGGAATCCACATCAGAGACCCTAACCCCCAGAGGGCGGGCAGTGGCTGCGGACCCCACCTAGGGGCTCCGGACCCCACCTAGGGGCTCTGGGCCGTCAAAGCTGCTGCCCGGGAGCAATAAACTCTGCTTGCTCAGCCTTTCTGCCTCCCGCCTTCCTGTCTTCCTTTCTTGCCGGCCGGTCACAGAAGTCCGGACAAAACACTTAACACTCATACTGATGAAGGCATATTATCGGCCTTTAATTCTTTACCTGATTTACTTGGTCGACGTACTTGATGGAGGGAGGAGTGCAAGGCAGGCATCGCGAGACTGAGTCATTCAAAGTCGCGAGGCAGAAGGCGCAAAGGCAGCAGTTGACACAGCCATAAAGTCAGGGCACCAAAGCCAGGATGCCGGCGCCCAGGTGAAGACAAGGACATGGAGATGGAGATGGAGCTCACTAGGGCATGTCAGTCCTCTCAGATTCCACTCGAAGACAACAAACCCGGGCTCACAGGGAGTACGTCTGCATCAGGCCACCGTCTCTCCACCAGCCCGGCAGCTGCTCCGCTGCCCACCTGTGCCTCCACAGGTGCTTCTTCCGCCCCCTCTCTCTGCAGGGCAGCAGCTGCCTTCCTGCCCTCCTGCCCGTGACCTGCACCTGCCCTGACTCCTCCTCCGCACCAACCCCCTCAGGGGAGGCCACTCTCCTAAGCCGCCCGCATGCAACATGCAGGTCTCTCTCCCTGCACACCTGTCCCTTCCGGGGCAGCTCTTCCTGCCCTCTTGCACCCGTGCAAGTCTTTTTCTCTCCTGTCTCTTTCTAACAAACTTCCTCTTTACATATAACTGAGTGTCTGTCTCGAGGACTCTCGCCGTGTGCCGCAGAAACGGCAGCTCTGGTGAAACCTTTCCCAGCGTGAACCCAAGGACCCCGAACTCAGAAGACGACATCATTCTCATTCCGTTTTATCGCTCATGTCCCAGTCATGCCGGTCCACAGGCCCACTGTCTATGAAGGCAGTGGGGTCACTGTCACTGCCCTCACAGATGCCATAACTGGCCCTTCCTCTTTCATCAAGGCGCCTCAGTCCAGGACCACATTTCACATGCCCCTCACAGGGCACAGGATGGTATTCAAGGCGTTGAGCTGCGGAGCAGGCAAGCCAACGAACTCCGGCAAATGGGTGTCCCCCATGACCCTTCCTTTGGTGGCTCAGCTTGTCTCAATGTTACAATAGGCCCATCTTCAGGATCTCTGTCCCTTCAGGCTTCTTCTCAAGCTATTCATCTTCTTGGCATTTGCAGTGATGGGCTGTTCTTCCTTTATTAAAACTGACAATGGCCTGGCTCACACCTCTGTCTCTTGAAACCTTTTTATCTCGCTGGGGCGTTCACATTCCTGGTATTCCTTATAAGCCCACAGGTCAAGGGACATGAAACATGCTAAGGAACTCCTCAAATTTTTCTTAACAGAACAAAAGGGGGGATGCAGCCGCCCTCATACTCAACTTGTTAAAGCTCTGTTCACATTAAACCATTTGCAGTACAGAGGCAGAGTGGAGCCGGGTCACTCCAAGGCTCTCCATTTCTCCACACCTACAGAAAATGATCATAAACCTTCATTTAGCATTATACAAACAACTGCCTTCCTATCAGGCCCGGGGGGGGGGGCAGTTAAGGACCAGGGCAGAACCTTAAAGAGCAGGAACCTGCCCAGTGACCAAGCATCACCCGAGACAGCAGGGGAAGGAGCCCGAAAAAGTCAGTAGCTCGAACACAAGGAGAAACAACTCCAGAGGGCCCAGTGCCGACCCAGGGGGTCCATCCACCCCACAGCTGTATAAAAAGCCTGCTGCCCACCACTCCCGCTGCAGCACCTGCCAGACACGTGTGTGGGTACTGCCCGACGGCAATAAACTTCCTTCTTTTGTTACAGGGCAGGGAGAGAGGGGCACACTAAACCCCCAAACCTGCCTGTGCTAAGTAGGTTCTGCCATCCGCCACATCAAGACAAAACATTCAAGACTTTAATGGAAAGGAGCTTTAATACAGTGAGTGTACAACACGAAGGCAAAGAATATAATTTCTATGTCAGACACCGGAGTGACGCAGCCCCTCGTGGGCAAGTTGGCCTTGGCAAGGCCTACAAGCTGCCACAAGCCTAAAGCACCTTCTGGCCGGGACCGGACAAAAGTCAGGCAGGGAAAGAGCAAAGTCCAAATCAATATAAGCGCTGCCATAGCGAACCCCCCACGGTCCTCTCATCTTCTTCTCTTTCAGTCAGTCCGGGCCGAGAAACAAACAGGGTTTCCTCACACGTCTGCCTTTGCACCCTGTGGCCTCCTTCTGGCTCTCTGTCCTGCTTCCTTCTCCTCAGATTCCTTCTCTTCCTTTCTCTGCTCCTCTCCACCCTCCTTCTGGGTGGGGCAGGCAACCTGGAACTTCCCCTTTTGCTGGGGACCCCCAGGTTACACGTTGACTTTTGCTCTCCTCTCTCTCTCTCTCCCTCCCCGTCTCTCTTACTCACCAGTATAGTTTTAGTTTTGTCAGTATTAATACAGGCGCCAGCTTTAATTGAGCCTCCGATGCCGAGCAAGAGATCTCTTACTTTGTATTAAAATTTTGGTCATGAGGACAATTGTAAGAGGTAGTTATTTTACCAATATCTGTGAAGACACTGAGAAAACTGTTACTGACTTTCACACATTTTAGTTATTTTGCAACGTTTTAGATGACACACACGTTTACCAACTTCATTGTTTTTGCCCAAACTGGGCACGGAACCAGTTTCCTTGAAACAAAAGCTCATTTTATTTACAGGCCAGGAGGACCAAGACAGGCAACAACAGATTAAGATCTCGTCTTTTAACCAGTGTAGCGCCCTATATAGCCTGTTAGTGAGGCCAAAGTAATGTGATAGTCTTACGTTAAGCAAACCAAACTGACCTTAATAGTGGAAGACAGCAGAATTAGAGATTTTGACTGTGGAATAGACCTGAAGATTTACTCAAGATGGGAATGGGAAAGCCGGTTCCCCTTGGCTGGGTGGTGGTGACAGTGAGTGGGCTCTCAGATCAGCATGTGCGGATTTGCCTCCCGTGACAAATTCACGAAGGAATTGGTTTTCGCAGGGCTCTTAAGGGACTGTGGGTTTGCTTTTTTTTCCTCTTTTCTTTGCAGTTTCTGTTCTCTTGACAGGTTTAGGGTCAAGGAAAGGAAATCCCAAACAAAAACAAACAATGAGGAGGCTCCAGCACTGACTCTTCTTCCTCCCTGTGCTGCCCCTGCCCCTCCCCATGGCTCTTGCTGATGCCCCATTTGGGTTTGTCTTTGTGTAAATGAAGGCGGGTACCCACCTGTCTCCATCCCAGCACTCACTTTGACTTGCTCCCCTTTTCGGACGTGAGCCCACCTCCCCTTTTCTTTGTTGAACACTGTATAAATAGCCCTGTAACCGGCCAAGGAGCAGCACGGTGGTCTTTGGGACAGGAGTCTGCCGCCCTGCTCTTTTGTCGACACATAAAGCCACTTTCCCTTTCCTCAAAGTCTGTTTCCTTTTATTGGCTGAGGCAATCTGAGACCGGCGTTAGGTAACAGTTTTGGCGAGCCAGCAGGTGGATGCCACTTGGGCTCTTCCAACCCCCACTCTGACGTCCAGGGGGTGGAGCAGTTGGCCAGGGCATCGTGCCAGGGCTTACCTGTCCACGCTGTCACTTTGGGTCCTGTGACACAAGCTATGCAACTTCTATCCACCAACGAATCCCAGATAGAAAGGGAAAAGGTCTGAAACATCAGAATTTCCAGTGCTAACTTGTGTTAGGAACTCCCTTTTTTGTATAATCATAATATCAAAATATTCTGAGCAACCACCAGTTTACAACGGGATTGTCTCAGCCTCAAAGGGCAGCTGCCTGCACAGGGCAAGCTGCTCCAGGGTGAGAAATTCCTCTGTCTCCTGGGA
>NW_004567149.1:753696-766690 GCF_000260355.1 Condylura cristata | reverse complement strand
GTTAAGAGAAAAATGCTTTGTTCCCCTGGTCCTTGAGAACGTTTATGGCAATTTACTGCGATCTCTCATGAACTCACCCTGTGCATTACTGCGGTTAACTTCTCCCTCTGCCGTGTAAATAAAGACCTGCTGAGGGAATCGGCTGGAAGACTTGCACCCAACTCTGACTCCCCTGTCTTCCTCGTGCCCGCTCCCTGCTCCCCTTTTGGAATCTCCCCGTGCCAAAGCCTACCCACCTTAGGCCTCTGCCTGTCCTGCTTCTGCACACCTCCATAGTTGGGGCCGGTCCCCAACAGTCCTGGACATCCCTTTGGCGTCCAGACTCTCCTGCCGAATGGGAGTGACCTCTCTCCAGTAGGATGAGGGAGAGTCCCAGCAGCTGCTGGAGATTTTTGCTCCAGGGGGTTGGACCTGTATTGAACCAAGCTGACACCATTTTGCTTCTGTGTTCTGCTTGCTGCCTGTTACAATAGGAAATTCCCCCAAACAACTTTGCTGTCAACGGTTAAAAAAAAAAAAAACTTGCAAAACTGATTACTGTCTGCAGCAGGACCAGGATGTGTGTCATATGGTTCCTTAAGACTTGACAAACATCCTAGCGCCCACTGCAAGAATGTTAAATCTGTAACACCTAAGTTGACACCTGCCTGCAGTGTATGAAAACTAGTTTCTGTGACTGCCCGGGGCCTCGCTCTCCAGAAGGTGATGGTCCTGGCTGGCCGGTATTTGGAAGCCCGAATTAAATCTTGAATCTCTGTTTCCACATTGCCTGGCTGCTTTTTTCCAGCAGCTCCAACAGAGGAGCCTCCAGGGTCCTATTCGGAAGAGGCAAGCTCTTCTCTGCCCCGTGGGCTCGCCTTTAGGAGATGGAAACTGGCTGGAAAGCCCCATCCCCTAGGCATTTGGTGCAGTAAATTACCCAGGTGTCCGCACAGACCCTTGCCCACACCCATTTGGGAGGGATCCAGTCCCCCGCAGGGAGCAAGTCCAGTTTCCCTCAGCTTGGGAGGGAGAAGCCTCCCTCAATTTGGGGCACCTTTGGTGTGTTAGGCCTTGTTGAGTGGGAAATGGTTCACCTGTTACTTGGAGGTTCCCATGTGTTTTTGGAAGCCAGGGATTTGGTTAAAATTATGAGATGTGCCACTTTTGTTTCATCTAAAAGCCCCTTGGGGAAAAAAACAAAAGTTAACTGAGTGGTGGACCTGTAGTTACAAGCTGACCTCTAAGCAGCAGCTTCGTCCTTGTTCCCCTGCAGGAGCCCAGGAACAACTGAGAGCGGGAACAGACTGATTCTTTTCTCACTCAAAAGCCAGGCAACACTCTCTTTTCCACACTGTTCCTTGTGTCTGCCCTCTTCTAAAATCTTACCCTACAATCCAGGGTCAGTTCAGGAACTTTGGCTATAGGCAGTCGAGGATAGCCCTGACTCCTAGGCCAGCAGCTAGATGACTGGGAGCCGGGTTGTTCCGGTGAAAGCAGCGGGCCTTGCCTGGGCTCTGACTTACCTTACTTTTCCTCACTTTTTGTTATTCTGATCTTTGTGCCTGTGAAAGAAATTCAAGCAAGTATCTGGATTCAGGTCTTGGATAATTTAACATTTGGAATTGTTCGGCCTTTTATGTGTCTAGTCACACAACTAATTCAGTGTCTACCAGTCATTGTAAAAACTGAAAGTACAGTAAGCTGATGAGAGTGTTTTCTCCTTTAAAGTGCCCATGTCTTCTTCTTCCAAATTCGTTGGCCTCTTTTGCTCACATTCTTTAATAGAGACTTCCAGAATTAGGTCTAGTTGGTTTCGTCAAACCTATTTTGGACTTTCTAGTCAGATATAAAGTCAGATGATTGCTAGTGGGCTGGAAAATCTCTACGCATCTTATTGGCTGTTAAAAGTTGCAGGTTTCAGCCCTCCCTGGTGGCGCAGCGGGTTAAAGCACAGCACTAAGAATCTGAAACCACTTCCACATGAGTTCGATTCCCTCTGCCCCGGAGGTGACCACATGGCGTGGCAGACCTCTCCTGACCCACCCGCTGCTCCCCTCAGCAGTGTCCTTCGTAGATCTGCCTGTTCTGCTCCCCACTCTGTCTCTGGTGAAGCCTCTCGCTGCCTCTGGCCTGTACCCCAGTTCCATATAAATAAATAAATAAATAAATCTTTAAAATGTTGCAGGTTTCTAAAAAATAAAATCTAAGTTTTTTAATCAAAAACTATAGTAGGTTTCTGTAAATTATATTCCTTAAAAACTTTCTGATAAACTTCTAATAACAGAAAAACTACAAAGTAAGGTCTTGATCTGTCTCTCCTCCTGTCCTCTCATGGTCCAAGGATAAGTATTTCTTTGTCCTTCCTAGGAGCAGGCCCAATTTGTGGGGTCAAACAAAAGCCAGAACTTTGAAAAACAATTTGAATTCTTTATGCTTGTCTTTAAAATGGCTCTAAGGGCGGAAAAAGACGTCACAAGATTAACTCACACAGAGAGTTGGGGGTAAAAGCGATGAGCATGGCCACTGGTCCAGTTCACAGTCTCCGCTCTGGCCCTGGACAGCTCCTCTGCCCACCTGTGCCCATGCAGGTGCTTCTTCCCGCCCCCTCTCTCCCTCTGCAGGGCAGCAGCCACCTGCTTGCCTGTGAGCTGCACCTGCCGGGGCTTCCCTGCACTGACCTCCTCAGCAGAGGCCGCTCTCCTTAAGGCCGCCCCCTGCCACCATGCAGGCCTCTCTCTGCTCTGCCTGAACTAAATAAACACCTATATCAAATCTAAAAATAACTGATAGGGACTCTTCTGCTCTGCTTTCTTTGGAAACTAAGAGGCGTTCTTACAAATGTAATTTGAGGAATGTTTCCGTATTTAAGGACTTAGTTAAAAGGGTATATTAAAAAATAATAATTAATAATTGTTGATGTTGACATAAGTAGTGGTAAAATAACTATCTGTGAAAGCTAGTATAGGGCCCTCCATGGTGGTGCGATGGATAAGGAGTCAGCACTGCAAGCCAGCCACAGCCACTTCAGGGCGAGTTCAATCCCATCCCTGGAGGTGACTCACAGGTGTGGCCGACCTCCCCTGACCTGCCCACTGCTCCTCTCAGCACGGGAGCTGCCTGTTCTGCTCCCACTCTCTCTGGTGAAGCCTCTCCCTGCCCCTGCACCTCTGGCCTATACCCCAGTTCAGTATGCATCAATGAGTAAATCTTTAAAAAAGAAAAATATTTGGGTTTACTTCAGCTGCAGTGAGGACTCAGGTATTCTTTTTTTTTTTTCCTCAAGATTTATTTATTCATACAGAACTGGGGTACAGGACAGAGATGCGGAGGGTGAGAGGATTCACCAGAGACAGAGTGGGCAGCAGAACAGGCAGATCGACCAAGTACACTGCCCAGGGGAGCAGCGGGCGGATCAGGAGAGGTCTGTCACGCCATGTGGCAGATACTTAAAAAAAAAAAGTGCAAATGGCTAAATCCTCCATGAAAGAGATCTCTGTATTTGTGTCTTTGCCTTTTGTATGTGGCGGGTTACTGTGTTAAAAATTATTATAAATGGTGCCTATATAAATTTTTAATAAAAACAAATTTTATGAGACTGACCTAAAGTTTTTGGTAAACAAAGACAAATTCAAACTCTTAACAGCTTAATTAAAGTATGCATGACAATGTTGCAACTTAATACTTACATGTTCAAATGTGTTTAATTAAAGCAAGAACAACTTGGAGTTGCCAAAATATGCAGTAACTGACTCTATGTTAACAGAGATAAATACGTTTTGTTGCTACCTAGACTCCTCCTGATAAAGTTCTTTTCTATGGAGGCAAAATGCATTATTTCTTCCCTTTAGAAAAGAACCTTTGTTCCTCAGGTAAGATCCTTCACTGATAGATATTTTTTTCTCTTCCTCTTGTCGTCACCTCAAAAACAAACAAAAAAGCTGCAATTGTATATTAAGCTACAATCTGGTATCACCATCTTAAATCTGTTCTTTGTACTGTAACAGGTACAGGTTTCATGGACTCCGCCCCTGCTCCAGATGCTGGAACTCCAAATCCCATCAGTACCAAGAAGAAGCACGCAGGGACGTGAGGGCGGAGCTGAGCAGCCAGTTGGGATAAAACCGGACATGTGGGCTCTGGGGGGCTCTTGGCCTGGTGTTTCGCAGCTGATGGTTTTGGCGCTCAATCGGTTTTCAGCGGCCGGTGGAGTCCAAGTCAGCAGAACTGGTAGGACATCCTAGTTAACCTGTGTTTCTCTCCCTCTTTCCCTGGGTTATTCCTTTACCTTTCTCCTTATAAATAAATCCATTATTTAACCTTTTGAGTGTGTCCATAATACGATTGACTCGTAAGCGCACGGGTGAAGACCCACAGACAGGCAACCCAACTCACATTGGGGTGCCCTGTAATAGTACCATTATTTAAATGGCGGTGTATTTCTCCTATGAAACTAAGGATCTACTAAGTTTAATAATTAAATTTGTTGACTGCTTCATGAGTTTTCAGGTTTACTTTTACCTTCTATTGTAAAAGATAAGCTAAAAATGTGCCTATTCATGTGTTATCTAGCACAAAGGAAAGATAGCCTAACAGCTCTTACAACGTCTTGAAGGAAAAATGCCAGGCTGCCTATTAATTAGCTGAAGTGATGTCGGACAAGGCCTTGGTGTGAACTGAAAATTTCAAGAAGCCACTGATGGACTTGTTCAGGGCCAGGAGCCTGACTTCTTCGCTCTGGATGACAGGATGACCAGTTGGGAGTTTCCTGCATCTGCACTCCCTCCTGGTTTTGAAGTGCAACTGTGTCCCTGCTGAGGCACTGAACGCTCTGTTGCCTAACTGCTCCAGGGAGGAGGGGAGGTCTCCTCTGGACCTTATCTGGATGAAAGGCCTTTACCGCCCTAATTCAGTCCTTGTGAGTAAGTCTTTAGTCACTCCCAACTTTCCCCACTTTTTCTTTAGTTATTAGGAAAAGGTTATTAGGTTATTATTAGTTATTAGGTTATACTGTTATAGGGCAGCAAATCTGTTATAGGGCACCTCAATTCAGAGAGGCATCCCTGAAGCCCCAAAACCTGCCTGCTCTAAGTGGGTTCTGCCATCCGCCGCAACAAGACAAAACATATAAAGCTTTAATGAAAAGTGACTTTAATACAATGAATATACAATATGGAACACAAAGAATGTAACTTCTAAATCAAACACCTGAAGTTACCCATCCCCTCGTGGGCAAAAGTCAACCCAAAAGGGATGGGCCCAAAGCAAGGCCTGAAAGCCGCCACAAGACTAAAGCGCCTTCTGGCCGGGACCCATGGAAAAGGGTCAGAAATGGCCAGACAAATCTGGGAGGAAAAGAGCAAAATCAAAATCAATATGAACACTGCCATAGTCACCTCCCTGCAGGTCTCTCACCCACATCTGCCTTAACCAGTCCAGGGTCAGGAAACAAGCCCGGTTTCTTCATCTCATGTTTGCTGCTCCATGAGGCTTCCTTAGGTCTCCTTCTCCATCTGCCTCTGCATCTGCCTTCTCCATCTGCCTTCTTCCTCCTTTTTCTCTGCTCAGTTCCACCCTCCTTCTGGGTGGGGCAGGGAACCTGGAACTTCCCTTCTCCTAGGAACCACCCAGTTACAATACCTCCTCAACCAAACTGTGTCTTCCTGACTTCGATGCCTGCACTGCCATCCAGTCCAGCTCATCTCTCTTTGGGCCTGATGGACTCATGTGGCAGCCTTTCCTGGGAATGGACCTACACCAGCTCGGGGCAGGTCAACAAAATGTGGCGAAGCTACATGAGTTGGCCAAAAACATCGCAGAATCCAACACCAAAAGAGATGTCTTCTGGGGATGGCTGCAACAATTTCTCTTATCATGGCTAGTCCCTCTACTAGGTCCCTTGATATCAGTCATAGCTTTCTTTACTATAGCCTCATGCATGGTCCAGTTTTTCATGGCACGGGTGCAGGCTCTAACCAAGGTCGCAGTAAATCAGCTCCTGTTACACCCCACAACTATATTCCTTTGCAGGAAGTCCACGACTGCCCCTCAGTCACGCAGGAAGCAGCCATGGACGTCCCTTTTCCTAATAACTAAAGAAAAAGTGGGGAATGTTGGGAGTGACTAAAGACTTACTCACAAGGACTGAATTAGGGCGGTAAAGAATTGAGCCTTGCATCCAAGCTTGATAAGGTGGTAATAAACTGACCTTGCATCTGGGATGGGACTAGCTGAAGGTGATAACGAACTGGGCCTCACATCAAGGACACAGCGATGAGTCACCCCCTTTGGGGTCTGAGTATAAAATCTATATGAGACCCTTCCCCCTTACTGAGGGGGCAGTAGCTGCGGACCCCACTCTAGGGGCTCTGTCTCAGCTGCTGTTCCCCCAGGAGCAATAAACTCTGCTTGCTCAGCCTTTCTGCCTCAAGACTTCCTTTCTTGCGGCCGGTCACAGAACTTGGTGAACAGACTCACGGTGTCCGTCCCTCCTCTCCGCCAATGGCTCAGGAGATTGGTATTTGAGGAGAAATAACTGAGAAATTCTGTTTGGGAACAGCTATCGGATATATAAAATCATAGGCAAAATGACAGCTCAAGGACCGATACCTGAGAAGAAGAGAGGATCTGACACGAGCTATGCAACCTCTGTCATCAGACACGGTCCGGATGGAGGGGAATTGCTCTGAAAAATCAGACTTTCCACCCTAACTTATGTTATGACCTCCCTTTTTTGTATAACCGTAATATCAAAATATTCTGAGCAACTTTCAGCTTACAATTGGACTGCCTAGGCCGCACAAGGCCTGCCTGCTTTGACAAGCAAGCACTGCACCAGGGTGAAAAAATTCCCCTGAAGTCAAGTGACTTGACTACTGACTGATAAATAAAAGCAAAAGGGCTGTTTTTGCAAAGTCTCTTTCACTGCCGGATGGAGGATAACCCAAATCTTATCATTCTATTATCTCACCTAGCCTTCTATTCAGCTTTTTAAAGAATTACTCAAACTTCCTATTGTTTGGCCTTTAGATGTGGAAATTCATCCAGTTTGCTTGTTTTTTAAACTAATCAAGTTTTCCACCTGCTACACCTTAAAGGAATCCACAAAAGTCTTCTGGCTAGTTTTTCAGGATTCTATGTAGTCTTTAGATAAAGAAATCCACCTATGTCTCCTATTCAGAGATTTGATTAGCAAGGAATTTCCTCTTCTGTCTCCCAGGATGGCTCAGGCAGAAAAACAAACCCATTAAGTAGTAGATAAGGTTTAAGGGACTTCTATCTTAGTTGATCTCCACTATAGTAATATTAGTCATAGATTTTGTGCACTTATGTACCTGTTTTTTACCTTGATTGATTTTAGAATGTTGTAATCTCAAGCTAGGGTCAAAACAACCCCAAACTGTTCTTAGGAAAAACAAAGATGATTGTAATCTCTCAGCCCAGTTCCTGTGCTGATGTCATCTCACTGCTTGCTCGTAATGTATAAAATAAACCTCTGCTGAAGGCAGAGCAGGAAGACTTGCACCCAACTCTGACTCTCGTGTCTTCCTTGTTTCCCTTTCCCCTTTTTTCTCCCTTTTCCCCTTTTTTAGGAATCTCTACTCGCTGACGCCTTCCCACCTTAGGGTCCTGCCTGTCCTGCCTCCAGACACCTCAATAGTTGGAGCTGGTCTCCGACAAGGATCTGAGGGGAAAGAAAACTGAGGAGAAGAATTCTTTGGTCTCAAGTGTCAGAGATGTGAACTGAGTCCAAATGACACACTGGGCACCGGTGTCTATGAAAAGGACAGGCTCTGAGGAGAAAAGCGTCTCAGATGCAAAATCTACTGGGAAATGACTCTTCGGGAACCAGTATCTGAGGAGATGATAGGTTTAGGTAGAGAAAAGCCCGAGGAGGATCCCTCATGCACAAGTATCTAAGGCTTGGAATCTTTTGATGACACAGAGCTATTGTTTATCTCCAGAGATTTTTCTGCTTTGTTTAAATCCAGGAGATATATATATATATATATATAGCTTTTTGTATTATAATAGTTTTCTTTTTACAGCATTATTTGCCTTTTCCCATCTCAGTGGTAATCCCCGTGGGCTTCCCATCACCAAATCACACATATGCCATCACCATAGTCCCGTGCATTCCCCCCACCCACCATTTTTTATCCCATCCTAAATTCAGGGAATTCTTTTTTAAACCAAACACACACACACCTTTATACTCAATGTTACCTTCAGTTCTTTGTCATGATAAAAGTAGTAAGTACCAAGTCAGACAGTGGATGTGTGCTCTTCAACACTGGAAAGGAATTACTAAAAGGTATAGGCGGTATGTAAACTTCATGACTATCTGAATAACACACAAAGCCAGATCATAAAATTACACACACTCATTGAGGGTGTTTGTCAACAGAAAAAACAGCCGAAAAAGAAGCACCATGAGAATGAACGTCTCGAGGACAATGTTCGCTGCTGCAGGTGTGATGTTACCGGTTGTGTAGATGAGACAAATCTAAACTGTACCAAGGAAACGGGTCTCTCATCCTGACAACACTGTGGGCCGCTGCTGAGGCCCCGCCCTTATCAATTGTTCTAGAGCTCCAGGAATCCCCCTGGTAGGTGCAGCCATAATTAGGGAAAAGGCTGCTTTAATTAGAGAAACATACCTGTGCTATGTTAGAATTAGAGAAAAGGCTGTTTTAGCTGCAGTCTCTTAGGAGTAACAATCACGTTTGGGATCAGAGCTATTGTACAACTAAGACGATGTGCGAGATTAAGGACAGCTTCTGCATATGATGCAATGGCACCTCCAAGTTGTATTTTAAACGGAAGCTCCCACCTTGTGAAGGAGGACACCCGACCCCCTCAGCTGTCCTGAGAAGGGACAGGTCCCCACATTCCTCACCTGCCCCCTTAGGGGTTTACAGTTTAGCCTCATTCGACAACTTCTGGTTCAGTCAAAAATAAGGAGATGGGGGAGGTCAAAAAGAATTCACTTTTTTCCTTTTTGTGGGACCTTCCACAAGCTCCTGGTCTCCTTTGAGCTTTAGGATTCTCAACCACAGAGTAGGAAAATATTTCTACGGTGTCACAACAGAGGTCTCATCACTTAAGTAATGAAAGAGCTGCACAGGGACAGGTTATTTCTCTTTTCCCGATGGGTCCAACTTCTCTCCAAAGAAAGCAGAAAAGGATTTGGGAGGCAGAAGGGAAATCATTTTAACACACTATAGATCTTAAAAACTGAAATGGGGGCCCTCCCTAGCGGCGCAGCAGGTTAAAGTGCAGCACTAAAAAGCTAGCCAGGCCACTTCAGCATAAGTTCAATCCCCAGCCCCGGAGGTGACCCACATGGCACAGACCTCTCCTGACCCGCCCGCTGCTCCCCTCAGAAGTGTACTCTGTCCATTTGCCTGTTCTGTTCCCCACTCTGCCTCAGGGGAACCCTCTCACCACCCCTGCACCTCTGGCTTGTACCTCACTTCTATACATATAAATAAATCTTAAAAAATAAGTACACCTGCATTGCTGGTAGGAAATGCAAACTAGTACAACCACTATGGAAAACTGTTTGGAGGTTCCTCAAACTGCTAAACATGGAGTTTCCCTACGACCCAGCAATCCCACTCCTAGGTATCTACCCAAAAGACACAAAAACACTGATTGAAAAAGATACTTGTACCCCCATGTTTATTGCTGCTTTATTTACAATTGGAAAAACATGGAAGCAGCCCAAATGCCCAAAAGTAGATGACTGGATTAGAAAGATGTGGTACATATATACAATGGAATATTACTCAGCAACCAAAAAAGAGAATCACATGTCTTTTGCAGCAACTTGGATGGAGCTGGAAAAGATCATGCTTAGTGAGATACGCCAGAAAGAGAAAGAAAAATACCGGATGGTCTCACTCATAGCAGGAGTATAATGGACCAGGCGAGAAAATAACAAAAATAATGAACAACCATATACCAGAGACATTCTGTGGGGGTGGAGTGGGGAATGGGATCAAAAACGGGGGCGGGGGGAAGGGAGGGAAATGCACGGGACTATGGTGGTGGCACAGGGGTGATTTGGTGATGGGAAACCTGTGGGGATTACAATTGAGATGAAAAAAAAATGTGCAAAATGATGTAAAAATAAACTTTTTAATAAAAAAAAATAATAAGTACAGTGGATCATCTATGAAATATCCAGTCCCCAGGTGAATGAGTGAGTGCAGCTCATTCATCGCTGAAATCGGAGGAAGCTTTTTAGCGCCAGATGTCAGGAGAGAAAAGGCCTCAGAGCTTAGAAAAGGGCCCTTCAGTGTCTCAGCTACCCCGATGAAGAAACTCTGCACCCCTGTTGTGACGACACCCAGCGTCCCTGCTTCAGGTTTCCTCTGGTGTGTTCTGCAGTGATGCACAGAGCGTCACTGCTTTCAGTACACTGGAGCAGTTACTAATAACCCGTCTTAAGAAACCAAAGACGTGCGGCCAGCGTGTAGATGCAGTGGGGCTCTTGGTCAGTCACAGGCTCAGGACAGCCTGGACTCGACTCAGGGACAGTCTGAAGTCACCTCATGAGGCAGACTCCAGGTAACAAAGTTCTCCCTTCCAAGGCTCTGAATGGCCACATCAGCTGCACAACAGGTGAGGGACCCCTCAGCCCTCATACGCAGCCCCAAGACCAGCACAGCCTTCATCTCAGAGCCAATGAGAAATGCAGAGCCCCAGGCCTCCCCCAGACCCCACTGGGTCAGGACGTGCACCCCTGCAGACTGGGACGCAGCTCTGCACTCCTGCCTGCTAGGTCTTGGGCAGAGAGGGGGTATCGGCCCAGAAAATTTACAACATGGACCCCAAATTATAAGTCTAAGAAATAAAAACACAGAGATCAAAGAACAAAACAGAGAGACCAGAAAACCCACCCAGGGGGTGAGCAGCACAACAGGAAGGCCCCAGGAGCGGAAGCGGGGCGGGGTGGGGAACCAGCTGTCAGTCTGGGGCGCCAGGCTCCCACGGGGTCACACCAGGAGCTACACGACCCCTGTGTTCCTCCAGGTCCCAGGGTCCCAGCAGCGCCCCCACATCGCGGTCACTGGACCACTCTGCTGTCAGCAACCCTGGGGCGCCATCATCACCTTCCCCTCCCACTAGGTGGCTCGGGAGGAAACCGGGGCCCAGCACTTTAGAGCTTCACCCCAAGTCGCAGGAAGCAGGTGCCAAGATGAGCCAGGCAGCTGGGGAGTGAGGATGGCACTGGGACAGGGCTGCAGGTGGGGGCCCCGAGGGATGGCCGAGGTGCAGCCCTGGCTGTGCTCTCAGCCCCCCAAAGCCTTGGAGCGGCTGAAGTTTAGGACTGACACTGCCAGAGGTCCCGCATCTCCGGAAACACCATTAACCTAGAATTTCCGAGGCAACAGACCGGCAGGTCCAAGAAACGCGTCAGGCCCGTCATCCCAGCAGAGACTGCAGACCCAACCCCCACAGCGGAGAGGGGGCGTCCTGCTCCCCACAGCCTTCGGGCCAGCGCCCCCCATCACTCCCTGCGGAGCGCCCCTCGCTCTCCCTGTCTCCCGCTCCGGCTGTCCCCCTCAGCCCTTCTGTCCACCGCAGCGGCCACATGTGCCTCCCTTGAGTCCCTGGTCCCAACGCCCCGCGGCCGCTCCTGCTCACGCGTCATCCACCCATGACATCAGGTTCTTGAGGAACCGGAGGAGAAACTCGGGGCCACCAGGACCGAGCGATCAGGCGCCCCCTTGTGGGATGTCGGGGCGGGGCAGCCAGGGCCGAGAGGTGAGGGGGAGGATGCACCTGGTGGGAGGGGGCACCTGAGGGGTGTCAGCAGGACCCGACGGCTGTGGGGTCCCCACTGGGGTCCGTGAGGCCCCGCAAGCAGGGAGCAGGAAGCGGGGTTTGTAACCTGAGGTTTGGAGACCCCTGGACAACAGCGGGAAGTGGGTGACAGGCCAGGGGAAGTCGGGATTCTCGTTCTTAGAAGACAAGAAGAAATCGGACCCCACTGCTGAGTGGGCTCTGGGTTTAGGATATTAGAATATGAAATTATGTGTGTGGATTAAAGGAAACAGTCATTCAGCTTTTGGGAAAAGTCCTAAGAAAAGGCTTTGAGCCCAAGGAAAAATCTTTACTTGTAAAAATGCTAAGCAGTATTTTTTTTAGACTAACACATACGTGAAAGCAACCTAAAGTAATATCCAGGGGACAGTCCAGTACAGGAAAATATATGCACCTAAACATGTCGCCCTTGGGTACAGTAATTCTGAAGAGCTGGCAATGCTCTGCGCATGCTCACAAGCCCACAGGTCCACACCTCCCCGCCCCGTGAGTGGTGAGCTCTCAGGGCCCAGCCCTTCCTGGTGGTGTCCAGAGGGGCAGCATGGCCCCCACTTCTGTCAGAGACTGAGCCAGGAGAGTGCAGGGAGCTGGGGGGTAGCTGCAGGTGAGAGGGTGTGAGTCTGCAGGGAGGCCTCCCCTGACCAGCCCCTGGACTCCTCAGTCTTATTCTAAAAGTAAGACTGAACTGCAGGTGCACAATGTAAGGTTCACTGAGGCTTTATATACGAGAAGGGGGAGCAAGGGGGAGATGAGCTGGTGAATGGGTCCTGCCAGCTCTACTGACCTAGACCCCAAAAGTACCCCAAGGGCTGCAAGAAAGCCAACAGATCAGCCAGGAGCCAAGAGGCTGATAAACCCTGCAGCACACACGTCCGGTTTCATATCTAACGTGGATGCCTAACGCCGCCTTCTGGCCCCAGCGTCCTCCCTTTGCTAGTGCACTCACGTAAGGCCGAACTTTCATTTGTTTTTCATCTGCAGTAAACACTCAAGTACTCTCAAACTGCCCTCACTAGTTCTTGATAACAAATTAGAGACTGTTTAGGACAGGGAAAATCTTGATTCCCTTTTAGCCTCAGATTTGGTGAACTAGAATTTAAGAGTCCTGTCCACATTGTTTAACACTTAGAAAGAGATGAACCTTAAAAACCCAGTTACCACTCTGGAGGATTTAGGGTTC
>NW_004567149.1:751986-753505 GCF_000260355.1 Condylura cristata | reverse complement strand
AAAAATCTGTATATAATGATTAAGCCTGTGACAAAGTGTTTCTGGAAATCAAATTAAAAGGCTATCAAATTTTTGATCAGTGAAATGATTCACAGGGGTTAAAGCACAATATGCAGTGATCTGCACCAGAACTTCAGGAGTTTGAATTCCAGACAGAAAGTGACCCAGGTTATCTGGCAGACCTGCTGGCTTGCCTGTTGCTCCCCTCAGCAGTGTATATCAGTAGATCAGCTTCCTACCCTCGGCTAAATCCTCTCACCCACTGCCCCCACCTCTGGCCTATACCCTTGTTCAACAAAAACATGAAAATTAGAACATTTAAAACCAAAATAGGAAATCAGTGAGCTGAAACTCTGCTGCCCCCTCAGCAGGGTTTCAGTAATCTGCCTGTTGTGCTCGCTGCTCTGTCTCAGGTGAGTCCTCTCACGCACTGTATCTCTAGCCTATACCAGCTTTTCTAGGCACAGCGAAATAAAACAAATATTTATAATCTGGCCAGAGGTTTAAGTTACAGTATCCACCAGTGATAAAGCGAGGGAGGCGTGTAGTTTATAGCAAACCAAAAAGAGTATTGAAGTTGTGAACTAATGGTCAGTTTGGCCATCACAGTCGCTACAGTCCTGTGAGATTTTTCTGATGTTTACAGATGTAACTTCAGGGATGCAACACTACCACTGGGAAACCAAAAGAGTATAAAAGGGAAACACTGGAGAATGTTTTCCTGCAGTCTATACACACATAATGTCTTTCACTGTGTGAATTCTCTGCTGTGTTGAGGTGTGACTGCCTCAGTGATATTTTCCAACATTCTTTACATTCATGAGTTTCTCTGCACTGTGAATACTCTTGGTGTTTCTTGAGGTCTGATGGCATGAGGTTTTCCTAAATTCTGTACATGCATTGCGTTTCTCTCTACGCTGATTAAGCTGGTGTATCTTGAGAATTTCCAACCTACAGAAAATTTTCCTCATTCTTTAGGCTCATAGGATCTCTTTCCACTGTGTGTAACCTGGAGTTTCTTTTATTTTAAATGTATTTGTTTATTCATACAGAACTTGGGTACAGGCCAGAGGTGCCGGGGGGTGAGAGGTTTCACCAGACACAGAGTGGGGAGAACAGGCTGATCGACTAAGTGCTTTGCTGAGGGTAGCAGTGGGAAGGTCAGGAGAGGTCTGCCATGTGGGTGACCTCTGGGACTGGGGATTGAACTTTTCATGGAGGTGACTGTAGTGCTGTTCCCTAACCTGTTACAGTACTGGAGGCCAAAACCTGGCATTTCTAACATCGACCTGCTTAAAGAATATTTTCCTACATTCTTTACATTCACAGAGTTTCCCTCCATGTGAATTCTCTGATGTACCTTGAAGGCTGACGGCCAGCAGAAACGTCTCCTACATTCTATACATTCGTAAGGTTTCTCTCCTGTATGAATTCTCTGGTGACTCTTGAAGGTTGAACGCCATGAGAAAGATTTCCACATTCTTTACACTCATAGGGCTTTTCTCCCGTGTGAATTCTT
>NW_004567149.1:746215-751886 GCF_000260355.1 Condylura cristata | reverse complement strand
TTCTCTCCTGAGTGAATTCTCTGGTGATCCTTGAGGTATGACTGCCGTGAGAAAGATTTCCCACATTCTGTACACTCATAGGGCTTCTCTCCTTTGTGAATTCTCTGATGTTTCTTGAGGACTGATGGCGATAAGAACTATTTCCCATATTCTTTACACTCATAGGGTTTCTCTTCTGAGTGATGTCTCTGGTGTTCCTTGAGTTGTGACAGCTGTGAGAGAGTTTCTCTCCCATGTGAATTCTCTGTTGTGTGCTGAGCTGCGAATGATGGCAGAGCGCTTTTTTACATTCTTTACACTCATAGGTTCTCTTTTCACTATGTGTAACCTGATGTTTCCTAACATGTACCTGCTTAAACAGTATTTTCCTACATTCTTGACACTCAAGAGTTTCTCTACTGTGTGAATTCTCTAATGTTGCCTGAGGGCTGACTGCCATGAGAAAGATTTCCCACATTCTTTACACTCATATGGTTTCTCTCCTGTGTGAATTCTCTGGTGTCTACGAAGACTTGACTGCTGGCAGAAAGTTTTTTTACATTCTTTACACTCATAGGGTCTCTTTCCACTATGTGTAACCTGATGTTTCCTAAGATCTATTTGCTTACAGAATATTTTCCTACATTCTTGACACTCATAGGGTTTCTCTCCTATGTGAGTTCTCTGACGTGCCTTCTCGGATGACTGCATCAGGAAAGACTTCCCACATTCTTTACACCCACAAGATTTCTCTATTGTGTGAATTCTCTGGTGTTTCTTCAAGGCAGACTAAAAGCAGCAAATTTTCCTACATTCTATACACTCATAGGGTCTTTCTCCTGTTTGAATTCCTTTATATGCCTTGAGGGCTGATGGCCAAAAGAAAGACTTCCCACATTCTTTACACCCATAGTCTTTCTCTCTGGTGTGAGTGCTCTGGTTTAGCTTTAGGCCTGGCTTCTGGAAGAAAGTTTCCCTACATTCCTTATATTCATGGGGCTCTGTTTTTGTGTGAATTGTCCCAGTGTGTAGAGAAGTACGAGTTCTGCTGCACAAATATCCTACCTTCTTTATGCTCACAGCGTTTCACACCTGTGTGATTTTGCTGACGTCCCTTGAGGGTTGGCATCCAGGATAACGATTTCAGACGCTTCTTATACTCATAAGGTTTATCCCCAGTAACAGGTCTCTGAAGTTTACTGAGGGGAGTATTGTCACAGGTCTTCCGACATTCAGAAGGCTGCTCACCTGTGTGGATTTTATAAACTTTAGTGAAAGAAGATATTTACTATTATCAGATAATCATATTCAAATTTTTCTCTCCTATGCTTGTGACAGTGAATATCCTGTAATCTTTGGCTCAAGTTATTCCACTTAGATTACATTTATGATGTGTACATTCAAAATATCTAAAACATCAATTTTGCTGGATTCTCAAAAAATACTGTCTCCCACTTGGGACATCTGTAGTGAGTCTCCTCTAAGGAGTCCTTGGCTGTGGACACTGGCATTTCACAGGTTTTCCCAGACTCATCACGTATGTAGGGAGTCTCTGCAGTAACACTGAGGACAAGGGGTCTTAAGCTGGGACCTGGGGAGCCGTTACTGAGCAAGAGGTCCGTGTGCTCCAGCTGCTGGATTCAATCCTTCCCGCCCTCCCTGCCCGGCAGGCACTGACTGACCTGAGAAAGTCTGCTCTGTGGGGCTCTCGCCAGTCCTTGGTGGTGCTTCTGCTTCCAAGCTGATGTTCACCTCAGGTCTCAGAACACAGAGTCCTGTTGATCAGGAACAATGAAGGACTTTGATCAAACTGGCAAGGGGTCATGACCTCTGGAGAATGACAATAGGGGCCTTCCTGATGGTGTATGCATTAAAGCTATCTGAGCCACAAAAGCGTGAGTTCAATCCCTGGGCAGGAAACAAAACCACATGACACCCAGACCACTCCTATCTCACCCAATGCTCCCCTCAACAGCTTGATTCGATAAACATGCCTTTCCTGGTGCTCACTCGGTCTCAAGTGTACGCTTTCACGCCCAAAACACTACCACTGACCTGTACCACAGCTCTTGTTTGCTAAAAATAAAATAAAGAAGTATTGGTCCTCCCTGGTGGCGCAATAGATTTGGATGCAGCACTGCAAGCTGACAACCACTCAGTGAGTATTCAATGTCCAGCTCCAGAGATGACCCACAGAGCACTGCAGTCCTCTCCTGACACTCCCGCTGCTCCCCCCAGCAAAGCATTTCATCAATCTGCATGTTCTGCTCCCCACTCCATCTCTGGTGAATAATCTCACCTGCCCAGCACCTCTGCCTGTACCCCAGTTCTGTATGCATGAATAAATAAATCTTTCAAAAACAAACAAGTATTAAAAATGAGATCTGCACGTGGCAGTGAGAGGTTTCTGTTGCTCACTGAGGGACAGCAGGTTCCCGTAGGTCTCCAGCATCACATCCCGGTACAGGCACCAGGGGCTGGAAGACAAAAATCTGAGGCTAAATGACACTTTGGGAACCAATGCTAAGAAGATTGGTATTTGAGAAAGAAAACTGAGATGTTCTCTTTGGGAACAAGTATTGGATATGACACTTAGGGACCATTGCCTGAGAAGAAGAGAGGATCTAAGGGGGGTGGGGGGTACCGAGGAGAAGAATTCATTGGTCTCAAGTGTCAGAGATGCAAAATCTGAGTTAAAATGACACACTGGGAATTAGTGTCTGAGGAAAGGACAGGCTCTGTGGAGAAAAACCTGAGAAATCCTCTTTGGGCAAAAGTGTCTCAGATGCAAAATGTGATGAGAAATGACTCTTTGGGATACAGTATCTGAGGAGACGACAGATCTATGTGGACAAATCCTGAGGAGGATCCTTTGTACACAAGTGTCTCAGGTGCAGAATCTTAGGATGACATAGAGCTATTGTTTACCTGCAGAGACCTTTCCACTTTGTCTAAATCCAGGGAATTTTTTAACAATTAGACACACAGCTTTATACTCAGTATTACCTTCAGTTCACTGTAATGATAAAAATGATGAGGATCATTTCAGACCATGGATGCATGATCTTCAATACTGCAAAGGAAGAGTGTTACTAAGAGTGACCTGCAAGTTACTAAACTTCATAACTATATAAATAACACTTATAGTCCAATCATCCAACCACATAAATCCATTGAGAATGTTTGCCAACAGAAAAAAAAAACAGGCGTAAGAGAACAATCGCCACGAAGACCAACATCTGGAGGACCCTGGTCACTGCTGCTAGTGTGATGTTTCCTGTTTGTAAAGATGAGAAAACCCTGAACTTCACCAACTGGGGGTCTGCTCCTGACAACACCGCAGCCGCTGCCGAAGCCCCTTCCCCGTCACCTGTTCTGGAGCTCCAGGAATCCCCGGGGCAGGAGCAGCAGTTACACCTGTGGTATGTTATAGTTAGAGAAAAGGCTGTGCATAGCTGCAGTCTCTCACAAGCTGCAACCACGTTTGGGGTGAGAACTACTGTAAAACTATGAAGTAAAAGCACTTGTGAGGTGAATGACAGCATTTGCACGTGATGCAATGACACCTTGAAGGTTTTAACCTGAGGCTCGGACCTTATGGAGGACACTCGACACCACGGAGCTGTTCTGAGGCTGGATAGGGTCACCCGCACTCTGCCCTCCACCACGGCCTCCCAGGGATTTACAGTTTAGGCTCATCTGACAGCCTCTGGTTCTGTTTACTGTCCAGATAGTCCTCTCTGGTATTTCACCAGCGCCAAGGTTTAAGGGAAAACGGTCTCAGCACGTCTGAGACTCAAGCCCGGGTCCATGCTTTACGGGTGGTGGTGGTGGCAGGAGAGAGGGACCTGCAGCTCCCAGGAGGTGGCCCACTGCATGATCTCCGCCCCAGGACTTGGCCCTCAGCATTCCCACAGGTAGGAGGCGGCACGGGGATAGACAATACGTGGCCCTGAGGCCTGCGGATGGCAGGTGGCCCTGGAGGCGGCAGACACAGCAGGAAACACGGTTCCAAGTGTCCACACGTAACGAGCACGAGAAGAGAGAACACGCGCCCTGTCCACAAGATGACCCGAGGGACACGAGGAAATGGCAGCACCTGCGAGAGCCACGTGGGGAGTGAGAGCGACTTGACACAGAACTTGGTGAAGTCCGGAACCCGAGTGTTGTGCCCAGACACAGCGGATGTCGAGGGACCCTACCTGGGAGCAGCAGATTTAACTGTCCTGCAGGCACACACTAAAAGGGTCAATAGTGGGTTTATTTACAAAGGGGAAAGGAAAAGGTACAACCCAAGTTACCTGGAACATCCTACCAGCTCTGCTGACTTGGTGCCATCAACACACTGAAAGCTCATTTAAGGCCAAGCGACCAGCCACCAGCCACAGGGTCCCGGAGAGCATGGAACACGGCTCCCTTATAGACCCGCAGATTTCCCAGAATGCCTGCTTAGCTCCGCCCTTGGGCCCTCACAGTTCTCCACTTGGTATTGCTGGGAGCTGTACTTTACTGGAGTAGGGGGTGGAGCCCCAAAACTCTGCAGAGTTCCTTTCCCTCTAACAGTAGGGTCTGGTGTCCAGCAGAAACCAGGTCTAGGCAAGGCAATTTTAATTCTCTGTGGTTGTCTTTCAGACGGTTCCAGGGCCCTCCCTGCAGGGGTCACCAGTTCACTAAAGCAGCACTGTGAGCTGTCCACAGCCACGGCAGCAGGAAACCCATCCCCACACAAGCAGTGACCACACAGCGTGGATACCTCTCCTGTGCCGCCTGCTGCTCCCGTCAGTGGTGTATTTCATTCACTCAGTGTGTCTGCTCCCCACTGTGTCTCTGGTGCATCCTGTCACCACCGCTGCACCTCTGGCCTGTACCCCAGCTCAGCATACATAAATAAATCTTTTCAAAAGGTGATGCCGTAGTGCAAGCATGCGTGACTTAATACTGCTGGGAGTTAATTCTTTTTTTTTTTTTCAAAAGATTTATTTATGCATACAGAACTGGGGTACAAACCAGAGGTGTAGGGGCAGTGAGAGGTTTAACCAGAGACAGAGTGGGGCAAAGTGAAGACATACACTGCTGAGGGGAGCAGCAGCAGGTCAGGAGAGGTCTGGGACACCAAGTGGATCACCTCTGGGGCAGGCGGGAATCAAACTCATGCTGATGACGTGGATTTAGCTTTTTAGTGCTGTGCTTGAACCCACTGCACCACCCGGGAGGGCCTTAGAGTTAATTGTTATACATTCAAAAGTGTTTAGTTAAAAAGCAAAAACTTGGGAGTTGTCAAAGAGACACAATAACTGACCTGGTCTGTGTTAACAGACATTAAATGCAGTTTTGTTGTATCTGAACTTCGCTGGATACAGCTCCTTTCCAAAAATCCTAAGCCACTGTTTCCTCCCTTTAAGGAAGTCCCTTTGTTCCTCAGGAAAGCACCTTAATTGGAGTTTTCCTTCCCGTCTCCTAGCCAAAAATTACAAGCACAAAAATCTCTGGGATATGAAATTCTTTCATTTGTAATTCTCTAATTTGAACTTCCTATCCTAGGGAAAAACGACAGCTCCAAGTGGAACCTCTATCTGAAATGTTATTTATATCATCACTGAAATGGTGGTGTATTTCCTCTCTACAACTAAGGACCTAAGTTGAACAGTAAAAACTGTTCACTGCTTCATGAGCTTTGGGGTTTACTTGGTTT
>NW_004567149.1:743942-745225 GCF_000260355.1 Condylura cristata | reverse complement strand
GGGCGGGTCAGGAGAGGTCTGCCACGCCATGTGGTCACCTCCGGGGCAGGCGGGAATCGAACTCATGCGGAAGTGGCTCTAGCTTCTCAGTGCTGTGCTTTAACCCGCTGCGCCACCAGGGAGGGCCAGGAAAACCTTTTTTGATCTACAGAACGAGATTCTATTAATCACTATTTCTGGAATAGTTTGGTCAACCTAGTCGCTATATCCAACATAAGAATTGGAGGAAAATTTATGGCCTTTGATTACTATCCTATTAATCTTATCTAACAAACACTTTTATGTGAAACGAGGTCGGGGTGGAAGTTGAGGGAAACAGTAGGAAAGCTTATTATTACTCATAACTCTATTACTTAAAAACAAACTACAGATCTCTTACTGGGCACTGGGCAGGAAATGATGACAGCCGTTGGTTCCCAGAGCTCTTGGTGCAGACACGCCTCCTGTCATCGTGGCGCCCAACTCTGCGCCGGCGCCCTCAAGCAGACAAATGTTATTTGGAAACGTACTGTGCCGTTCAGTCGTCCAGCACTATTGTTCTTAAACCCATGGATCCAGTCCATCATAAACCACTGACTCTATTGAATGAGTAACTGGACAGTCGCCGCACTTCTTGAAAATGGCCCCAAAGAAAGTATCCACCAGGGACCAGCTGTGGAATTTCTCGATTTTCAGGGTTTCCCACACACCAAGACTCGGTCACAGGTGTCACACTCACACCAAAATACTCTCCCTAGTGCAGTTACGTAAGACCAAATTTTCATTTGTTTTTCATCTGCAGTAAACACTCAAGTACTCTCAAACTGCCCTCACTAGTTCTTGATAACAAATTAGAGACTGTTTAGGACAGGGAAAATCTTGATTCCCTTTTAGCCTCAGATTTGGTGAACTAGAATTTAAGAGTCCTGTCCACATTGTTTAACACTTAGAAAGAGATGAACCTTAAAAACCCAGTTACCACTCTGGAGGATTTAGGGTTCTTCTAATAAAATCTGTATATAATGATTAAGCCTGTGACAAAGTGTTTCTGGAAATCAAATTAAAAGGCTGTCAAATTTTTGATCAGTGAAATGATTTGAGGGCCTCCCTGGTGTCACAGGGGTTAAAGCGCACTATGGGGGGACCTGCATCCAGTACTTCATGAGTTTGAATTCCAGCAGAGAGGTGACCCACTTATCTGGCAGACCGCTGCTGTCCCGTCCACTGCTCCCCTCAGCAGTGTACTTCAGTAGATCCACCATTCCCCCTCCTGCCCTGTCTCCTCTCACCCACTGCCTCCACCT
>NW_004567149.1:740601-741460 GCF_000260355.1 Condylura cristata | reverse complement strand
TAAGTGTGAGTTCTGCTGCACAAATTTCCTACCTTCTTTATGCTCACAGTGTTTCAGACCTGGGTGGATTTTTTTATGTCCCTTAGGTGTTGACTTACAGGATAATGATTTCAAACTCTTCTTACAATTGTAAGGATTTTCCCCAGCAACAGATCTCTGAAGTTTACTGAGGCGAGTACTGTCACAGGTCTTCCAACATTCAGAAGGCTGCTCACCTGTTTGGATTTTATAAGCTTTAGTGAGAGCAGATATTTACAATTATCAGATAATCATATTCAAATTTTTGTCTCCTGTGCTGTGACAGTGAATATCCTGTAACCTGCTGCGAAAATTATTCCACTTACATTATATTTATGCTGTGTATACTCAAAATATCTATGAAAAATCAATTTTGCTGAATTCTCAAAAAATACTGTCTCCCACTTGGTACATCTGTAGTTAGTCTCCTCCAGGGAGTACTCGCTTTTACTGTGGACGTGGAGAGTTCACAGACTTTTCCAGACACATCACATGTATAGTGAGTCTCTGCAGAAACACCAGGGAAGAAGGGGTCCTAAGGCTGGGTCATGGGAAGCCGTTACTGGCCAACAGGTCTGTGTGCTCCAGCTTCTCGACTCGCCCCTTCCCACCCTCCCTGCCCGGCAGGCACTGACTGACCTGAGAAAGTCTGCTCTGTGGGGCTCTCGCCGTCCTTGGTGGTGTTTCTGCTTCCAACCTGATGTCCAACTCAGGTTTCATAACACAGAGTCCTGTTGATGTGGAATAACGAAGGATTTTGATCAAACTGGTGAAGCATCATGGCCTCTGAAGAATGACTACAGGGTCCTTCCTGGTACTGCAGGGGCTAACATGTCACTGC
>NW_004567149.1:735914-736856 GCF_000260355.1 Condylura cristata | reverse complement strand
GGACTTAAAGACAACTCCTGTCTCTCATCTTAGTTGTGGAACTTCTGTCACTCGGCTCTTCAGCCAGTCCCGAGGAAGTTTTGCTGACTCAAATCAGACAGCACCTACATATACTGTCTGTGGGGCAGCCCCTGGGCTCAGCAACAGCTGCCTGGACCTTTGCTCCAGCGTTGAGACCACTGGCAGGTCTCTGCTGCCTTTCTGGGCTGCCCTTTTGTCCACCTTGAGATATGGTTCTAGTCTGTTCTATAAAAAAATCTATTTCCTTGTGTTTCCCTACAAAATGCTTATTGGTAAAGCAAAAACTTCTAAAAAAAAGCGCATTGGACCTGTACAAGTTGTTTCTTATTCAAATTAATTGACTTGGTTGTGGAGAACGGATATTCTCAGAGCAGTTTGCCCAAATGAATTACAACTGAGTCAATGTTAAGATGCTGTCACTTCACATTTTATTTCACACAATCAGTATTTTGGGAGGAAAACTTGCAAACGGATAGAATCACCTCCCTCTATAAGCTTCTCAAGGTCCAAGGTGGAAATGTCCGACCCGGCTCACGGCACATTCTTCAAGAAAATGGAGCCACGAGGCCTCCGTGGTGGTGCAGGGGGTTGAGTCTCGGCACTCTGAAGTCCCAAACGCTCGGCCACGGATCGAGATGGTACCCGCCCCTCACACCACCGGGCAGAAGCCCGGCTCCCACTCACACAGCTGGAGATGCCCACAGCGGGCCGCTGGGATGATGCCAGACTCACCTCAGAGCAGTGAGACCCAGCTGGGCAGCCCCAGGGTTGGAGGGACAGGGAGAGGCGGCAGCCCCGGGAGGCTGCATGAGGGTCAGAAGCGCTGGGAGCTCTCTGAGGGAGCCGGACACAGCGTGTAGTCACCGCCCACAGTGCTGAACAGCCTGGGCAGCAGAGCTTGCCCCCAAGGTGGCCAGGGAC
>NW_004567149.1:722853-731190 GCF_000260355.1 Condylura cristata | reverse complement strand
CAGCGCGCCACCCTGGGGACCCCCCCCCGCCCCGCTCACACAGCAACGGCACGACGTGGAAACGCCCCGCGGGCTCGGCCTCCGCAGCGACCAGGCTGACGCTGACTGCCCACCGACCCAGCGCGGCGACGCTCGGCCCGGCCCGCCCGGACCTGGGAGCCGGTGGCTAGGCCGCGCCAGCTCCCCGGGCGTCTGGGTGTTGACTTCGTTTCCTCAGACCCAGTTACACTTGCTGACCACGGCAGGTGCAGCGCTGACCCCTGACTCCTGCGCTTCCCGCCGCCGGGGGATCAGCGTTCTCGTCTTCCCACCTCAGGGAGCGCGAGCTGTAGCCCCCCTTTTCTTCGCCGCCCCCTACAGGGCCGCCTGTGGGCTTTTGGGTCCTCACCTGGTGTCCCGGCCCCCTAACCCCCCGCCAGGGTCTCGACCACGGCTGGTCGCGCATGTGCGGCCACTCGCTGGCCCTGGACAGCTGCCCCCGCCTACCCCTCCCTCCTCGGGCTTTCTCGGGGTCCCGGGTCTGAAGGCTGCCGTCCCGTTCTGAGGGGCGAGCGAAAGTCGTGCTTCCGCCCCCAGCAGCAGCCTGAGCCCCAACATGGTAGCATAAAGGGGAGCGGTCCTCGCGGCCTATCCACCCGGGGACGTAGTGACCCCCACGTGCCAGCTGTTTCAACGGCCCGCGAGGGGGTCGCAGTCGCCCTCATAGCCAGCGCCTGACTATACTTTGTACAGCCTGGCCTGGCCCCCAAGAGCCCCCCAAGAGCGGAGACTATGGCCACTTCCCAGGCACTGGTCACTCCTCATACTCTGGAGGGTCAGTCAAGGGGAGCACTTCTGGAGGTCACGGGAGGGTTGCTGGGCTCCCCACATCCACACATAGGCCTAAGGGCCCTTTCATTGTCTCTAGGGGACTAAAGGCCCAGGAGGACCCCTCCTCCGCCCCAAGGGCCTGGCACCAGCACTGGGCAGCAGGTGGGGAGGGGGCTCCGGATGGATCAGTGAGGGGATTTGGGTTTCTGGCTGGAACCGAGGCTCCTCTCATTTGTAAATTCAAACATTTTTACAAACTTTTTGAAATTATCAATATATTGTTTGACCCACAAGCCTTATGTTGCTTTTGTTTTAAAAAAGTGAAAATAAAACACTGATTTAAACTCCAGACCCTTCCAGAGGTCCAGGACCAGAGTCTGAAAGTCGTGCAATCTGTGGAGAGGAAAAGGCAACAAGATGAGCGATGCTGTGACGTTTCACAAAAGATTTGAAATGACTGAAAGGCCCTTGCTCTGCCCAGCTCTTGGCCTTCAACAACAAACAAACCACAAAAAGAACAGGACAGGATAGATTGGAATTCCTGTCTCCAGATCCACCTGCCCCATGTGGACGTCCATCCTCAGGGTCTTGCACCTGCTTTTGTCTTTCTCACCCTGGAGCCCAAATCCTGATGATGCCCTCAGAGATCCCAGTCACCAAGATGTGGCAGCCAAATAACGCATGGACACATCTGAGGAAGGGCAGCCGTGGGCTGACTTCTGGGCAGGTGGCTGGCCCAGCCTACGGGGTCAGGGCTTCATCAATGATTAGGGCGTGAAGGCTCAAATTAAGAAATGAGGAAGGACAGAACATCTGGGGGCAGCCAGAATTATCTCAAGGGACCCTAAGAATGCCAAAGAGCTCAAAAGTCCCCTTTTTAAAATGGGAACTTTATCTTTGGCTGTAAACACTTCACTCTAAATAAACAGAGCGCAACCCTGAGAAGTAAGTACTCTTTGGGCTCCACTGGCTGGAAGACAAAAATCTGAGGCTTAATGACACTTTGGGAACTGATGGCTCAGATGATTGGTATTTGAGAAAAAAAAAAAAAAAACTGAGAGGTTCTCTTTGGGAACAAGTATTATATATATAACATCATAGTCAAAGTGACATTTAGGGACCATTGCCTGAGAAGAAAAGACCTGAGGGGGAGAAAAAACTGAGGAGAATTCTCTGGGCTCAAGTGTCAGAGATACAAAATCTGAGTTCAAATAACACACTGGGAATTAGTGTCTGAGGAAAGGACAGCCTCTGAGGAGAAAAACCTGAGAAATCCTCTTTGGGCAAAAGTGTCTCAGATGCAAAATGTGACGAGAAATTACTCTTCAGGATCCAGTGTCTCAGGAGTCCACGGGTCTATGTGGAGAAATCCTGAGGAGGATCCTTTGTGCACAAGTGCCTCAGGTGCAGAATCTTTGATGACATAGAGCTATTGTTTACCTGCAGAGGTATTTCTACTTTGTTTACATCCAGGGAATTTTTTTTTTAAAAATAAACACACATCTTTCAACTAAACGAGGGCAGGGAGGAGAACTAGGGGCCACCAGGACCGAGCAGGCGCCCCCTGGCGGGGCGAACAGCGGAGCAGCCAGGGGAGACCCGTGAGCAGTGAAGGGTGCAAATGCAGGACGCCCAGGGCAGACAAGGGCACCTGAACGTATCAGTCAGCCACAGTAGGGGGGAGAGGCTGTGGAGTTCCAAAAAGGGGTTCAGAGGAGGCGGAGCAAGGGAGGGAGCAGGAACCCGGAGTTTGTAATGTCTGATGTTTGGAGACCCTGGGAATAGAGAAAGAAATGGGGGACAGGACAGGTGATTCTCTTTGTTTAGGCGGCAAGAAGAAATCGGTATCACACTTCTGCAGGGAACTTTGAATGTAAAATATTAGAATATGAATATTATATGTGTGTGTAGTAAAAGAAGCCGTCAGTCAATTTTTGGGAAAAGGCCTAAGAAAATGCTTTGAACACCAATAAAATTATTTACTTGCAAAAATCCTAAGCAGTATTTTCTTAGATGAACAAATACATGGAAACAATCTGATGTAGTACTCCAGGAAATAGTCCAATATATGAAAATACATATACATGAAAATGTACCAATTAGGTGCGATAATTTTCAGTAGTTTTCAATAGCCTGAAAAATAGTTAAGTCCTAGTGTTTTTTGAAGGAAGAAAGGTACAAAGTTGTAGACATAGTGTTAGTCCAGCAAGAACAAAAAACCATAGCGAAACAACATACTGGGTATGCAGAATAGAATGGAGAATTATTTTGCATTATGTGGAATACTACACAACAGTGAAAACTGGGAGGCTTTCATGAAATTCAATATGAGGATCATCTTGCCTACATCTTGTTGGTGAGTGGAAGTTAAGATATAAAATGAACGTAATAGGATTCATTTAAATTTTAAATACCAGACAAAATTAAAATCATCACTATACACTTAGGTGATGAATTGCCATCAAGGCCAAGGGAGATAATTATCGTGACGGCAATACTGTCGTGAGGAAGAGAGAAGATGATTATGACACAATGTGACTTTACATTTCTTCACACAGTCGGAAAGTTCATTTTGAATTCTAAAATGTCACGTATATACGACTGGACCTTACGCACAGGTGTTACATTTCACAATTCAAAGTGCTCAACTATGAGGGAGAAAAGAAGCTAAATCATAAAGTAGTTATATTTTTCCAAAAAAAATTTTATTTACCCAAGGGAATTGCAACTGAGATGGAAAAATGCACCAAAAATATGTAAAAATAAAGTGTTACAAAATTAAAAAAAAATTTATGCACACAATAGCTATGGTGTAGGGTGGGGTGAGAGGACTCCCCACTGACAGTGTGGGGGAGCATAACAGGTGGATCTATTGAGATACACGCTGAGGGGGGCAACGGGGACCCATGGGGTCTGCTATGTGCTGTGGTACAGGACAGAACTCAGGCCACAATAGCTCGCAATAGCTTGAGAGTGCTGAGGCGTTCACCCTGGCACTATCAGGTCGGCCCGGAAAGTATTTCTCCTTTGAAGAAAAACCATAGCTCACTATTCCTCTTTTAATTTATTCTATAGTTCGAATTTTGTACACCTCAGCTTTTCAGTTTTAGAACCAGTCAACCAGGTAATTTTTTTACAATATAATAGATTATTTTTACATCATTTTGTGCCTTTTTCCATACCCATTGTAATCTCCATGGGTCTCCCATCACCAAATCACCCGTGTGCCATCACCACAGTCCCGTGCATTTCCCTCCCCCCACTGTTTTTGATCCCATTCCCCACTCCACCCCACAAAATGTCTCAGGTATATAGCTGTCCATTATTATTATTATTCTTTTCTCCCCGGTCCTTTATACTCCTGCTATGAGTGAAACTATCTGGTATTTTTCCTTTTGTTTCTGGCTGATTTCACTAAGCATAAATAAATCTTTAAAAAAAAAACCACAAACTTGGAAGTTGTCAAAAATAGACACAATAATTGACCTGATCTCATGTGGTTTTATTGTATCTGAATTTTTTTTTCTGCTGCTTTTTTATTTTAAAATTTATTAATTTATCTATGCATACAGAACTGGGGTACAAGCCAGAGGTTCTAGGGCAGTGAAAGAATCCACAAGAAACAAAGTGGGGAGCAGAACAAGCTGATTGATGAAGTACACTGCTGAGGGGAGCAGCGGGTGGGTCACCCCCAGGCCTGGGGATTGAACTCCCACTGAAACAGCTGCAGCTAGCGTGCAGTACTGTATCCTAACTTACTGCCTCCAAAAAGGGTCCTGTATCTGAATTTTTGTGGATAAAGCTTCTTTCTAAAAATCTTAACCCACTATTTCTTCCCTTAAACAAGTACCTTTGTTCCTCAGGTAAGCACCGTCAATAGTTTTCCTTCCCTTCTCCTAGTCAAAAACTAATTTAAAAACACAAAAATCTCTGGGATATGAAATTCTTTCATTTGTCATTCTGTCACTACTTCATGAGCTTTGAGGTTTACTTGGTTTTTATTCTGGGAAAACTCCTATTTGTTGTCCTCTCACCTAAAAAAATAAAATGTGTTTATGGATGAGTTAGCTAAACCAGAACAGCTCTTAGGATGCCTTCAAGTGGATAATACCAGTCTGACCAGTGAATTAGCTGAAGTTAAGGTGGGACAAGACCTCCTGTGGGGCCTGAAAGTTTCACGGAATGACAGATGGACTTTTTCAGGACCAGGATGCCAATGAGGGTGCTGGGATGACCTGGTGACCACATAGAGATTCCTGCTCCATACTTCCCTCCAGAGTATAACTGCAAATGTGACCCTGGGGAGGTGTGGAAGCTCCCTGGCGTGATTGTGCCAGGGAAGGTGGGGGCCGGATGGAAATCTCCTTTTGGTCTGAGGGCAAAAATGAAGATGAAATTCTGCCACAACAGTGCTACAATCTAAAAATTAAAAAACTAAAGGGTCCTAACTCTAAATGCTGACAAAGTAAGGTGTGTTCAGAACTATATATGCTAAAGGTCTCGGGAAAATTTAGTGTCAAAATAAAATGGCCTTCTCTGAAACATGGGATAACACAGGAAAGTGAGAAAAAAAAGTGGGGAAGGTCTGAGAGACGTTCTCGCAGGCTGGAGTGACTTGCTTTAGAAATACTGCCAGAGTCCAATTCCAGCCCAGGTAGGGTCTCTTGCAGGAAAGGACAGCGTCGGGGGAGGGGAGGGGAGAGAAATGAGGAGACACAGACACTTGATGGGGTGAAACATCTTCTGCTGATTGTCTCAGCAGGTCCTTATTTATATATTACAAGCAAGTGTGGGATGACATCAGTGTGTGCACAAAGCAGAAAGATAACGAAATCACATTTTGTTTTTTAAAGACAGTTCGGGGTCTTCTGAGCACTTGCTGAGGCTGTGACATTCATCATTAATTAATGAAAAGTACAATTCACAAATACAATGTTCCCATAGTGATCAGTCATCAATAAACAAACATTCCCATGGCGATCAGGGAGCTGATACAACTTAAGCAGTCATCCTGCTAATACTACAACGACCACACATCCGAACGGCACAGATCTAACGTTCAGGAACCAGGAGTCAGAAAACTCCCAGGCCGAGCACACTGGCATTCCCCTGCCCCTAAGGAAAACCTTTTTTGATCTACAAAAGGAGCTTCTATTAATCACTATTCCTGGAATAGTTTGGTCAACCTAGTCACTATATCTAACGTAAGAATTGGAGGAAAATTTATGGCCTTTGACTACTATCCTATTAATCTTATCTAACAAACACTTTTATGTGAAACGAGGTCGGGGTGAAAGTTGAGGGAAAGGGTAGGAAAGCTTATTATTATTCATAACTCTATTACTTACAAGGAAACTATGTTACTTAATTACTAAACCAATCAATCCAATCATCAAGTAATTACTGATTCCACATTGACTGATTATGTGGAGAACTGCTATGCTTCTTGGAAATGGCCATAAACAAAGAGGACCCAGCAAAACCGGCTGTGGAATTTCCTGACTTTTCAGGAACTTCCCACTCCCCCCCACAGACCGCCAGGACTTTGTCATACAAGGTGGGTAGCACAGCTCGCACCCAAGTTCTGAACTCTACTCTGTGTACTTACGGAAGAGCAAACTTAATCCTCTCACCCACTGCCCCTGCCTCTGGCCTATACCTTTGTTTGACACAAATGTTAAGATTAAATGCCCCCTGCTGTCTCAGGTGAGTCCTCTCACACACTGTTTCTCTAGCTACACCTACCTTTTATAGGCACATATAGTTAGAAAATCTGTAAAATCTCCTGGCCAGAACTAAGTTACAGTCTCCACCAGCGATAAAGTGAGGGAGGCATACAGTTTACAGCAAACCAGAACACAATATTGAAATCGTGAACTAATGGAAAGTTTGGCGAACTAGGTCACAGTGCAGAGATTTCTCTGGTGTTTACAGAGAGGTAACTTGAGGGAGAACGTTTCCCTACATTCTCAAAATGCGTAAGGTCTTTCACCTGTGTGAATTCTCTGTTGTATGCAGAGGGATGACTGCCTCCGTAAAATGTTCCAACATTCTTTACGTTCATGAGTTTCTCTCCATTGTGAATACTCTGGTGTTTCTTGAGATCTGATGACTGAGAAAGTTTTCCTGCATTCTGTACATTCATAGCGTGTCTCTCCACTGTAAGCTGATGTATCTTGAGAATACCCTGCCTACAGAAAATTTCCCTACATTCATTACATGAGGTTTCTCTCCTGTGTGAACTCTACGGTGTTGCCTGAGGTTCAGAAAGTTTGTGTTCATTCTTTAGGGTCTGTTTCCACTGTGTATAACCTAATGTTTCTTAAGATCTACCTGCTTAAAGAATGTTTCCCTATGTTCTGTACATTCATAGAGTTTCTCTCCATGTGAATTCTCTCATGGACCCTGAAGGCTGACAGCCAGCAGAAACGTTTCTTACATTCTTTACATTCGTAAGGTTTCTCTCCTGTGTGAATTCTCTGGTGATTCCTGAAGGCTGATTTCTGTAAGAAAGTTTTCCCGCATTCTTTACACTCATAGGGTTTCTCTGCTGTGTGAATCCTTTGGTGTCTCCTGAGCTTCGACATCTGGCAGAAAGCTTTTGTGCATTCTTTACACTCAAAGAGTCTCTTTCCACTGTGTGTAGCCTGGTGTTGCTTAAGGTCTCCTTGCTTAAGGAATATTTTCCTACATTTTATGCACTCATTGGGTTTCTGTCCTATGTGAAGTCTCTGGTGTTTCTTGAAGGCTGCCTGCCAGCAGAAAGTTGCCCTACATTCTTTACACTCATAGGGTTTCTCTCCTGTGTGAATCCTGTGGTGATTCTTGAGGTCTGACTGCCGTAAGAAAGATTTGCCACAATCTTGACATTCATGGGGTTTCTCTCCTGTGTGAATTCTCTGATGTTCCTTGAGGACTGACGGCCATAAGAAACATTTTCCACATTCTTTACACCCATAGGGTTTCTCTCTGGTGTGAGTGCTCTGGTTTAGCTTTAGGCCTGGCTTCTGGAAAGTTTCCCTACATTCCTTAGATTTATAGGGTTTTGCTTTTGTATGAATTGTCTGGTGCGTAGAGAAGTGTGAGTTCTGCTGTACAAATTTCCTACCTTCTTTGTACTCATAGCGTTCCACACCTGTCTGAATTTCCTGACATCCCTTGATATTTGACTTGCAGGATAACGATTTCAGACTCTTATACTCATAAGGTTTCTGCCCGGGAACAGGTCTCTGAAGTTCACCGAGGGGAGTATTGTCACAGGTCTTACAACATTCAGAAGGCTGCTCACCTGTTTGGGATTTTGTAAACTTCAGTGAGAACAGGAATTTGCAAGTATCAGCTAATCATATTCAAACGTTTATGTCCTGTGTTTCTGACAATCTGCTGAAATCTCTTGCTAGAATTATTCCCACTTAGATTATATTTATGTTGTGCATATTCAAAATATCTATGAAAACCCAATTTTGCTGGATTCTCATAAAATACTGTCTACTACTTGGTATATCTGTCATGAGTCTCCTCTATGGA
>NW_004567149.1:720611-721870 GCF_000260355.1 Condylura cristata | reverse complement strand
GTAGGTCTCCAGCATCACATCCCGGTACAGGGTCCTCTGAGCGTCGTCCAGGTCCTGCCACTCCTCCCAGGTGAAGGTCACAGCCACGTCCTCCAGTGACACCATCCCTGGAAGGGCAGGGCTCTGGGTCACAAGTGTGCAGCCTGGGAGTTCACTGAGTGTTTGATCGTGTAAGGGGTGAGCCGAGCGTTGAACTCCATACTCGGTGATACAGAGAGAGCGCAGGGATGCAGCCTACCTGTGTATGTTTGGGGCAGATTTATTCATGTGGGTATGCACAGAGAAGCAGAGGCTACACCGGCGGTATGGGCGAGATTCCTCACTAGAGGGGGGATGAGGGAGCGGTGGGTGAGCAAGGGGAGGCCCGCGTGCTCTGTGCAGATCACCTACCTGGCCACAGACCAAAGCCTACCCGTCTGGACCCAGCTTGACAGCACTGAGACGTTTACCCCTCCCACACTGCCAAGATTTGCTCCTCGTTCTATCTGTTGCTAACATTGTTCCACTTAGATTACACTGTTGTGTATGTCAGGGCTCTCTGTATTCCACAGTGAAGCAATGGATGAAATGGAGAAGTATGTCTGCCTACTTCTGACTTACTCCACATGCACCATCCCATCCTGTTCGATCCCTGCTATCTCGAAATCAGGGTTTCCTTTCTACAGCTCAGTAGTATTCCACAGCAGCATACAAAACTTTTTGAGCTACATAAATCTAGGATCACCCCCGTTAGTTATATGTCCCCATAACACACCAACCCCCTAGGCGTCCTTCTTCCTACCCCCCCATGGTAGGTACTGGGCCTCTCCCCACTCTCGCTCCTTCTACTGTGGCTGTCACACAGCTCTGAAGAGGGTGACCCCTCACCAGGCTTCTTTACCTTATGGGCTGCTCACCAAAGTTCTCTCAAAACATTAAAGGCTGAAACACACGCACACGCACACACACACCATAAAACAGTAACCTGCCTATCTGCAGCCAGTCACCGGCCTCTTCATACAACTAGTCCCCCACTATCCAAACCATAACAAAGGGAAGGGGCAGCTGGAGCAGCACCTGCCCAGCCCCGCCAGCGGTGACCCCGGAACTAACTGCAGGCTCAGTCTCCTCAAAGTCAGACCCTGAGTCACTGCAGAGTCCCCAGTGGAGCAGCAGGACACTGCAGAGACCCGCCAGCCCGGGGGAGGCCTCTGCGCAGGAAGCGCCTCTGCTGACAGCACTGCCCGTCCTCTGGGAAACTGCCCGGGCAGGAACTCTGC
>NW_004567149.1:718247-718761 GCF_000260355.1 Condylura cristata | reverse complement strand
GCCTCCGTGGTCACGCCCAGCCGCCTCCATGGACTCGCCCGCCGCCTCTGTGGCTGCGTGTGTCCTCCGTGGTCACGCCCACCCAGCCGACCCCATAGCAGGACAGTCCCTAACCTCCACCTTCACGCAGGCAAAGGTCTCCTGCCTGCCCCAAGGACAGAGTCCAGAACATCCCCAGAAGCTCCCGGGTGGCAGCGCGGGTCTCACGTGTTCGAAAGCCTGAAAGCCGCTCTAGGGATTTCTGATTAGTGACCACGGGGGAGTGGACGCCCCGGCCTGCGCCCTGGGAAGGTAGAGTTTCGGGGGCTGAGGATTTGCTTCTCCCTAGCGCCTCCAGACCCCAGGTCTCGCCTCCCTGCCCTCCTCCGCTGTGCCTGTCACCCACCCTCACCACCATGAATGGTGAGCGCTGCCTTTGCTTTTTGTTGTTAAAAATGTGTTTATAGGCCCTCCCTGGAGGCACAGTGTGTTAAAGCCCAACACTAAGAATCTTAAGCCACTCCCGCATGAGTTC
>NW_004567149.1:697954-698479 GCF_000260355.1 Condylura cristata | reverse complement strand
TCTTGAGGCCTGAGGGCCATAAGAAAGATTTCCCACATTCTTCACATTCATAGGGTTTGTCTCCTGAGTGAATTCTTAGATGTTCCTTGAGGGCTGATGGCCAAAAAAATGATTTCGTACATTCTTTGCACTCATAGAGTTTCTCTCCTGAGTGAATTCTCTGATGTTCCCTGAGGGCTGACGGCCATAAGAAAGTTTTCCTACATTCTGCACACTCATAGGGTTTCTCTCCTGAGTGAATTTTATGATGTTCCTTGAGGTATGACTGGCGTGAGAAAGTCTTCTTACATTCTGTACACTCATAGGGTTTTTCTCCTTTGTGAATTCTCTCGTGACGCTTGAGGGTTGACTGGCGTGAGAATGTTTTCTTACATTCTGTACACTCATAGGGTTTCTCTCCTGAGTGACTTCTCTGGTGACGCTTGAGGGCTGACTGCCATAAGAACGATTTCCTACATTCTGTACACTCATAGAGTTTCTCTCCTGAGTGAAATCTCTGATGTTGCTTAAATGTTGACTGCCATA
>NW_004567149.1:691176-692688 GCF_000260355.1 Condylura cristata | reverse complement strand
TGCTGAGGACCAGCTTTGGCTGAGGTAGTGTGGGTCTCAGACCTTCAGGAAAGCGAGGTGTCTGCAAAAGTGAGACAGCGGAAAGGACACAAGGAGAGTGAAAAGGGGGAGAAGGGTAGGAAAATGAGGAGGCGCAGACACCTGTTCAGGGAGAAAGCCTCTTCTGCCCACTGTCCCCTCTGGTCTTTATTATACATACAAGCTGGCGGTGGGATTACATCCCTGTGCACACAAAGCAGAAAGCTTAACAACTTAACAACTCACACTTTCCTTAAGGACAGCTCAGGACTTTTTGATCTCTTACAGAGACTGTAATATTCATCATTCATGAATAAAAAGTACAGTTGATACACAAGATGTTCCCCTAGTGATCAGTTATCAAACAAAATATTCCTATGGTGAATTGTTAACAATATGCAAAATGTTTCTATGGTCATCAATCAGCTATTACAACTTAAGTAATCATTTTCTTAATAGTGCAATGAACATACATCTTAAAGTTAAAAGATCGAATGTCAAGGAACTAGAAGTCAGAAAACACCAACGCCCAGTATACTGACATTTCCCTGCCCCTAAGGAAAAATCCCTTTTTTGATCTACAAAAGGAGCTGCTATTAATCACTGTTTGTGCAATTCTTCTGTCAGCCTAGTCTCTATATCTAACATAAGAATTAGGGGAAATTTTCTTTCTTTATGCTCACTCATTATTATCCTATTAATCTTATCTAAAAATACATTTCTATATGAAAAGAGTGTCGGAGACCCTTTGTTCACGGATCACGGATTACTGGGGGCAGAACAGGCAGGGTCTCTGGGTGGGAGAAGCATTGGCAAGTGGAGATTCCTAGAAAAGGGGGAAAAGGAGAAAAAGGGAGAAGGAGAGCGAGGAAGACGGGAATCGGAGTTGGGTGCAAGTCTTCCTGCTCTGCTCTTAGCAGACTAGTTTATTTTATACATCTGAGCAGGCAGTGGGGTGACATCAGCACAGGAATTGGGCTGAGAGATCATTGTGTCATCTTTTTTTTCTAAGAACAGTTTAGGGTCATATTGCCCTTTAGCTGAGATATAACATTCGTTATTCTTAAAGTCAATCTAGTAAAGTTAAGACCGGTACATAAATTCATAAAATTTAAGGCTAACATTGTTATATTTACCACAGTGACGGTTGGCTAAAATCAAGCCCCTTTAAGCCTTAAATGCTACTTAATGCTCTTCATTCTCACTCAGACTCCTAGAGGGTGAAGTAGAGGACGAGGGTGGAGGCTGGCTGGGGATGTGAAGGGGGTTAGCTGAGGTCCTGGGCCAAGGAGAAGTCGTGAAAGAGGGTAAAGTGAGGTCGAAGACCAGGCTGGAGGAGTTTCCTGGTAGCTAAATCACTAAGGGAGACAGTAGGATCCCTCAGGATCCCTCGTTTAGAGACTGAGCAATAAAAGCTTACATAGTAGAGTGACAAGATTTGGGTTCTGGTTTGGGCAGTAAAAAAACTTCAATTATTTTTTAGCATGTTCTAGT
>NW_004567149.1:688503-690941 GCF_000260355.1 Condylura cristata | reverse complement strand
TGATTTTTCAGAGCACTTCCGTCTGTATTGGAATATGTCAGTCGATAGAGATTGCCTAGCTTGTGTCAAAAGAGGTCCAATTGAAAGTAAAGAATAGGAAAACATTATTTATAACTCTACTACTTAAAAGGAAATTATGTTACTTAAAACAATAGATCTCTTACTGGGGACTACTCAGGAAATTATAACTAGTCAGCCTTTGGTTCCTAGAATTCATGGACCGTGACATGTCTCCCATTATTGCGGGACCTACATTTGTGCCAGCGCCCTCAAGCAGAGGAATATTAATTATTTTATAATGTACTGTGCCGTTCTGTGTACAATGCTATTGTTATTGAACCAATCAATCAATCAAGTAATTATTGATTTTATATTGAATGTATACTTGGACAATTGCTCTGCTTCTAAGGAAAGGCCAAAAATTAACCGTAAGTCTTGGAGATGGCCATAAACAAACGAAAAGACTCCAGCAGGAACCAGTTGTGGAATATCCTGTCTTTTCAGGATTTTCCCCCATGTCAGGATCTTGTCATACAATGTGGGTACCTTGGCCCTCGCCACTCTTCCTCTGCTGTGCCCATCACCCACCCTTACCACCGTAAACGGACCGCTGCCTTTGCTTTTTATTGTTGTTGTTACACATGTATTTATTTATGCACACACAACTCGGGTACAGAGGTGCAGGGCGGAGAGAGGATGAACAAGAGACAGAGTGGGGAGCAGAGCATGCAGATGGACTGATTACACTGCTGAGCATGTTACAGGGCAGGAATTTCCTACAGCAGGGAGAGAGGGGCACCCCTGAACCCCCAAACCTGCCTGCTATAAACAGTTTCTGCACGCTGCATGAAAACAAGACATAAGAGCTTTAATGGAAAGGAACTTTAACACAATGAGTATACAATACAGAAAAAAAAAAACCATACTTTCTACATAAAACACCCAAAGTTACCCATCCCCTCATGGGTAAAAGTCCACCAAAAAGGGATTGATCAAAGCAAGGCCTGAAAGCCCACTACAAGACTAAAGCAGCTTTTGGCAGGGACCCATGAAAAGGACCAGACATGGCCACACAAGTCTGGGAGGAAAAGAGCACATCGAAATCAGTATAAACACTACCACAGTCACTGCCCCACGGGCCTCTCACCCACATCTGTTTCAACCAGCCCAGGACCAAAAAGCAAGTAGTTTCTTCACATGTCTCTCAGCTCCATAGGGCAGCCCCCTCAGGTCCCACTTTCTGGCTCTCCATCCGCTTCCTTCCTCTTTAGTCTCCTGTGCAGATTCCTCTATCCTATGCTCAGCACCACCCTCCTCCTGGGTGGGGCAAGGAACCTGGACTTTACGTTTCCCTGGGGACTACCCTGTTACTAGGGGGGTAGCAGAGAGACAGGAGGGGTCTGCTGAGCCCTGTGGGTCAAGATTGAACAACAGTTACAATGGCTGAGCCTTGCTTTGCAGTGCTGAACATCAACCTCTTGCGCCACCAGGGAGGGTCCCGGCACTGCTCTTTCTCTGACCTGTTCTCTGGGGGCCTTTGCCATACTGCACCAGCCATCATTCCCAAGGGCAGTACTACCAAGCCAGGACTCCGCTTCAGCAGCAGTTCTATCCTGACCACGGGGCACAGCAGACCCCTCCAGGCTCCCAGCTGCTCCCCTCACAGTGCAATCCCTCCATCTGCCTGTTGTGCTCCTCACTCTGTCTCTGGTGAATCCTCTCATTTTCCCTGCATCTCTGGCCAGCACCCCAGTTCTGTGTGCATAAATAAATCTTTAACAACAACCAAAAGCAAAGTCAGTGCTCAGCTCCCTTTGGTGAGGGGGGTGATAGGCACAGCAGGGGAGGAGGGCAGGGAGGAGAGACCTGGGGTCAGGCAGGATCTAGGAAGAAACAAAACCCTCAGCCGCCCACATTCCACCCTCCCAAGGCTCAGAGCCCGGCAGTCCACTCCCCTGTGGACATTGATCAGTAATCCGCAGAGCGGCTTTCTAGCCAGTGAGACCCCCGCTGCCACTCTGGGGGGTTCCTGGGATGTTCCTTGACGTTGTACGTGGAGCAGACAGGAGACCTTTGCCCGCATGAATTTAGGGACTGTCCGGGTGTAGGGACGGCTGAGTGGGCGTGGCCACCGAGGCGGATGGGCGTGTCGGCCCCGCCCACGGGCCGCTAACCCAGCCTCGCCAAGGCTGTCTCGCGCGTGCGCACCAGCCCCACCTGTCCTTCAACTGCATAAGCCCCGCCGGGAGGCGACCGCCAGGCGCCTCTGGGAACGAGGCGCGGAACCGCGGAAAAGGCGCCGTTCGTGCGGGGACCTGGGGCCTCCTGCGTCCAGAGGGAGGGGGCGGGAGCCACCGGCAATGGGAAAGTGAGACCCGGCGGTGAGGGGAGGGTGTCCCGGGGGAAAGGCGGGAGGGGTCGCGGGCGCGCTTCCGGCC
>NW_004567149.1:666978-675516 GCF_000260355.1 Condylura cristata | reverse complement strand
AGAAGTCTGAACCTGGCTCCTCATTTGTAAGTGCTGGTAATAATACCCACCTCAGAGGATTGTTGTGAGGATGAAAATGAGCAAATGAATCTGAAAGACTTAACACAGTTATGTGGAATAATGGGTATGCAATAAAGCTTAGTTTCCACACCCACCCAAAAGATCTGCCTGTAGAACTTGAGGCTTCCAGAGAGGAGGAGGAAGAGGGGTGGGGGCACAAAGGACCCTGTGGAAGACTTTCTTGCCCTGAGGCGGTATGTGGTGTGGGACTGTGCACCTGAAGTGGGTGGCTCCGAACAAGATGAGGCATCTGGAGAAGAGACTGAGGAGGAGGGAAGTAGGATGGAGAGTGAGAAGGTGGCCTGAGGGAGCCACATGGAGCAGACAGACATGTGAAGAAACTTTGCTTACGTCTGGTCCTGTGCTGGTTCAAAAAGATGTGGGTGAAAGACCTGTGGGGAGGTTTTATACCTCCCTTTTATACCCTTAGTAGCAGGGTGTTGGCCTGGGGGCCAGAGGAAGTCTCCCTCACATGCCTCACTGAGGTCAGGGCAGATATTGACCAGCTGCTCACAGGTTGATCAACTCCTGCAGGTGGCAGACAAAACAGGATGTTTTTCTTCCTGTTATGATCTTGTGCTTAAGCTCCGGGAGTGCTTGGGGAGGCTCATCCAGGCTGGGTCCCAACAGAATGCAGGAAAACTTTCTTATGGCTGTCAGCCCTCAGGGAACATCAGGGAATTCCCTCTGGAAAGAAACCCTATGAGTGTAAAGAATGTAGAAGATTTTTTTATGGCAGTCAGCCCTGAAGAAACATCAGAAAATTCACTCAGAAAAGCACTAATAGTGTAAAGAATGTAGGAAAACTTTCTCATGGCCCTCAATCCTCAGTTAACACCAGAGAATTCACTCGGGAGAGAAACCTTATGAGTGTAAAGAATGTAGGAAATCTTTCTCATGGTCATCATCCCTGAAGGAACATCTTGAGAATTCACTCAGGAGAGAAACCCTATGAGTGCAAAGAATGTAGGAAATCTTTTTTCGGCTATCAGCTCTCAAGGAACATCAGAGAATTCACTCAGGAGAGAAACCCTATGAGTGTTAAGAATGTGGGAAAACGTTTTCATGGCTGTCATTCCTGAAGGAACATCAAAGAACTCACTCAGGAGAGAAACCCTGTGCATGTAAACAATGTACCAAAACCTTCTACTGGCAGTTATACCTCAAGAAACACCAGAGAATTCACACAAGAGAGAAGCCCTATGAGTGTAAAGAATGTGGGAAATCTTTCTTATGGCCGTCACACCTCAAGGATCATCAGAGAATTCACACAGGACAGAAACCCTATGAGTGTAAAGAATGTAGGAAAACATTCTCATGGCCATCAGCCCTCAGGCGTCACCAAAGAACTCACTCATGAAAGAAACCCTAAAAGTGTAAAGCCTGTTGGAAAACTGCATGAGACAGTCTTCCCTCAATGCACAGCAGAGAATTCACACCAGGTGAAAGTCGTTGTGTGTGTAAGAATGTAGGAAAACATTCTCCCTGAAGTTACATTCCTCTAAACATCAGAGAAATCTCACGGTACTGTGACCTAATTCGCCAAACTGACCATTATTTCACAATTTCAGTATTTTTTTCTGGTTTGCTATAAATTGTATGCCTACCTTGCTTTATCACTATGTACCTTAGACTTAGGTTTATTTTATTTAGCTGTGCCTACAGACACTGGGGGTAGGCTGAGATACGTTAGACAACTCACCTGAGGCAGAGCAGCAAGCACAATAGGCGGATCTACTGAAACACCCTGCTGAGGGGGCAGCGGGGAGACAGGAGCTCTGCTGCACCCCATGGGTCACTCACTGGTCGGGCTGAAACACAGGCTGTTGATAGTGCTGAGACTTAGCCTGTCGGAGACTTTTTCCTGATCACGGATTATTGGGGGGCAGAACAGGCAGGGTCTCAAGTGGGAACGACGTCTATTCTAAAAATTGGGGAGTAAAGGGGAGCGGGAGTGAGGAAGACACAGCATTCGGAGATGGGTGCAAATCTTCCTGCTCTGCGTTTATTTTATACATTTCAAGCAGGCAGAGAGGTGACATTAGGATACGAAAGGGGCTGAGATCACAATCACCTTTTTTCTAAGAATAGTCTGGGGTCGTTTTGACCTTTACTTGAGATTATAACATTCTAAAATCAACCAAGGTTAAAAACAGGTACATAGGTGCACAAAGTTTAAGTAAAATGAAGTCCCTTAAACCTTATCTACTACTTAATAGGTTTTTGTTTTTCTACCTGAGACATCCTGGGAGGCAGGAAGAGGAAATTTGCAAATCAAATCTCTGAATAGGAGACAAAGGTGAATTTCCTTATCTAAAGACCTGCAAGACTAGCCAGAAGACTTCTGTGGATTCCTTTGAGGTGTAGCTGGTACAAAACCTGACTAGTTCCAAAACAGGCAACCTGGAGGAATTTCCACATCTAAAGGCCAGATAGTAGGAAGTTTGAGTAATTCTTTAGAAGCTGAGTAGAAGGCCAGGTGAGAAAATAGAATGATAAGATTTGGGTTTTCCTCCATCCAGCAGTGAGAGAGACTTTGCAGAAACAGCCCTTTTGCCTTTATTTATCAGCCAGTAGTCAAGTCACTTGACTTCAGGGGAATTTCTCGCCCTGGTGCAGTGCTTGCTTGTCAGGGCAGGCGGGCCTTGTGCAGCCGAGGCAATCCAATTTAAGCTGAAAGTTGCTCAGAATATTTTGCTATTATGATTACACAAAAAAGGGAGGTCATAACCTAAGTTAGCAGTGGAAAGTCTGATTTTTCAGAGCTTTTCCCGATTTACCCAAAATCTGTCAGACGATAGACGTAGCATAGCTTGTGTCATTACCCCCTAGTCCACCAGGAGGCTCTGGCTCTATAAAATATTTTCATATCCTGAAGTGATAACCTCTCAGCTTGTTCATTTCCTTCTTTAGGTTTTAAATTTTTTGATTTTCATTTTTTTGTCGAGCTAGGGTATAGGCCAGAGGTGCGGGCAGTGGGTGAGAAGATTCAGCAGAGAGAGTGGGAAGGGGAACGTGGGGTGGGGGGTGGGGGATCTACTGAAATACACTGCCGAGGGGGACTGCGGGAAAGATAGGTCTGCTGTCACGTGTGGGTCATTCCCTGGCCGGGTGTGGCTATCTTAACAGGACCTCAAGTGCACCTGTCCACCCTGGCTGATATTGTGCATGGGGGAGTGCACTCCCCAGTAAGGCCGACAAACAAGCCAGCAGAGCCCAGTGCGCCCTGTCCTGCAAACAGCTGCAGCCCACTGCCTTGTTTTTAGCAGAAACTGCAAGAAGCCCGAGGCCCTGTAGAAACACGCACCCCACCCTGTGTCGGGCACATTTTTTCCCACACTTACAGGGCATATCAGACCCTGTATATACCCATGTGTGGTCCTAAGAAAGAGACTCCAGACTTCTGTTTCACCTTGCCGTTCTGAGTCTGCTACGTTTGGGTGAATGTAGCAGTCAGCACACCCCCTCAGTGGGGTGGCAACAAGTGATGCGGAAACCCGGGAGCCAGCCCTACCCACGGCAGTAAGTCCCCCTGGTGTTCGCGCCCTGACCCCCACCAGTCATCTACCTCCCACCGCTGCAGACCCCTAAGCACAGGTGGTTCAACAACTGTTCACCTCGCGACGACCCCAGGTCGCCTACAAGGAAGTTAAGCGGGTCCTGGACGAGGTCCACCAGACTACCCCGTGGCTCGAGGCCACTCATGATGGGGCCAAAGGATGCCACCAGCTCAACTGGCCATCTCCATGGCCAAGTCCAGGGTAACTCTGGATGTTGCAGGTAAATATTAATGAACCGACATGGGGGGGCAGAAGGAAACTCCGGAGGAACTGCCTCTCCCGTCCTGCCTGGTAGTGACTGCCCTAAGCGGCAGTGAGGAGCGCCATCAAGAGGCTCCTCTGGCACCAGTGGCCCTGCCAACGCTTGGGGTCCCAGAGGGGCTTCTGGGTGTCCACATTTTGCTCTTTATTGTAAGGAAACTTCACTCATGTCTGTTTTGCTCCTTGTTGTGAGAGAAATTAACTTTCAGGTCTATTCTGCTCTATATTGTAAAACCAACGTTTTATAACAATACAAAGACCCAAGTGTTAAAGGTCTGAAAGTATTTAAAATTTTCATGTACTTAGATTACTTGCTGCTTAATATCAGGTTTTGTTAACTAAAAATCTGATACTACCCACATTTCTAAGTCTTGTCACAAACAGATGTACTCGTGAGTCTTGATCACACTGGGTAATTTTTCATAAAACCTGTAAGTTTTCTCATGATGTTAAACTCCTGAAATATTAACATCCTTGTCTTAAAAGGATTCCTAAAACACATGTTCTCAGGTCTGAGACTTACAAATGCCTAATATTATGCTGGTGCTGTCCTAAATCTGGATGTTACAAGCGGAGAAAGGCTGTGGTGAGTGAGGAAAGTCAGGCTCAGTAAATAAGCGCCGCCACTGCCAGCACCCTGCAGACTCAGGCTCGCCCAGGCTCACAGAAACCAAACTCGGATCTGTCTGAAGGAAACACGGGAGGAGCCCCAGCGGCCCTGGTCCGGTTGCTACAAGTCTGGGCACTGAAACTGGAGGTCCACTGGAAAAGGGACTGCCCCCTTCTCTGAAGGGCGGAAGGACGACAATGGGGCCTCCTGGACAGTGAGGCCCCTGGATGATGATGAGGACTCCTGGTCGACGAGTGATGGGGCCAGAGGATGACGTCAGCTCCCCAACTGACCATCTCCATGGCTAAATCCAGGGTAAGTCTGGATGTTGCAGGTAATATTAATTTTCTTACTGTTGGGAGTGACCAAATGCGGAGATTTACTGAGGGACTGGATGAGGGGCTGGATAAGGGCAGTAATAAATCAGGCCTTGCATCCAAAGGTGGTAAGGTGGTAATAAATTGGGCCTTGCATCTAATTAACGCGGCCTTGCTGGAGGGGACTAGATGAAGGTGATAATGAACTGGGCCTTACATCAAGGGCACGGCGGTCAGTCACCCCTTTGAAATCTGAGCTTAGGACCTATATAAGAGTCCCTTCCCCCTTATTGAGTAGGCAGTAGCTGCAGACCCCCGTGGGGTCCGGGGTCCGTCTCAGCTGCTGTCCCAGAGCAATAAACTCTGCTTGCTCAGCCTTTCTGCCTCCCGCCTTCCTTTCTTGCCGCCGGTCACAGAAGTTGGGACAAAACACTCTATACTCACACATCATCCCTTCACAGATATAAGAGGAGTAAATGGAAAACATAAACCACCGACATTCAACCCTGCACCCTCCTTCAGCATGTTGATGATCCTCCCTGCAATTTTTCTCTGTTTCAATCCCAAGAGCACCCCGCACAACTCCTCAGCTTCCTGTGTTAAAAGAGATACTGTGTCTGCCCATCCAAAGCCCAGCTGTCAGTTTCCACAGCTGTCTATCCCTCTTCATCTGACTGCTTCTTCTAAACAACTAACGGCAGATCGTGAACAGGTCATCGGGGACCTTCCCTCTCCTGAATCTTCAGAACAAATCCTTTCCTTCCTACGTTTGGTCAGATTCTTCCGTCACTGGAGCCTTAATTTTGCTTTCCTGCCCAAGCCACTGTATGACATGGCAAAAGCAACTCCTACTGGTCCCTTACCCTTCAGTGGCGAGGACAAGAGGGCCCTCCTCAAGGCCCTGACACTGTCTCTAACACTGACAGACCCTTCTACCTCTCCATCCATGGGCCCAGGCCCTTGGCTTCCCCTGACCTCAGACAAGTGACCCATAACTTCAGTGACCCATCAAAACCGTCAGTCACCAACCCCGTCAGGTCCTATCCTCACTCTCTCCATGACCTCCTTGACCATCCTGCTTTGTCGACCCTACTCCCTTCCTGAGCTCAGCTGCTCCAGACTTACATTTTAACCCCAATATCACTTGCTCTGCATACCTTAGTCTATGTTAACAAAGAAACATACTTCTAAGGTCTTTATCTAAACCTCTCTGGATGAAATCTCTTTCCAGAAAAACTAGTCTACCTCTCTTTTCCCCTTGGAGAGGAGATACTCTTCTCCCAGTAAATGCCTTGACTTCTTTACAAAAAAATTCAAGATAAAAATCTGTCATGACTCACAAGTTGAGTAAAGTGAGCTCTGGGTTTAATAAGAAAAAAATATGTTGGAAATAAATATTTTGAAGGTCTGAAAAGAAAGTGTAGACTTTCAAGAAGGTAAAAGAAGGGGTTGAAGTTCTGGGCGCCGTGAAAATGTTATGTGCTAGAATGACTTGCTGAGTTTAATATAAGTACTTATGTCAAACCCAACTATAATTTTTCATCTACAGTAAGAACTCAAATATTCTTAAACTGTTCTGACTCTGGTCAGGGGCCACTGCTGAGGGGATCAGCGGGTGGGGCAGAAAATGTCCTCCCTGGCTGGGGACTGAATTCATGTTGTAGCACCGGCTGAGCTTTTAACCAGTTGCGCCACCAGGGAGGGCCCAGTAATGTGTATTTCCTAAATAAATTTACAGATTTTGTTTGGATGAAAGTGAAGAAGAATTTGAATAAGGTCATGTAACAAGATTAAAATGTTTCAGATCCTCTGACCAGAGATCGGGCTCAGGTGTAAAGTGGATACCTTGGATACCTCAGTGTTGGTCCTTATATGAGCAAGGTACCCCAGCACGGCACGGCCTAAATTATAACTAAATATAAAACTGTGCCTTAAACTCACCCCTTTGGGATGAGTTGCTACATTGCAAAAGACAAGTCATAAAGTCAGTTTTGCAGAGGAAACCTATTAAGTGAAAGTGTTACAGGGAATCCCAGTGCGAACTGGGCTGTCTGTGGGGCCTCACCTGCACGCCTAAAATTTAGTTGTCCTGCAGGCACACACAAAAGGGTCACTAATGGGTTTATTTACAAAAGGGGAAAGGAAAAGGAACAACCCAGGGAAAGAGAGAAATACAAGGTAACTGGAATATCTTACCAGCTAGCCTGACTTGGAGCTCTGGTGACAAACATTAATCGCTGCCAGTCACGCAGTCCTGAGAGCAGTAGCCGGAGCCAGAGAGGCCATTGAAAAAATGGCATCCTAATCATCCCCCAAAGTCCCAGAATGCTGCTTAGCTCCGCCCTGGGTCCTCGCAGCTCTCTCCCTGGTGCTGCTGGGAGTTGTAGTTTCCAATTCCTGGAGCAGGGGACGGAATCCAGAAAGCCGGAGGGGGGGGTGGGGTCCACAAGACCGCAGAGTTCCTTCAGGACGTCCTTCCCCTTAACAAAGTTGGTTAAAGCTAAGATGTTAAACTTTTTTAAGTTATGATTTTTTACTATAAAAATTGGCAGTAAGGACGGTGTCTTGGAATTCCCAAACTACCCTCCAGGGTAAGCTGCTTACCAAATATGTGAGGGTGAGTCCATGGTCCTGCCTCATTTGACATCCCCGAGGAATAGATCGCTCTGACCAGAGCATTAGTGTGGGTGCTGTGAGCTTCTCTGCTCCGGGGCTGCAGAACTGGCCCCATGACTGGCTCTGGACAGTGGGGGTTAACCAGAACTACAGGTGCGTAAAAGTGCTGCTGTGGCTGGGCGTATCCTCTTCCCTTTTGTCACATCCCCTGTGCCTAGATGAATCCTACAGGGAGACAGCTGAGGTCAGGTCCTGCTGAGGGCTGGATGCCGTTCAGACCGAGGATTCGCCCTGGGCTGCCCGGTTCTCTTTATGGGGAGACCAGAACTGCTGGGCGAGAACATGCTCCTCTTGGTAGCGTCAGCAGGCCAGAAAACAGAAAGTGGCAGACTCAGTCAGCAGCTACGCTATGAGCTGAAAGAATGCCTGGCTGCTGTGGGGGTGTACTCAAACCTGGGGGGCCCCCAGGTCTTAGAAATGAGAATTACTCTACAGGTGTAAAGTAGATGCCTTGGGTACCTCAAGGTGCATGACATAAGTAATGACAACAGACTGTGCACTTAGAACAGTGCACAGGAGGCTTCCCAGGTACAAACAGTGTAGTGGCTGAAGAAGTTAACAAGCCTCCCCAGTGACAAACATTAATTACTTGAGAATGAACAAAACAAAGGAGGTGAAAGACCTCTACAATAAAAACTACAGAACACTGCTAAAAGAAATAATACACCCAGCTCACAGCACATTCTTCAAGGAGATGGAGCCACGAGGCCTCCCTGGTGATACAGGGGATTGAGACTCGGCACTCTGAAGTCCCAAACGCAAGGCCACCGATCGAGATGGCACTGTCCCCTCACACCACAGGGCAGCATCCTGGCTCCCACTCACACAGCTGGAGGTGCCCACCGTGGCCGCTGTAGTTAAGCCAGAGTAGGCCTACCGCAGGCTGAGACCCTGCTGGGCAGCACCAGGTCTGGAAGGCCAGGGGCAGGCAACAGCCCCGGGAGGCTGCACAACAGTTAAAAGCCATCGGAGCTCTAGAGGGGGCTGGACACAGTGTGTAGGTCACTGCTGGAAGGCCTGGGCAGCAGAGCTTGCCCCCAAGGTGGCCAGGGAC
>NW_004567149.1:660373-666622 GCF_000260355.1 Condylura cristata | reverse complement strand
CGGAGCCCGAGGGGAGGTGGGGGCCATGGTCAAACCTGCATGGTGGGCACCAGCCCACCGAGGGGGCTTCCGGCGTGTCCTCCACCTCTCAGGTTTCTCACGCAGGGCCTGAGGGCAGCCCCAGCCGCGTGTCCAGCCAGCCGGGCCTCCGGGCTCTGCTGCCCACTGGGCCTGTGCTGAGCAGGCGCTGGGGAGGGGGATCCCCACAGCTGCTGCTGTGGGCGGTAGGCTGGCACCACCTGCTAGGCCCTGGAAGAATAGCTTTGGGTTGTTTGCAGGGAGGGAGCAGGTCTTTGCATTATTGGGGGGCCCCCCTAGGGGAGTCTTAACAGCTTCCCTGGTCTCCCCAGAAGATGGCAGTAGCCTCCTGACCTCAGTCCAGGTGTGACAACCACAGCTGTCTCCGAACACTGTCAAGCACCCCCTGGTCTACATGAAGGGGGTTCCCTTACTAGGTGGGGGACCCGGCACATGCATGGGGGGTCCCACAGAGCAATGCAGGGGCCAAGTCCAAGAGCATGACTGTGTGCATGTGTCAGCCCCACCGGCCAGCACTGTTTCAAACCCCAGTGACCAGTGTCCACAGGGTCTAGAAATAAAATGAGACGTTTTCCTAGGGACTTAGGACAGAAGAAACACTCCTTTGTAAACAGAAGAGTGGAGCTCAGACAGATGACTCAGTACAAGCCGGGAGGTGATCAGCCTCCGGCACCGCTGGGCGAGCGGGCACAGCTGGTGGTGCCCACGGCTCCAGTCTCACAAGGACAAGTGGCCTAAACACGTGACCTCGTTAATGGCCACAACGTATTCATTTTCTTCTGTCCACTAGTAACTAATATTTGATGCATCTGCCATAGGACCCAGTGATGCCACCCCTTTGGACACAAAACTAATTTGAAAGGAAACCTGTGCTGCTCTTTATTGAAGCTCTATTGACAAGAGCCAGGCTGCGGAAGGAAACAACCTGATGCCCCAACGCACATAAATGGATCAAAATGTGTCTGTGTACACAAAGGAATACTATACAGCCATAGAAGAGAAACTCACGCTATTCATAGCAACATGGATGATAGATGGGACGACCCTCAGTGAATTAAGTTAAAAGGAAAAGTAAATATCAGGTGGTTTCATGATTAGGTGAATACAGGTCAGGGGAAGTGACAAGGTCTGAGGCAGGCAAACCACGGGCCTGAGGCGCACAGCAGTGGAGGGGGAGGGAGTCAGCACAGAGAGGGAAGAGCATGAGGGACTCTGGGGGCAGGTCCTGGGTGCTGTGGTGATGGGAGGATTAGGGGATGCACCTGAGGGGAGAGAGCAAATATTCTGCAAACTGAACAACGAAGTAGAAAATAAAAAGAAAGAAAGAAAGAAAGTAGAGGGGCTCAGTCGAATTAATAGTCAGTGACCGGAAGAATCTAAGTACTTGAATGAAAATAGAAACAACATAGAAGGGAAAGAATTTTTTAATGTGTATTTGCGCGCCCCCTGGTGGCGCAACGGGTTAAAGCGCAGCGCGATGAAGTTATCCGTGGTCACTGCAGCTTGGAGTTTGATCCCCCCAGGCAGCTGACCCACAGGGCGCAGTGTATGTCAGTGCAGCTGCATGTTCTGCTCCCGGCTCTACCTCTGGTGAATCCTCTCACCTCCGAACTTCTGGCTTGTACCCCAGTTCTGTATGCATCAATCAATAAATCTTTAAAAAACGTGTATTTGAGTCTTCACAATATTACCACAGCTTGACCGAAGAGAAGGTCCACTTACATCGTGTCCACCCTCAGCACCTCAATAAAAGGCAGTGAGCATTGCTACGGCCCAAACTATGTAATCAAAAAGGTCTCGCTGCTTGGACTCTGCTGTGACTGCGTGTGGAGTTGGGTAGAGAGGAGTCCTGTGAGATCCAGAGGAGGGCAGAGTCACCATCATGATGAGGGTTGTCAGGGCATACAAGGCTCCTATTTTTGAGGCTGACAGAGGAAGCCTGAGGAATTCAGCCAAGATCCACATGAGCTGCCGGAAGCCAGAGTGGAGGGTGAGGAGGAGAAGAGAGACGTGGACCTCAGTCCGGTGACCGCCAGTGTGTCCACCCCCAGCTTTGGGCAGCGCCTGGTGAACCCTCTCTGCACGTGGCACCAGGGGGTGCAGGAGAGAAGAACATGCCGGACCTGCAGTCGGGCTGCTGAAGAGTGTTAGGGGACTGACACAGCTGTGCAAACTGTCGACAGACACGGTACAGATGGAGGGGAAATGCTCTGAAAAATCAGACGTTCCACGCTAACTTATGTTCCAATCTCCCTTTTTTGTATAATCGTAATATCAAAATATTCTGAGCAACCATCTGTTTACAACTGGATTGCCTCAGCGTCCTAAGGTGCTACCTGGCTCAGACAAGCAAGCATTGCGCCAGGGTGAGAAATTCCTCCTGAAGTCAAAACTGATTTTGACAACTGGCGGATTAATAAAAGCAAATGGCTGTTACTGCAAAGTCTCTTTTACTGCGGGATGGAGGAAAACCCAAATCTCCTCACTCTACCATCCCACTCAACCTTCTATTCAGTTTCTAAATAACCACTCAAGCTTCCTACTCTCTAGTCTTTAGATATGGAAATTCACCCAAGTCGCCTATTCAGGGCTAATCCGGTTTTCTACTGCGTAGACTTCAAAGAAATTCACATAAACTTTCTAACAAGTTTTTCAAAGAACAGTACTGTAATTTGATTTATAAGAAATTTCCTCTTCCCGCCCTCACTTTACTTTACCCCCTAGGATGTCTCCATGAGAATAACGGCTCATCTTCACTGTGGCTCATCTTCACTGTGGTAAATATAGTCACATTAGTCTTAAACTTTGTGAATCTTTGTACCTGTTTTAACCTTGATTGATTTTTAAAATGTTACAATCTCAACTAAAGGTCAAAACGACCCCAGACTGTTCTTAATAAAAAGGTGATGGTGATCTCAGCCCCTTTCATATGCTGATGTCATCCTCTGCCTGCTTGAAACGTGTAAAATAAACCTCTGCTGAAGGCAGAGCAGGAAGACTCACTGACTCCTGTGTCTTGCTCAGGCCCGTTCCCCCCAATTTTTGGAATACCTGCTCACCGACATCATTCCCACCGTAGGATTCTGCCTGTGTCTGCCATTCAACAGCCCGAGATCGGGCAAGTCCCCGACAGGGCATAAGTCTCAGCTGCCTTATGTCTCTGTTCGGACACTGACCTGCCTGGAAAATTCCTGTTTCAGCCTCCTCCCCCACCTCTTTTTCAGTCTTATCCCATGTTACAAAATGACCCCTGGACTCCGGTGCAGACACCTCCCCAGGTATCAGCATGGGCCCAGGAGGGCCACCCGGCAAAGTCCTGTCAAAATGTAGAATAACAGAACCAAAACTAGTACGTGGATACGTCAGAGCTGGAGTGCCAGCGGAAGAGGTGGCGTGAGCACACAGTCATACACGCACACGTTTCCTGTTGTAAAAACGAGAAAGATAAGGAGGTTTTTCTGTGACCAGGCCCGACTTGTTCAGCAGGGAAGAATTCCTTTTTGACCAAAAGATAACTACCTCTCGGAAAAACAGCGACATCCGGTCGCCGTCCTAAAAACCATGGTAACTTCCTCGGTCCATGAACTGTACCCCCTCCCTTCCCTAAAATACTGTTGAAAAACTGCTCACTGTAATAGCTCGGGGCTCTTGGCCTTCCCCTCGCCTCGAGCCCGCTCGCGAGTGTATTAAATTCTTTTCATTTTTCTGCAGTTCTGAGTTTTTGAGTCTTTGTCGGTCTGTCGTCGGTTCTAACTCTTTTCATTGCCCGCTCGCGAGTGTATTAAATTCTTTTCATTTTTCTGCAGTTCTGAGTTTTTGAGTCTTTGTCGGTCTGTCGTCGGTTCTAATTCTTTTCACTGTGAGACTGACTGAGAAGCACACTGTGATTGTAAAGCATTGCGCTGCTAACTAGTTCTTCGGCTGTAGCTAAAGTCAGTTCATCTGCATGCCTTTACTTGCCTGTCGGTTAGCGCTGTGCCAAGATTTACAAGCTTGAATTCTGAAATGAACATGGAAGTATTAAAATGTTTATGCAAACGTTGTCAAGTTATATTCTGCACTGCTGTTCCTTAAACTTTATTTTAAATATCTTATTTTATTTACTTATTTTTTTTTGGTTCGGAGACATGTACTTTAATTATAAATATCAAGTTAGAACCAAAAATAAGCTTTTAAAATTTTAGTTACAAAGGAAAATAAAATGGGACATATTTTATTCTAAACATTAAAATATTAGTGATAAACCACTTATTATTTCATAAATCAAGAGATTTTGAACTAAAACATGTATCTCTCATCCCTTATATTTACACGCTCAAGTACACACACAACTCCCCACACAAACACACATTCCCAGATCATACTTTACCTCACACATCAATATTGATTTATCTAAGCAGTGGGAGGATGAATTAATAGGATATGAATTTGATGAAGGGTCTATCATCTTTAATAGATTCAGGTCAGTCATCTCCTATAAAACAGAAGAGAAGCCCATCTTTTCTCTTGATACCATTCAAGTTCTGAGAACACGCGTATCTACGATGACATTGATGCTGATTACTGCAGATTTGCCAAGAATGTAATTTGGCCAACATCATCTACTATTCTCTGAAATAATCCACCACAAGTAGCAAAGCGCCAGTGATGGCGGCAGGAATGCAGGGCGGCATCACCAGACTGAGTCACACAGAGGGGACGGGTAGAAGAGTCAGCGACTGGCACGGCCATACATCAAGGTTCCCAGGCCCCAAAGCCCGATGTCCAGTATGCCCGAACATCTCCAAGGGGTCCCGGCAGATAACAGACTGTTGGGGGCTGTGCCTGAAGCTCAGACCCAAAAGGCAAAAGATAAGGACACGCAGACGAAGCTCAGCAGGAAGTCTCCAGTCCTCTCCAGTGCTACCCAGGCTCACAGGAGTGAGCCCGCCCGAGGAGAAACTGCCTACCTCAGGGCCGTCGCTCCAGTAACACCGGGCAGCTGTTCAACTCTGCCCCCCTGTGCCCACGCAGGGGCTTCTTTCCACCCGCTCTCTCCCTCTGCGGGCAGCGGCGGCCTGCCTGCCCGTGACCATGCTGGGACTTCTCTGCACTGACCTCCCTCAGGGGCGGCCGCTCTCTCCTTAGGCTGCCGGCCTGCAACCATGCAGGTCTCTCTCCCTGCACACCTGTCCCTTCCGGGGCAGCTCTTCCTGCCCTCTTGCACCTGTGCAAGTCTTTTCCTCTTCCGTCTCTTTCTAACAAACTTCCTCTTTACATATAACTGAGTGTCTGTCTCGAGGACTCTCGCCGTGTGCCGCTGAAACGGCAGCTCTGGTGAAACCTTTCCCAGCGTGAACCCAAGGACCCCGAACTCAAAAGACGACATCAAAAATATTCCAAGCAACCACCAGTTTTCCACTGGACTGCCTCAGCCTCATAAGGTGCTGCCTGGCTCAGGTGAGCGAGTGCTGCCGCAGGATGGGACAGTCCTCTTGGAATCAAAAATACTACAACTGGCTGATTCACAAAAACAATTCTAACAAAATTAATACTGTGAGACAAGGCAGTATTAGAATAATCAGAATTCTTTTACTGCCTGGAGGAGAATCCAAATCCCATCTCTCTACTATCACAATCCTTCTATTCAGTTTCTAAGTTTTCTATTGTTTAGTTTTCAAGAAAGGCACTTCATCTAAATACTCTATTCAGCTTTAGGGGAATTTTGCCATCCTCTTTGGGATTGACTTACCAGAGAATCACTCAGCCCCAGCCCAAGACCTTTCTCTATCCTTCCCGTCTCCACCCTAACCCTCGACTTCATTTTACCCTCTAAGATATCTTGGTAAAAATGAAGGTCATGGAGTAGCATTTTAGGTCTAAAAGAATTTTATTTGTAGCGAACCATCACTGAAAATAATGTTAGCTTTGAAGTTTATGAACTTGGCCCTCCCTGGTGGCGCAGCGGGTTAAAGCACTGCACTGAGTAGCTAAAGCCACTTCCGCATGAGTTCGATCCCCGCCTGCCCCGGAGGTGACCACATGGCGTGGCAGACCTCTCCTGGTGGCTCAGCGGGTTAAAGCACTTCACTGAGAAGCTAAAGCCGCTTCCGCATGAGTTCGATCCCCGCCTGCCCCTGAGGTGACCACATGGCGTGGCAGATTTCTCCTGACCCGCCCGCTGCTCCCCTCAGCAGTGTACTCCTTTGATCTGTCGGTTCTGCTCCCCAC
>NW_004567149.1:654702-659868 GCF_000260355.1 Condylura cristata | reverse complement strand
TGGGAGACAGAAGAGGAAATTCCTTGCTAATCAAATCTCTGAATAGGAGACATAGGTGGATTTCCTTATCTGAAGACTACATAGTAGAATCCTGAAAAACTAGCCAGAAGACTTGTGGATTTCTTTAAGGTATAGCAGGTGGGAAACTTGACTAGTTTAAAAACAGGCAACCTGGATGAATTTCCACATCTAAAGGCCAGACAGCAGGATGTTTGAGTAATTCTTTAGAAGCTGAGTAGAAGGCCAGGTGAGAAAATAGAATGATAAGATTTGGGTTTTCCTCCATCCATCAGGCAGTGAGAGACTTTGCAAAAACAGCCCTTTTGTGTTTATTTATCAGTCAGTAGTCAAGTCACTTCACTTCAGGGGAATTTCTCACCCTGGTGCAGAGCTTGCTTGTCAGGGCAGGCGGCCTGGCCTCGTGAGGCTGGCACACGCTCCCCTTTTCCTTCTGTTCTCCCTTTTCTGGGAATCTTGGCTCACCCACCCCCTCCCACCTTGAGACCCTGGCTAGCCAGCCCCATAAACTCTACTTTGCAAATTGCATTCTTGTGTCTTCCAGTAATCCAGTTCTCAGACCCTAACAACCCCAGGCAACAACTGTCACAAGAATGTCATCAGGGAATAGCCCCGCCCTGACAGGCGCACTTTCTGCCCTCTCCAGCCCCCTGTCTCCCTTCCCTGTTGTCTCCTTAAACACTTGTCCTGCGCTGACCGAAGGGGACGTCCCCACAGTATTGGTCAAAGGCGCCCAAGAACCAACCCGTCCACGGAACTCCTTTACCTGAAATCCATCAAAGGGGCTTCACTGTCTAGCTCAAACGGAGGCTCCTGGTGCGTCTAGCTCCCCCTGGACCCTCGGCCTGGTCGCACACCTGTCGCATAGCAGACCTGTCACGAAGAAGGCCTGGTCGCACACCTGTCGCATAGCAGACCTGTCACGAAGAAGTGCGGGTGAAGCTGGCTTCAAGGAAGTTCCCTTTGCGGGGAACAGGTGCATGTCTCCACTCCCGTTTTGCTAAAAGATTCAAAACATGTAACTATTTGATTTCCTAGGCCACAAGAATCTGTTGCTTAGTGAGCCAAGATGATAATGACTCTCCCATGAGAAAACAATATTGACCTCTGTTAAGTTTTAGTAATGGTAACTTGATGTTTCTTAGGTAACAAGTGATTGTTTTCTATAGTGATGTTTCTAATGATTAAGTATGGCTTTCTGGAATATGAGTACTTATAAATTAGCACTTTGATAAAGTAAAAATATGTAAAGTTGGGCCCTCGCTGGTGGCCCAGCGGGTTAAAGCACAGCACTAAGAAGCTAAAGCCACTTCCACAGGAGTTCGATTCCCGCCTGCCCTGGAGGTGATCCACATGGCGTGGCAGACCTCTCCTGACCCGCCCGCTGCTCCCCTCAGCAGTGTACTTGGTTGATCTGCCTGTTCTGCTTCCCACTCTGTCTCTGGTGAAGCCTCCCACCCTCCGCATCACTGGCCTGTATCCCAGTTCTGTATGAATAAATAAACAAATCTTAAAAAATATATATATGTAAAGTTTCCCTTCCTTCCCAACAAGTTTTGTATGATCAAAACATGTGGTCATGACAGGTATCGAGTAATAATGCCAAAATTTACCACATAAAAACCCTGCTGTCCAGGCAATAAACGGAGCAGTTTCTCCAAGCTTTGGAGTGTGCTCTCTCATTTTCTCTTTTACAGAACCTCAGTGTGGACACTTTCTCCGCCCTCTTCAGGATGGAACCGAGGTTGGGGCAGGTCCCCAACAGCTCCTGCTCATTTCTTACTCCAAATAAATGCATATTACCCTTTTTTAATTTTTAAATATTGTGCTTAAACAAAAGGTTACTATAACAGGCCCTCCCTGGTGGCGCAGCGGGTTAAAGCACAGCACTGGGAAGATAAAGCCTCTTCCGCATGGGTTCAATCCCTACCTACCACAAAGGTGACCACATGGTGCCGCAGACCTCTCCTGACCCGCCCGCTGCTCCCCTCAGCAGTGTACTTCTTCGTCAGTCTGCCTGTCCTTCTCTCCACTCCATCTCTGGTGAAGCCTCTCGCTGCCCCAGCACCTCTGGCCTGTACCCCAGTTTTGTATGAAAAATAAATAAATCTTTTTTAAAAAGGTTCCAGTAAGTACAAGAGGTCTGGGCCTCCCCAGGGGTGCAGGGGCTCATCTCAACCCAAGCAGCTATTGGCAGTCACTGGGGCACAAGGCACAAGTGGATCCTGCCCAGGAGCTACCCCAGGAGGTCCAGTGGTCCTGGAGTGGTGTCCAGTGCTCCCATACTCCTGTAGTGGTGTGTTTCAGTGGATCCACCTGTTCTGCTGTGGGGAGTCCTCTCACCTCTCACCTAACTGGAGCACATGTCTGGGATACAACCAATACAGGAGAGCCACATGACCAGCACAACCACGTGTCCAAGCCAGGTGTGCCACGTGACTGCCACGGGTCACGTATCTGGTGGGATGTAACAAGTGACCACTGTAGGTCACTGTTCTCGGGAGGTGTGCCACATGTCCGCATTGGGTGTATCGCGTGAAAAGTCATGTATCTGGGTATGGTGTGCCACGTGACCACTATTGGTCACATGTCCAGGTCGGGATGCCATGTAAGGAGTCATGTGTCCAGGTGGGGTGTGCCATGTGACAACCATGGGTAACGTGTCTGGATGGGGTGGAACATAACCACCATGGGCCACATGTTGTCATCTGGCGTGCCATGTGACCAGTCATGTGTCTGGCAGGTGTGCCACGTGACCACCACTGGTGACGTGTCCAGGTCCTTTTGCCACGCAACCACTCACGTCAGTTGTGTGTGCCACGTCAACAATGCAAGTCACATGCTCGGGTTGGGTGTGCCACGTGACCACCAAGGGTCTTGTGTCGGGTCCATGAGACCACATGACATGTCATGTGTCCAGATGGGGTGTGCCACGTGACCACCAAGCATCATGTGTCAGGGTGGGTGTGCCCCATGACCACCATAGGTCACGTTTCCAGATCCAGTATGACACGAGACCACCACGGGTCATGTGTCAGGGTCCATGGGGGCACATGACATTTCACATGTCCGAGTGGGGTGTGCCACGTGACTGTCATGGATCACGTGTCCGGGTGGGTATGCCATGTGACAACTGCTGGTCATGTGTTGGGCTCATGTGTTCCATGTGACAAGCCCACATGTCCATGTGGGTTTGCCACGTGATAGCCGCATGTCACATGTTTGCATCACCTGTGAGACCTAACCACCAGGAGTCATGTGTTGCTGTCTGACATGCAACCACTGGTGATGTGTCAGAGTCTTTTTGCCACGTGACCAGTCAGATGTCTAGGTGTGCATGCCACGTGACCACTGTGCATCACGTGTCAGGTTGAGGTGCACCACCTGACTAGTCACGTGTCTGGGTTGGGCATGCCGCGTGATGAGTGTCCGGTGGGGTGTTCCACGTGACTACCGTGTATCATGTCTGGGTAGGGTGTGTCACTTGACCACAAGGTGTTGCCACGCGACCACCACATATCACATGTTTACATTAGCTGTGCCACCTAACCATCACGGTCATGTGTTCCCGTCTGGCATGCCACGTAATCAGTCACACATCTAGGTAGGTTATGTCCCATGATCACCGTGTACCACGTGTCTGGGTGGTGTGTGCCACGTGACCACCACAGGTGGTCACGATTTTCCATCTTTATAAAAACACATTTTTCTCCAACAAATTGGCCTTTCATTACAGGAAGGTGGAAATCAAAATCCCCAGGATACAGGGTAAATTGTTTTTCTCCCTTCTAGGATCCTGACGCCTACACAGAGGAGTCCAGCAAGTGGTACAGGGCAAACTGGAGGGCAGGTGCAGAGCCAGGGCTGCAGGTGCAGGTGAGGGCTTGCAGTTGCATGGTGGGGCTGCAGGACCGGAGGGGAAGCCCCAGGGTGCTCCCACCAGTCCTGCTGTGCCTGAAGTTTCGAAAACCAAGTTGAAATGGAAGCAAAACCCCACATTTCTTAATCTGCCATTCACCTAAGGCTCCTGGAAGCCGCTGAAACCACAAGTCGCGTCAGCGGCATTCAACATACATCAGGACCGTTACCATGAACACAGAGTCCTGGACCCTGCTCCCACAGTGGGAAAAGGGGTGTCCTGCTCCCTGAGGCCTTCCCACCTGAGGCTGCGGGTCATGTTCTGCACTGCCCCATTACACAGCTTCAATACCAGGCCCCTGCCCCACTGCGGCCTTTGCCCCCAGGGCTGCTCCTTCCTTCACACTGTGAGTGGGGGTGGGGTAGGGTAAGTGGAGCCAGCACTGCTCACTCCTGGGTCTCCCCACCTTCCGTCTTCACAGCTGCTTGTGCTTCAGCACATAGTGACATGATGTAAATACAGAGAGGAATGGGGGAAGGCAGAAGCTGGGTGGGGCGGGCCTGGGAAAGGGCAGAGGAAGGAGAAACTCACGGGCAAACCAGGACTGTAAGGGATGGAGCGCGTGCAGCCTGGTGGCGCGGCTGCGGCCAGGAGTAATAACAGGCAGAGACCACAGCAGGTGAGAAGTGTAGGGGAGACGGGCTGCAGCCGAGATTGTGGTGCCAGGCAGGACGGGGAAATGGTGGCCAGGGTGTCCAGGGCAGGAAGCCAGCATGGGCAGGGGCAGGGAGACCGTGGAACAAGAGAACAAAGTGCGGGGCCGGCCAGGTGCAAGAGGGATTCTGGTGCATTCAGACACAAGAATGCATGGTACCACTGCTCTGCAGGGAACTTTGCATCAGAACACTAGAGTCTGGAATTTGATAGAGATAGAGATAGATAGATAGACAGATAGATAGATAGATAGATAGATGCATATATATATGCATGCATGTATGTATATATTGAAAGAAATAGTAACAAACAGACATCCCACTAATTGGGAAAAAAGTTTTTCACACAAAACTAAGGATTGATCACAAAGATAGGCAAAGAACTGATGAAGCTCAACAAAAATAAACAACCCCATCAGAAAATGGGCAGAAAAGCTAAAAAGACACTTCTCCAAAGAGGAAATGCAGATGGCCAACAAGCATAAGGGAGATGCAAATTAAAACCACAATGAGATACCACCTCACCCCAGTGAGAATGGCACATCTTCAAACAACTAGCAACAACAAATGTTGGCG
>NW_004567149.1:650018-654602 GCF_000260355.1 Condylura cristata | reverse complement strand
GAGGTGACCACATGGTGTGGCAGACCTCTCCTGACCCACCCGCTGCTCCCCTTAGCAGTGTACTTCCTAGATCTGCCTGTTCTGTTCCCCACTCTGTCCTGGTGAAGCCTTTCACCACCCCTGAGCCTCTGGCCTGTACCCCAGTTCTGTATGCACAAATAAATAAATCTTTAAAAAAAAAATGAGGACACTTCTCCCATGAAGACATGCAGATGTCCAACAAGCATATGAAAAAATGTTCAACATCATTTGTAATAAGGGAGATTAAAACCACAATGAGATACCACCTCACCCCAGTGAGAATGGCACATCTTCAAACAACTAGCAACAACAAATGTTGGCGAGGATGTGGAGAAAACGGAACTCTCCTGCACTGCTGGTGGGAATGCAAACTAGTACAACCACTATGGAAAACTGCTTGGAGGTTCCTCAAACTGCTAAACATGGAGATTCCCTATGGCCCAGCAATCCCTCTCCTAGGTATCTACCCCAAAGACACAAAAGCACTGATTCAAAAAGATAGCTGCACCTACATGCTTATTGCTGATTTATACACAATTGGAAAGACACGGAAACAGATCAAATGCCCAAAAATGGATGACTGGATTAAAAAGAAGTGGTCCATCTACACAATGAAATATTACTCAGCAACAAGAGAAACACGTGCCTTTTGCAGCAACATGGATGGAGCTGGAAGGGACCATGCTGAGTGAAATAAGCAGAAAGAAAAGGAAAAATACCAGATGGTTTCTCTCATAGCAGGAGTATAACGGACGCGGGGGGGGGGGGCAGGTGCGTGGTGGAGGCACAAAATGATGTAAAAATAAACTATTATTTAAAAACAAAAAGAAATAGTAATTCAGTTTTTGGGAAAACACCTAAGAAAGTACTTTGAACACAATTAAAAATCTTTATTTGTAAAAATGCTAACCAACATTGTTTAGACTAACAAATACTTGGAAACTATCCAAAGTAATACTCTAGGAAACAGTTGAATACATGACAGTATATACACAGAACAAATCAACAATTAGGTACAAAATTCTGACTTAAAATGACTTGAAAAATACTTACATTATGCTACATGAATAAAGAAACAATGTAGACACAGAGTTATTCCAGCAAGCATATAAATTATTAGTGAATCATACTGTTTGCATAGAACAAAACAGAGAAGTTACTTTGTACTGTGGGGAGTACTATACAGCAGAGAAAATACTGAGGCTCTAGCTAAATCCAATATGTGGGTCATCTTGCTGACTTGTTGTTGAGGGAAACTCAAGATATAAAATGAACATAACATGGGCCCTCCCTGGTGGCGCGGCGGGTTAAAGCACAGCACTAAGAAGCTGAAGCCACTTCCGCATGAGTTCGATCCCCACCTGCCCTGGAGGTGACCACATGGTGCGGCAGACCTCTCCTGATCCGCCCGCTGCTCCCCTCAGCAGTGTACTTTGACAGTCTGCCAGTTCTGCTCCCCACTCTGTCTCTGGTGGCTCCTCCCACCCTCCGCATCTCTGGGCTGTACCCCAGTTCTGTATGAATAAATAAATATTAAAAAAAAAAAGCACAATGGACACACTCTGGGCACCACAGGTCTCAATTATGTCTTTGTAAATTGAACTCTTAACAAGAAAAGAAAAACTATGAAGAACAACTAGAACTGCATCAAACCAAAATACTTTTGCACAGGGTGGGGGAGGGGAGACAACTATCATTAAAACAGAACAGGGATCCCAGGGAAGGGGAGAAGACATCTGCAAAGCACACACATTGGTGAAGTCCATACAGAATCACCGTGTGGAATACTGACAAGCCTAAAGAATTATGATGAAACAGAGGAAGAATGGTGGCATCACACACCCAAACTATAACTATACTACAGCGCTATAGTCATCAAAACAGTATAGTACTGGAAGGAAGCCAGACACAGAGCCAATGCATAGAGCTGAAAGCTCAGAAATAAATTCAAACCGACATGAACATGTAATATGTGGCAGAGGAACAAATAGTAGTGTGCACAGGACAAAGGGAATAATAGTAATGGAAGAAAACACTTGACACCATATATCTGCTAAGACGCTGATAGCCAAGATCTGAAAGAATTCATTGGTGCTAAGAAAACAAAACAAATCATCCCTCAACATCACATATCATCAGGGAAGTCAGCTGAAAACCACAGAGAGATGTCACCTTACTCAGGGAGAAAGCCCTGATCAAAGAAACAAAAACAACAAATGATGCAGAGAAAAAGCAGCTGCTGACCTGACTGGGGATGCGCTCACAAGACCTCCCTGAGCAGCTCTTGCGAAACATTAAAAGTAGATCTAGCACACAAGGCAGGAATTCCGTCTACTCTGCTCAAGCGGTAGAAAACCCTGAGCTGAAGGGCAGGGCCAGCTCACCAGCACTGTTTACAAGGCCACTTGTGGAGACAAGCAAGTGCCAGGGCAAAGGGGTGCAAGGCAGGTGGCACTGCTCGGCAGTCAGAGGGCGCCTCAGCACCTGCAACCACAGACGCTACTGGGGAGGAAATGCTAAGCGGGTCAGGCAGAAGGGCGAGAACCTAGCCCATGGTTTCCGGGAGAATGAAGGGCAGATGGCTGCAAACAAGGAACAAACCCTACAAACCTGACTGCTGGCAGGGCCGCCAACGAGGGGACTGCCGATGCTGCGCGTGTGGCCGTGCGGCAGTGACACGGCCACGGGCAGGTAAGCATGTGCGTCTGAACCCTGTGCGGAGGTGCAAACACCATCCCAATAAAGACCCAAAACTCAAGAGACTCAGAGACCCCGAGACGCTTCCCCAGAGCAGACACTGATGGCCACCAGACAGACTAGAAGATGCCAACATCTCTTCCTATTTGGGGGCTGTACCCCAAACCACTGATGAGCAGTCACCCCACCCGTGAGGAAGGCTTGCACAAGAGAAGAAAGAAAGTGCTGGGAGGGTGCAGAGGGGACCGTGCGCACTGCTGCAGGGATATAAATGGCTGGAGTCACTGACAAAAGTAGGAGAGAGATGCCTCACAATATTAAAAAAAAAAAAAATTCCAGGTGACCAGTCTGCACTGACCAGACTTCTCACCAGGCACCCACAATGAACACATAATTCAAAGCGTTGTCTGCCCAGTCCATCCCACACTGCCACGGTCAGAGCTGCAGATGCCCCCCACCCACCTCAGGCCGCGACCTGACAAAGAGGCTGAGGTGCATCCACTGCAGGCTGCGGAGTAAAGTGTTGCCCCGCACCAGTGTGGACGGGCCAAGTTGATTCGGCTGAGAAATAAGCCAAGTGGAGAAAGACAAGCGACAGGTCACTCATGCTGAGACACAGCCAAACAGAATAAAGCAGAACAAACTCTTAGACAACACAAAGCCTTACCTGCCTGTCTATCACAGGAGAAAGGGGGGGCAAGTGAGCAGTGAGGCACCTGTGTGAGGGGGGCCCTTCGTGGTACGCACGGTCGCACCACGACCTGTACGAGGCTGTGATGCAGTGTGTCTTGACACAAACACCTGTGTCTCCACCTGCCTACATATGTACCCATGACGAGGTAATGAACGCTAAGGCAGAATTCCAGAATTTACTGCTCTATATGGACGATGCTCCAAGCTCCTTTGAACCAATTTATTATGATGGAGTATCTGATGCAACAGATACTATTACACTACTTTATAATGGTGTAATTCCGACACTGATTTTTATTTTCTAGTTGCAGTTTATAACAGAACATGGAAACTTTAAAATGCAATAAATGACTGTTTTTTAATGGTTCAGGAGGCGCTTTTGCGCTGATGAAAGTGTTACAGGGCAACCCAACGTGACCTGGGCTGCCTGTCTCACCCGCATGTTTAACATTCAATTGCACTGCAGGCACACACAAAAGAAGTGTCAATATGGGTTTATTTACACAGGAACAACCCAGGGAAAGTGAGAGAGAGATACAAGTTAACTAGAGCATCCTACCAGTTCTGCTGACTTGGATCTCCAAAGGCACACTGAAGGCTGATCGAGAGCCAAATGACCAGCCGCTAGGCACAAGGCCAAGGAAGCAAGCGAGAGCCCAACATGTCTTCATCATACATGTCCTAGACTCTCAAAATGGCAGTTGAGCTCCGCCCTTGGGTCCTTACAACCCTCCCTTTGGTGTTTCTGGGAGTTACAGTTTCAGTGACTGGAGTAGGGGTGGAGTCCAGAAAACCTTCAGCGTTCCTTCAGGACATCTTTTCCCCCTCCGCGGTGCCAAGAGACACACCTAGGCCTGTCAGAGGCCCTGTTCCTTCATGAGCACCTTCCCACACTGCATTTTAGCATCAGCTTCCCTTTACTATCTGGACCTGGCACCTGAGCCGTCTGCTTCATTCATTCACGCCCACCTACCTGGGGAAGGGGCCCCCCACCCCCTTCTCTTCACCTCCCAGGGCTCCTTCCTTTGTTCCAAAAAGACAACCAGGTCTGGCTCAGAGACAGGGAAACCTGTTATCAGAAAGGAGAGCGTGACTCTTGCTGGCCATTCTCCGAGCTCACATTCAGTACTTGGAGGTCCCACCGAGACCCGGAAAGCAGGGGTAAGCGAATGA
>NW_004567149.1:644289-648613 GCF_000260355.1 Condylura cristata | reverse complement strand
CCCGGAGCGCTGTACCAGACCAGTAGAAGAAAGCTCGAGACAAAATGAAGCTCCAACGGTGGCTGATCCCGTTGCTGATATTTCCAACCCTTCAAGCGAATGCCAGGTCACGCCTCATGCGCTGGGCCCCGCTGACGACATTCCTTCTGCACGGCCAATACAGGTTCATTACCAACACTTAAAAGCAGACGAAAGCCACACCGAAATCTACCTCCGACCGATCAGAAAATGATGCCTCCTCTTCACTGCACTTCCGCTCCTTCTATTTTTCTTCACCTTCCTTACTATCACTTCTGTTACTTCTCTTTATCACACCCGCCATAACAACTTCCCGATTTCCACATCCCTGGCGTCAGACTAATCTAGGGTTTTCCACGTCGCGTACCCCTTGTCGAAAGTTCTATACCCTGGTCCTGCAGCACCCAATGATGGGCAACTTTCACGCTCGCGCCGCGACCCAAGCCAGGAGGAAAGAACTCCCCCAATGACGGGTAAGCGGCCCGAGGGCAGTGGACGACCTAAGACAGGGTCTGCATGATTTGCCTTGGCACAAAATAAAAGCGGGGGAAATGTTGGTGGCGCAATTGCACCCAGCTCTTGGGACTCCGAGGAATGAGCCCCCACCGCTGTGCTACCATGGCAACAGATGGTTGAACCGATAAAGTGGACTCAGACTTGTGGTAATCCTGTTTATCAGTCTGAGGCGCCAGGCCTTGTAAGGGGGTGTTAACATCTGGCAGTTACCGGGCGGCATGTGATAAGAGAAATTCCTCACTTCCCCCATACCTCCTTCTCAGTAAATTTCCACTCTTCCCGCAAAACTTCCACCCTTGCTGCCTAATGATATATAAAGGGGGGTCACAGACAATAAAGAGAGACTCCTGGATGAAGAACCTTGGTGTCCTGTGTCTTCTTTAACCTCATTGTCCCTCGCGGGACTCGGCTCTGATTAGCCGGACGCGGCAAGTACTGTTGTCAATGGAGATGAGAGAAAATCACAGAATATTCTAGAAAATAGCTTCCAACTGGCCCCAATAGCACCTTTGATCACTTAAGATTTTCAACATGCAGGTTCTGACTCTACTTTCCAGGAATACTGAATCAAAAACTAGGGTGAAATCTTTAAACACAGGTAATGAGCAATAACATCACACATCACTGAGTTTCTGAAGTTCCCACTAACCCAGAGTGGACAGTACAGATCACTTAAGGAAGCGAATACTCAGGGCACAAGGAAACCTTGTGAAGATTTTCTTCACACACTAAGAAATTCAAAATTACTAATTTTTAACAGAGATCTAAAATTAAGTGATGACAAGTCCCAGTCTCATGCTACAAACGATGCAGCCAGCACTGAGGGCAGAGCAGGAGGCGCTGTCCTGACTCAAGGAGACCAGGTTCCTGTGAGGCTCTAGAATCACGTCCCTGCACAGCTCCTGCTGCCAGCCCAGGCAGCCCCACTCCTCCAGGGAGAAATCTACAGCCACGTCCCTGAAGGTCAGCAATCCCTGAAAGAAAAGAAAACAAATCACATCCACCAAGGGGCCACTTCAGCGCTGCTAACTTGCACCCGCGTGAAAAGAGCGTTAAGAAACCATAACTGCCTTAGGCAAGCAGCAAATTGTCCAGTAAGGTAACTCAACTGCATTTATATTCTGGAATGCTTCCAAAACTCTCAAGAAGACAGAGGATTCACAGAGCCGGTCCACCGCGACGCTAGGGAAGACAACACTCGTGACAGTGGCCTGCAGACGTGTGTGGGCCCTTTCTATGTCGTGGTGTGAGCTGTGCGGATGCCGCAGGTGGGAGAGCATAGGAATCAGAAGGAATCGTGCTCACGCAAACAAGCAGGTCCCGGCAAGGGCACGAACGCTGATCTAGGGCTCAGGAGTTGATGTAGGGCTCAGAGTGGGCTTCGTCATCTGGCAGGCGGCCCAGCGGATAAGGGACACCTTTTGGACCACAGTGCAGACCGCAGAGCTGAAGAGAGCAGGTGACATGTCGGGAGGGGGGAGGTGGCTAGAGCTTGGTGACAAATGCACGTCCGAGAGCATCAGCAGTGGTGGCGACACACTTTGACCATTTGCTACATCTTCTGGATATTATTACAAGTTTTAGAAAGTAATGCAAAAAACCTTTGAGAGAAACACTACTATAAATTCCTCATTTCCAGAATACTAAACTAAAAATGCAAGAGACTGAGCTGTAACTCAGTTCATCTGACTTACGACTCACGTGAGGTGGCAGTTCCATTTTGAAGACAATCTTAAAGAATGTACATCTCAGGTTTCTTAAATGATTGATAGACTAACCAGCACAGAACTTATCCAATACTTTTCACATTTTATACATTAAAAACTATGCACGTGGGCCCTCCCTGGTGGCGCAGCAGGTTAAGGCACAGCAATAAGAAGCTAAAGCCACCTCAGCACAAGTTTGATCCCCGCCCCGGAGGTGACCCACATGGCGTGGCAGACCTCTCCTGCCCACCCGTTGCTCCCCTCAGCAGTGCACTTCATCAGTTGAGCTGTTCTGCTCCTCACTGTCTCTGGCGAAGCCTCTCACTGCCCTTGCACCTCTGGCCTGTACCCCAGTTCTGTGTGCATAAACAAATAAATCTTTTTAAAAAATGAAAAAAAAATTAAGCACGTGTTAAAATGAAGAGTAGAGTATTTTCACGGTCACTGGAGTCAGGAAATATTTCAATTGCATGAATCATAAATACACTTATGGATGCTACTTTTTAGTCATACATGCTATACCAAAAACAGAAAAGTGACAACTAAAATAAATTACTGTATATAAGTCTTGTATTTCCTTAAACTGTTGATTCACGTACAAGTCACTGAATTGTATTTCTGAATTTAAGACACTAGTAAACACTAGTAAACTAGGAAACTCATAGTTTCCTTTTCGCAGAGTTACAAAAAGTCATAAAGCATAAAGTGTCTGAGATGACCTGAACAAAACCAATCCTACTGGCCCAGAACCTCCCCTCCAAGAGCCGATGCCTCCACTTGCTTTCCAACACAACAGTCACCACAGCTCAGGGAGGACACGTGAGTGTGGTGGTTATTTGTGACACCCAGCTACACCCCACAGTCACTACTAAGAAAATGGGGGAAACATGACGGTCACAGATGTGTGGGGAGGCACGGGGCTCCGCACACAGGCTGCCGGCTTCACACACGGATGGGACCTGGCTGAGCAGAGGCCGCCTCTGAAAAGCAAAGGTCAGTTGCATATGAACTGGGGACGGAGAACAGGAGCTGTAAGTAAACCTCAAACCATACACCACTCCCACATATAGAGAAGGTCGGTGTGTTTTACTTAATAGTTTATCTATTTACATACACAGGAGCCAGGGTACAGGCCAGAGGTGTGGGGCTGAGCGAGCTCCCCACAGACAGAGTTGAGGGCAGAACAGGTGGACCCCTGAAACTGCTGAGGGAGCAACTGGGAGACGGGGGTCTGCTGTGCCTTGGGGTCACTCCCAGCAGGGATGGACTCGGGCAGCGTTGATGACAGCCTGAGACTGCCCCCTGGCCCGCCCATAGCTGTATTTCAAGTCCTGCTCTATCTAGCACCGAGTGGGTGAGGCTCCCCCAGGTCCACAACCTCCTGGATTACAAGTGGTTAAGACTGCTTTGTCACTGATCCCCCGGGGGCCACCGCTGAGTGACAGGAACCTGCATGAACGCCTCCTGGCTTGACTGTTCCTATGAAAGGCGTTCGGAGCTGCAGATCACTCATGCCATCGGAAAGCTCATGTAGGGTCCCAGGGCAGGGCGGAGGGGGGCTGCTCCGGGACCAGGAAGAAGTGTTCAAACAGCCTAGGTGGGCTAGCCAAGAGGACAACAGGTCATCTACAACACATTGTGCGGTGGAGCAGCGGAAAGGCAAAGGTTCTTGGGTGCGCCTCAAGGACACGGCCTGGCTGGACGGACACTGACCTGGGACCCTGTGTCCTCTTCCTTCTCTGGCTCAGAAAGCGTCCCCCTGCCACTGAAAGCAGTCCTTCCCTCCAACAGACGCTTCTCTGGAGGGGGCTGAGGGTCAGCGGGAACCCTGGACACAGCTCCATTGCCCCTTCTCGGAGCAGAGATCCCTGGCACCCACTGCCCTTGACCTGGGTGCCAGGAGGGGCCGCTGCTGGCGGCGCCGAGTAGCAGATGCTGAGCAGCAGATGCTGGACGGGCCAGGACCTCCATGGCAGTGTCCCTGTAAGGAAAGGAATGGACGTCAAGTCCAGGGCGGGCTGTCCCGGAACCGCAGCCGGTGTGCCGTCAGACCTCCCCGTCGGAACACGCCACGGCGGGCGCCC
>NW_004567149.1:640911-642512 GCF_000260355.1 Condylura cristata | reverse complement strand
CCCCGGAACGCTGTCCCCAGGAGCCTCCACTGGCCGCCTGCCCTGTCTTGCGAAGGGCAAGTCGAGGCGCCCTCCAAGCCTCGTTACCAAGACTGACGGCAGACTGCGGTGGATGGAGAGCAGGCCGGGGGCCAGTGAGGGGGCCCTGGGTCCAGGAGGCCCCAGAGTCCGGGAGCCCCAAGTCCAGGAGGCCCCAGGGTCTAGGAGCCCCAAGTCCGGGAGGCCCCAGGGTCTGGGAGCCCCAGGGTCCCGGAAGCCCCAGGGTCCCGGAGGCCCCAGAGTCCGGGAGCCCCAGTCCAGGAGGCCCCAGGGTCCAGGATCCCCAAGTCCGGGAGGTCTCAGGGTCTCGGGAGCCCAAGTCCGGGAGGCCCCAGGGTCTGGGATCCCCAAGGGCCCGGGAACCCCACGTGTGGGAGGCCCCAGATCCCAGAGCCCAAGTTAGGGTTAGGCCCCGAGCACGTGGCCAGGCCAGGACAGATGTGCGGGCTGAGGTCGCCTTGGCTGGTGGCGTTAGCTTGTGCGCCCCATGCCAGCAAGCGCCGGACAGCAACAGCCACAGGGTCCTGCTGCAGCCGAGGCCAGTGCGGCGGCCAGTCACGGCCTCTGGACTCTGTGCGGGAGCAGACAGGCAGCCCGGCCTGGGACATCCCGAGATGCCCCTAAGGAATCCACCCGGCGCAGAGAAAGTGGAGGAAAGATGAACAGCTAGACAGGATGAGGAGAGGCTGCTGGGGGGTGAAGGAGGCGGAGACCAGTGACACAAGCTATGCAACGTCCATCGTCTGACAGATTCCGGGTGGATCGGGATAAGCTCTGAAAAATCAAACTGTCCATTGCTAACTTATGTTATGACCTCCCTTTTTTGTATAAACATAATATCAAAATATTCTGAGCCACATTCAGTTTACAACTGGATTGACTTAGCTGCAAAAGGCAGCTGCTGGTTCAGGCCAGCTGCCCCAGGGTGAGAAATTCCTCTGTCTCCTGAGACAAAAGCCAAGCCCCAGGAGAGAAAGACCCAGGACCTAAAAAACTCCTGGGGAAGCTCCCTTGGTTTCTTTGAATAAAAATAAACTTCAGATAAGGCTCCCAGGGCCTAAGGACTCATGGACAAATTTTAACCTTGTCTACACAGGTATTGTTTGATATAGAACTGTATAACTTTCTCTTAATTTACTCCCTTTTAAAGCAAGCACTAACTGCTCTCTGATAGCCTCAAATTACCCATTAGCTTTTCCTTAGACAATCACTGGTAACACTAACACAATATATGACTATCCCAAAACCCCTAACAACCTTTTGCTAACAAGCTCACCCTTTTCCAGACCCCTCTTCCTTTGAGTGATAACTAGACAGCTGTATACATGATAACTATCACAAAATAATCTATTATACCATAAATTGTTGAGAAGAATGCTTTTTCCCCTTGTCTTGAGAATGTTTTATGGAGATATCTCATTAATTTACCCTATGCATTATTACAATTAACTACTTGCTACACAGTATAAATAAAGACCTACTGAAGGGATAGCAGTGTTATAGGGCACCTCAATTCAGAGAGAGGCACCCCTGAGGCCCCAAAACCTGCCTGCTCTAAGTGG
>NW_004567149.1:638572-640376 GCF_000260355.1 Condylura cristata | reverse complement strand
TCAGGTCTCCTCCTTCTCCATCTGCCCTCCCTCTCTTCTTCTCTCTCCTTTTTCTCTGCTCAGTTCCACCCTCCTTCTGGGTGGGGCAGGGAACCTGGAACTTCCCTTCTCCTAGGGACCACCCAGTTACAGCAGGAAGACTTGGACTCTATCCTGACTCCCGTGTCTTCCTCGCGTCCGTTCCCCTCTCCCCCTTTTGGAATCTCTGCTCGCAGACGCCTTCCCATCTTAGGGTCCTGCCTGTGCTGCCTCGAGACACCCCAAAGGTTGGAGCTGGTCTCTGACAGACCAGGACAGAGACACCTGCTACCCGGAAGCCGGGCACTCCACACCGCGGGACACCGAGGGACACATACCATCAGCACCCAGTCAAACATGGGCAGAGCCCTCTCCAGAGAGCGAGGGCACGTGGCCAACAGGTGAGTGGAAGTGGCCATGTCCCTTACCCAGGGAAGCGCAAACCTAACCACCACATGCCCACGTGCAGGGAGAACACCATCAGAGGCCAGAAATATACGGTGAGCCGTGGCTACACGCTCTCCTACCCGCTGGGCGTGCAGGCTGGTCCTGACACAGTGGGAAATGGTGGATGGTCCTGAGAACACTGGACATGGAGGCACCTATGCCCGGCGACTCCACGGCCAGGTATCAGCCCAAGGACACCTGCACCCCCATGCTCACTGCAGCACTGTTCACGACAGCCAGGACAGGGAAACAGGCTAAATGCCCCAGGATAGGACTGCATCAAGGCCTAGGCTCTGTATGCACAGTGGAATACTACACAGCCATTAAAAAGGACAAACACATGTCATTCGCAGCACATGACAGAGCTGGAAGGGTGATGCCCAGTGACGTAATCAGAAGGGAAAGGAGAAATATCAGAGGGTTTCGTTCACAGGGGCGGACGGGGGGGCCAGACGAGTGTTGGGTCCCAGCTGGGATGAGCCTCCCCAACCATCCTGGAACTTAAGCACAGATCATAATAGGAAGAAAACATCTTGCCACCTGTGTGAGTGGCTTAACCTTTGGGCAGCTGATTAATATCATCGCAGTGGCGCATGTGAGGGAGATTTCCTCCTGCCGGCAGGCCAACATCCTGGGATTAAGGGTATAAAAGGGAGGCTGAAAAGGATAATAGGAGGACGTTTTGCTGCAACCATCTACGTGTGCTGACTCTTCAACCTCGATGTCCCCGGTGTAGACTCATATCCCCTCCGTGTGGGCGCGGCAGACGAGGGGTGAGGAGAAAGAGAGAAAACTAGCAGGCTGTCTCTAAATCGGAGATGCTCGTCAGGGAGGGGTGGGAGAGGGACAGAACCAGCGGCAAGAGCACTGGGCACTGTGGCCAAGGTCACCTCAGTGCTGGACCTGTACGGGCATGACCCCTGAGGAAGGCAAACACTTCCCACACACTAACACCCACCCTAAGCCCCCTCTGTGCAGATACAAGGTGACCAGCGGCTCCATCGCACCCCGATGTTCGGGGGCCTGAGCCTGAGACACCGTGGCCACATGGAGGGGCAGGCTGGCCAGAGCGGCCCGGCACTGGCGTGGACACAGGTGGTGCAGGGGCTCTGGAGCGGACGGGCACTTCGGTGGACTGTCGCCCTGACGCCTCCCGAGGTGGAACCCAGGCAGCCAGCCGGCTTGGCCTGGGGGCAGCAAGGCGTTCGGAAGCGAATCTCTTTCCCAGTGAGCCCAGAGCCCTTGAAGAAAAAGCCTTCGTGTTTGTGCTTAACTGGGCCAGGGCAGAGGCAAAGGGGGGTTGCGGCAGTGGCCACAGGTGGCCCCAGGAAGTAATGAA
>NW_004567149.1:634896-637520 GCF_000260355.1 Condylura cristata | reverse complement strand
CCTCCCACGGCCCCCCTTTCCAGCTCCCACATAAACCCTCTCCCCCCTGGCACGGCTGGGAGGGCCTCGCCATCGGTGTGTTGGGTCCTGTCAGCGCCCCAAGAAAGGCCCTGCAGAGGGGCGGGTGGGCCTGCAGCCGCAGCCCTCTGCCCTGTCTACGCCGCTGACCCCCTGGCCGACAGCAGACACTGACAGGGTGAGCGCCAGGGGTGTGGGGCGTCCGCCGGCTGCCCGGGTGGGACCGCCCTCTGCGACACAGACACAGACACAGACACGCGGGGCGCTGGGGGCGGCGGCTCGGAGGACTCATGGCGCCCCCACCACGGCCCGCCCCGCGTCCGGTCGCAGCGCTCTCTAGCTGGACAGCCCTGACGCGCCGTCCTCAGCTGGCCACAAACGCAGCGGGGGAGCGTGGCGGGAGGCGCGGGGGGCGCTCGCCCCCCCACGACGTTTTCTCCGGGAGGCGACTGGGGTGCGGGGCGCCCCGGGGACAGCTGGGGCCCCAGGAGGGAAGAGGCAGGGCGGCTGCGGGATGTCCTGACAGGTGTGGGGGAGGTGGCAGGGGGAGGGACAGGGCCTGCAGACGCCTTCCCCGACCCTCCTGTGGGCAACTGCAGTCTAGCGCCCACAAAAGCGACCCTGCCAGGTGCCGGGCGCAGGGCGGTCCCCACTGGGGCACCTTCCCCTCCCGGGGCTGTGCTGCACCCTGACCTCAGGGCGCCAAGGCCAAGGGTCACAAGGCTGGCGCTGCCTAAGACCACCCAGGCTTCTGGCTCCTGGTGCCCCCCAAAGCTGCCGCCTGCCCAGGCTGTTATAATGGTGGGAGCGTGAGCCGGTCCTGCCTCCTGGGCCAGGCTCACCCCAACCCCAGGCACGGCTCCCAGGGGCCAGTGCCCGCCTGGCCTTCACCGAGGCCGGCGTCCCGCTCCCAGGAGCGAGCCCCTTCATTCTTTTCCCTGCTCTCCGAGGCGCGTCCTTGCCGGCGTCTGGCCCTCAGCGGGGTCGAAAGGACACCCGCCTGGACACTGCAGATGCGAACTGGGGGCAGCCGTGCAGGCGCCCTGGGAGGGGACACGGGAGCCCAGCCTGGAGCCGGCACACACCCCACCATCTACACCTGCACGCTGTGCTATCTACACCCGCTCACGCTGCCTTGGACCCTGCAGGCAAACGCAGTGCAGGTCCCCCTGGGAAAGCAGTGGCCACTTCGGGGAGCTCATCCCCAAGGCCTGAGCGGGGCGGGGTGGGGGACACCCTGACTTCCACCCACAGGGCCAGCAGAGGCTACGGCCAGCCTGCGGAGGAAGCCAGGCCGCCCTAGGACATGGGGACACTGCCTGACTTGGATCCAGAAGCGGGATCCCGGGGTTATGACTTTATATCAGAATAAAAACAAATGCACTTTGAACGGACTGGAAGCAAAGTGTCTAGGGACCGGCCCCCTTCAGGGGTGCAGCAGACCTGGCTTCCAGCCATGCTCTTCCCTGTCCTGACATTCCAGCATTAGCCTTATCATTTCATGCCTAAAACCCATCGATGTATTCCATGCTCCCTTTTTTTTTTTCTTCCAATAATGGATTTATTTACAAGGAGAAAGATAAAGGAAAAACCTAGGTGAAAAGGGAGAGAAATACAAGTTGAGCTAGGATGTCCTACCAGTCTGCTGAGCACCGATTGAGAGCTTAAACCGTGAACCACCAGGCCAACAGCGCCCCGGAGCCCACATGTCCCGTTTTATCCTAACCTGGCTGTTCAGCTCCGCCCTCAGGTAAAAGCGTGCTTCTCCTTGGTATTGATGGGATTAGTAATTCCAGTATCTGGAGTGGGGGCGGAGTCCATGAAACCTGTACCTGCTACAATTCCTGGCTTCAAATAGTGTGAAACAACCTTATACAATTACTATGGGCCTTAAGAGTACACCATGAGGAGACACAGGGTCCCATGAAGTCTGTTTTGTTTGTTTGTTTGGTTTTGTTTTGTTTTTGACAGAGCTGTCCAAATATCCAAAAATACCTCCTAAGATAGTGATCCATGCTCCCTTTTTAAAAGTCAAAGTCGCTGTCAAAAACCAAGAAGCCCACGACTTGGAGATGGGCCTTCGCCCACAGCCCGCCTGCTTCTGAGGTCTCGGGTCTATCCCACGCGAGGGCTGTCCGCCAGTGAACCCATTTCCGTTTTCACTGACACCCTCTTACGTACAGTCTCCACAAGTGACTCCCCTCCTCCACTTCCTTTTTCTCCCAGTAGGGGAAACTTGTTATTTTTTAAGATTTATTTATGCTTGCAGAACTGGGGTACAGGCCAGAGGTGTGGTGGGTGAGAAGATTCACCAGAGACAGAGCGGGGAATAGAACAGGCAGATTGGCTGAAATCCACTGCTGAGGGGAGCCCCGGGCAGGTCAGGAGAGGTCTGCCACGCCATGCGGGTCCCCTCCCTGGTGGGGATCAAACTCGTGCTGCAGTGGCTTCTGAGAGCTTCACAGTGCAGTGCTTTAACCCATTGCACCATCAGGGAGAGCCCACATCCTAGATTTTAATTACATGTTTTTCAGTCAGTGTTGTTCCTGCATAAGACTCCACAGTGATAAAATGTCAATTATCCCCAACCCCAGCAGACTCAACGC
>NW_004567149.1:631920-634466 GCF_000260355.1 Condylura cristata | reverse complement strand
AAAAAATTCACAACTGATTTGAAAATGCGTATAGGAAGTCACGACCCTAAACTAACTTAAACGATCTGGAACAGGAGGAAAAGTGTGAGGATTTAACACTGCCTGCTATGAACTCTTGTTAAACAAGTAATCAAGGTCACTCTATTGGCGTAAAGGCAGAAAGTTCCATGGGAAAGCTTGCGGAGTTTGAAAGTAGATTCCCATATTTCAATCTCAGCGGATTTTCAACAAAAGTAACGACGTCATCAAACGGCCAAAAGACAGTCTTTTCTAACTAACGGTGCTCTGGAGCCACCAGCCAGCCAGGTCCCACCACTCACCATACGCTAACATTAATTCACAAACCTGATGTAAAAGATGAAACTACAGTTTCCAGGAGACACTTCCCCACATTCTACACCAGACACAACATGCACTAACCATATGGGAGAAAAACTAGTAATGGACCTTTATTGAGATTAAAACAGCTGTTTTTCCAAAGACATTGTTAAAATATGTGTATAAGGCAAGCCACATACTGGGAGCGTGTACACTGGGCAATGTTGGTGTCCAGAAGATAAAAAGAATTCTTATTGTTCGATAACGTGAATGGGCAAGGTTGGAGGAAAGATCTGAACAAACATTATAGAAAAGGAAGATGCAGAAATGCTTAAAAACCTATGAAATGTGCTCAAAAAATTACTCAGTGCAGAAACAAACCCAAGCTCTGGTAAGCTATCACTAATGTGCCCACTGAAGTGGTTAAAATTAAAAACTAACAACACCAAGTGGTGGCAAGAACATGGAGCAACTGGAACGCACATACATTTTTGATGGACATATAACGGGTGAGACATTTTGGAGAACAGTTGGTGGTTTTTTTTTTTAATATATCACACATGTGGCCCTCCCTGGTGGTGCAACAGGTTAACGTGCTGCACTGTGAAGCTGGCCACAGTTGCTGCAGCAGGAGTTCGAACCCCACCCTGGAGGTGACCCACAGGGCACGGCAGACCTCTCCTGTCTCCTGCTGCCCCATCAGCAGTGTACTTTGTCCGTCTGCCTGACTTGCTCCCCACTCTGTCTCTGGTGAATCCTCTCACCACCCCTGCACCTCTGGCCTGTACCCCAGTTCTGCATGCAGAACTATATCTTTTGATTTGATAGGTATCTTACCATATGATCCATCAATTGCACTCCTGAACATTTACCCAAAGGGAATGACACATGTTCATGGAAAGTCAAGGTCACTGATGTTCATAGCAGCTTTACCCATAATTTCCTCAAAATGGAAACAGCCCACATTTTCCTCTCACAGAGGACCAGATGAACAAGCAGGACATCTGTTCAGGAGACCACAGAGCACACGAAAGGAAAGAACTTCTGACCCGGATGAACCTCATTGACATTATGCTGAATAAAAGATGTCGGTCCAGAGGACTATTTATTACATGGCTCCCTCACAGAAATTCTAGAGAAACAAAACCACACAACATGCAGCAGGCGCGGGTCAGGGCCCGGTGTGTGGGGGACACAGTCTGGGGCGCACAAAGCTCCTTCCCGGCCAGCAATGCCCCGTGTCAAGCCCCCACCATTCCCCGCTGTGGGGTGCCTCCATCCCAAAGGTGTCAGTACCCCCAACCCATAACATCTCGACATTACCAAACGGCTCCCCAAATTGTCTCAGCTGAGGACCAAACTCGGCAGGTGGCAGACTTAGGAGGCGTGAACCTTTCAGTGCAGACACGCGTGGGGAGTTTACCTGAGTCACACTGAATACAGCTGAGGTTTTTTCAAGATTCGTTTTTATTTACCCATGCACACAAGAACCGGGGTGCAGGCCAGAGGGGTGGGTTGGGAGGATGCCCCAGAGACAGCGGGGAGCAGAACAGGTGAATCCCCTGAAACCCCTGCTGAGGGGTCAGCGGGGGTCGGGGTCTGCTGCTCCCTGCGCTCAGTCCCTGGCTGCAGGGGTGACAGCCTGAGCCTGACCCCTGCGCCCCGAGAGGCCCGGAGGCTGGCTAAGCGGCGGCAGCCCGGGCCTCTTACCCCGCGGTGACTATACATTTGTCTGGTTCAGACCCTCCGTACAAGCACAAAATAACTATTTGCTGGAACAATCTCTGTGCAGACCTTCAGAGGTGTCGCTCTATTACTGCACAGACTGGACGCGGCTGCTGAGGGCTGGCGCCAGCGAACATCCGCCCCGCCTGCCCCATCTGGGTCTCGGAGCGTGTCCACCCCTCTCCCGCCAGCTCTGCTCGGTTCGATGGAAAATGAGATGCTGCTGTTCCAGGGAATTCCCTTATAAGGCTTATTTAAAATTCCTCCCCTGTATGTTTCTCTATTTCCTGCTCCCAGAACCCTGAAAAGATGCTGAGGGGCCGAGAACACCCCAGGACTTCCTCACGGATGTTAGCCACCATCCGCCTCTTTGCCTTTATCACCCCCAAGAGATTCTCTTCCCAGTAGAGCGAATTCTGTCCCAGCGCTTCTGCAGCTCACCAGCCCTCCCTGGGCTCAGATATTTCTCCCTAAGCACAGGCCAGGCTGGGGACCCGCCCTCA
>NW_004567149.1:614739-631305 GCF_000260355.1 Condylura cristata | reverse complement strand
CCCCCAGCCTCCCCTGTACCTTCCCCCAGGATCCTCAGCCTCCCTCCCCTCCCCCAGCTTCCCCAAGCCTCTCCCACCCCCCAACCTGCCCTATGCAGAGCCAAACAGGTCTCAGCAGGAACCAGAGCCAGAACCACTGCTGGGGGCTCCCCAGGGTGAGGACGGCATGGAGGTAAGGAGCCGAGGGGGGCCCCCGAGGAGCCGAGGGAGGGGAGTCCAGTGAGGCCCCAGCCCCGGCCTGGGGAGAGGGGGCTTGCGCCCCATTTCTGCTGCTCGACTCTGGCACTCCGGTCCTGTGCGCAAAGCGGCCTGCAGGACTCAGCGTGAGGGAGGCGCCCGGGGTCACAGCGGGGCTCACCTGGGCCCCTCTGCTGACCCAGACCCCGCGGGCAGCGGCCACAGCGCAGGGAGCCAGAGTGCGGCTGAGGAGTCGCCGCAGCGCTTGGGTCTCAGCCGCCCGGGGCTCTGCGGCGGCTGCAGGCCTGGGGAGAGGCTGCGGTCAAGGCCAGCGGCCAGCTCCCGGAAGCTGCCCACCCCGCCTCCCAGGTCACCATGGGGTCTACGCCCCGAGAGCCAGCCCAGGCCCTCAGCGGCTGCAGCAGGAGGGAGGGCGGGGCCGGACGGGCCACCCAGGCGCCGCAGTGGACACTGGGACTGGGGGCCAGGACAGCCTGGGGGAGGCTGGTGAGGCCCTGGGGGAGGGGCGGGCGGGGCCCAGGAGAGAAAGGAAGAAACCAGAGTTTTGCGAAAATAACAATAAACTTCCCTTAATTAAAAAAACAGAAAAGGCCCTCCCTAGGGGCGCAGCGGGTCGTGCAGCACTGAGGAGCCACAGCCAACACAGCTCCAGTCCGATCCCCCCCGCCCCGGAGGGGACCCCAGGGCGCGGCAGACCCCTCCTGTCCGCCGCTGCCCCCTCAGCAGTGGGCTTCGTGCCGCCTGTCCTGCTCCCAGCTCTGTCTCTGGTGAAGCCTCTCGCCGCCCAACACATATTTAAAAAAAAAAAACAGAAAAACAAGAAGCTCCGATGTTCGGCGCCCTGAGCTGGGGTCGGGGCTCGGAACACCCAGTGAGCCACTGGGGCCAGGGAGGACTGGCGGGCATTTGCAGAGGGTCACTCGGGGAAGGCTGGGCGTCCGGCACCCACGCTGGGGAGGCTGAGAGAAGGCCGAGCAGGGACGGGGAGAAATGGCTATGCGGGGGAGACGGCCATGCGGGGAAGGGGGACAGGCAGCCACGGGGGGAGCGGGGGCACGGCCACGGGACGGGGGGAGACGGCCACGCGGGGGAGATGGCCACGGAGGAGGGAGACGGCCATGCGGGGAAGGGGGACAGGCAGCCACGGGGGGAGCGGGGAGACGGCCACGCGGGAAAGACGGCCACACAGGAGGGAGACGGCCACGCGGGAGAGATGGCCACGCAGGAGGGAGACGGCCACGCGGGAGAGATGGCCACGCAGGAGGGAGATGGCCATGCGGGGGTGACGGCCACGTGGGGAAGCGGGAGAGAAGGCCGCGGGGGCGGGGGGAGCGGGAGAGGGCCACGCAGGGGAGATGGCCACGTGAGGGAGGACAAGAGACAGCCACACGGGGAAGGTGGGAGACGGCGTGGGGTTGAGCGGGAGAGATGGCCACGCAGGGGAGGACGAGAAATGGCGCAGGGGAGGTCAGGATGGGGATGGCGGGATGCCCCAGAGTCTGAGTGGGGGGCAGAACAGGCGGATTCACTGAAACCCACTGCTGTGGGCCAGCAGGGAGACAGGGGGTCTGCTGCCCCTGGGGTCACTCCCTGGCCGGCGGACTCGGGGGCAGTGGGAAGGCCCATAGGCGGACACCACCCTGAGCCCCGGGGGTACCTGAATGCAGCCTTTAGTGACATTTAACTTTACTTTGACTCTGAAGCTACAGGTAGAGAGGTCGGGGAAGGCGGCAGGGGCGTGGCCAATGTGAGCCCCGCCTCCTGGGGAGCTCCGCCCCTGCCCTTCCCTAAGCCCCGCCCCAACACCACCTCAGGCCCCGCCCACCGCCCTGCAGCCCAGGTCCCGCCCACTGTCCCGGCCAGGCCCCCCGCCACCCTACCCAGACTACGCCCCCATCCCACTCCGGAGGAATCCACCTGAGCTCAGGCCGCTCCCTGCGCTGTGGCCGACCCATGGGGGGGACCTGGGGGAGACAACCCAGCACCCCCTCCTCTGGAGCCACCTCGCCAAGGCCTCGTCAGCACTCAGAAACCTGGGTCTCGGCGGGCGAGAGGTCGGTCTGCGGCGCCCATGTGGCCGCTTGGCTCCGGGAAGGGTTATCCGTGCTGGGCTTCAGAGCTGGACGCCCTGGGGGGAGGCAGACAAGGAGAGTGCGGCTCCCGGGGCTCAGGGCGGCCTGTGTGGCGGTGTTGGGGCTGGGCCTCCCGCTGGGCCTCCCAGGGTGGCTTCGGGTGGCTGCGACTTCACCGACAGTCAAACAGCCTTGGTGTGTCTCCGTCAGTGACCTCGGTGCCAGCTGTCATGTCCTGGGGCAGGCAGTGGCTCCAGTCCAAGGCACAGGGCTGCCCCCGGGGCGGGGCCTGGGCAGAGCGGTGGGCGGGGCCTGGGCAGAGCGGTGGGCGGGGCCTGGGCGGAAGGTGGGTGGGACCTAGGCAAGGTGGGTGGGGCCTGGGCGCAGTGCTGGCGGGGGTGGGGCCTAGGCGGGGCCGTGGGCAGTGGTGGGGGGGCCTGGGTTAGGACGGGGGCGTGGTCTGGGTAGGGTGGTGGGCGTGGCCCGAGTGGGACAATGGGCGTGAGCTGGGCAGGTCCAAGGGCAGGGCCTGGACTGCAGGGTGGTGGGCGGGGCCTGAGGTGGTGTCGGGGCGGGGCTTAAGGTAGGGCAGGGGCAGAGTCTGGGGCGGAGCCTGGGGCCTAGGCTCTGGGCTGCACACCCTGCAGAAGGGCTAATACCATACTTAGGAGGCCAAGGGTGGAGGCCGTGCCCTGCGGTCCAGAATGGATGTCTGGGCCGAGGACCACCAGGAGCATGGTGGTCTCGGCTGATGAGGGACCCGGGTGTGTGAAGTCCAGAGACAGGCTGGACTGGGCTGGGCACGGCTGCCCACACCGTACAGCCCCAGGCCCAGAGTCCTCCTTCCTGCAGATGCAGCCAGCTTGGGCCCACCTCTCCCACTGGAGGGCTCGCTTCTGGCCAAAAGCGGATGTGGCCCATCGCTCACAGGGCTAGGTCTGGACATGCTCCCTGGGGGGACTGCAGGGCGGTGAGGCCCTCGCAAGGACAGGCAGCAACTGCTCAGGCAGGAAAGGCGGGTGGCCACTGACCGGCCTTTTAGAATGGAAAGGAAATGGAGAATCCCCCTGCACTGTGAAACAAGAGCGCTCGGTGGCCCGCCACAAAGGAAGGGACTTGGCTGGACGTGTCTAGCTGAACCCACGGCAGCCAGGGCAAGGCAGGCAGGTCAGATGAGGGCCTTGGGGCTCGCTGGGGCAGCGGGTGGGGCGGCTGGGGCAGTCTCACCCAGGTGGGAAGTGGTGCGTGGGGTGACATACTGCACACTTCTCTAAAATGTGCATCTGGCTCTCTGGTCTCTAAAGCTAAGAAGAAGTCCGGGAGGCATCTGGGATTGTGGCTGGGGTGTGGACCGCCAGGTCCTGTTCTTCCAGGTGTACTTCTCATTTTCCAAATATGCTGGCTTGACCTTAAACCTCTTTCTTTGAGATCAAAAAAGAAAGGAGGGCTTTGAGTTGAAGGTGGCCAGAGAAATGCTGCTGGTCCCTCGCTTCTCTCCCCACCCAAAGCAGCGTGCGCCAGGACCAAGAAGACAGAGAAGCTGCGTGTGCAGCAGGTGAAGCTGCACTGGGCGAGGCTGTGCCCACGGGGAAAGCTGGAAGCAGCAGGCCAGAGATCCGTGAAGGACTTGGAGTCTGGGCCTCCTCTGCACGTGGAGGGAAACGGGGCCGAGAACAAAGTCCCTTGAACGTCTGTCACGGAGCAGTCAGAATCCACCTGCTCAACCTCCAGCGTCCACACACAGGCCCAAAGGGTTTCCTCCTGGAGACGTGTAACTGGACGCCATGGCCCAGGACGGGAGGGGAGTTGGATGGGAAGATAGGGCCACCGCAGGAGTAGAGGGACTGTGTCAACGTGGACATGCCAGACCTCTGGGCCCCGCTGGACAGCTCTCTCTCTCAGCAGGCCCAGGCAGACTGACCCTCCAGGCTGAGGTGCAAAATGTCCTCTTGAGAATCCGCCAGCCCAAGAGAAAGCAATGATCAAGCCAAGTAATCTTCCAGTAAAATCAACTCTCCGTGAAGCCTCCCAGCCTCACCACCGCCTCCACCACCCGGCAAGCCACGAGGCAGGCTGTGCAACTCTACAACTACGAGAGTGGCAGGGACCCGCAGATGTTTGAAGAAAATATTTACCCTGTCTCACTGACTGATTGTAGGATTCAAAAGTTTGACAGCTGTAAAATCGACACACCTTACAAGCTGATGGAATCATAAGATCATTGTGAGCCAGGGACACTTGGTAAGATCATGTATCCCAGAAGCAATTAGATAGCCTGATGTGAATGCAAACTAGAAAAACCAAGCAAAAAAAAAAAACATTCCCCTCAAGTGACCTGAGAAACAGAAGACATTGCAGTCAGGTTCTTTTAATCGACAAAAGAACAGCAGTTAATCCTTGAGAATTAAAATTACAGAAAGTCCCATTTAAAAAAAAAATTACAGAATATAAGATTAGAAGGTAAATCTCCCAGAAAAAAAGACAAAGAAATAGAAAACAGAGAGGGGGAAAAAAGTAAAGAACTGGTCCAAGAGTGTCAAAAAGAGAAAATAGAGAGTTAGCAAAGTAATTTAAAAAAATCCCAGAAGTGAAAGACTTAAGTTTCTAACTAAAAAGGGACCCAAAAAGCCCCAGAAGGAGGAGAAAATGGATCCACATAACAAAACACAACACTGGGATATTTCTCCACTGGACACAGAGAAAAAATCGCACAAACCAGGAGAAGACAAAACCAAATGTGGTTTCATGGAACAAGCCAGGAAACGAATGGAAGAAAGTCTTCAAATGTCTGAGGTGAAATGTTTTGAGGAATGTAATTTATCAATTACATGAGAAGAGAAATGCCTCTCTGCCTTTGCAAGAAGAGAGGTAAGAATGCCTAGGATAATAGGCAAGCAGAACTCAGGACGGTATGTCTCCAGGGTAAAGAGCGACAGGTTACCCATCTTGGAGCCAATCAGAAGACCCAGAGAGACATGCTGGAGAAGACACCAAATACACAGAGAGAACTGGCTCTGGATTAGTGAGAAATGCATGGAAAACTAGACAAACGAAACAAGAAGGCAATTACTAACTCTGGGGAAAACCGAAAAACATAACAAAGAGAAAAAAGTCGTAATTGTTTGAGTCTATTCACACTGTCATAATAAGCTCCAAATATAATGAGGCAGCAAGTGCTACAATTTAATTAATTCCCCTGGAAGAAGAAGGCGGTAGACTGTGCGCTGGGGATGGGAACTGGGAGGGGGAGGGGGAGGGGGCGGAGGGGCAAAATCGGCACACTCTGTGTGCGAAGCAAATACTGTCCATAGTAATTTTTTTAAATCAAAACATGTTTTGACTAAATACACTCAATGTTTAGCTAACAAATCTGGAGCTGAATGTCACCGCATCAGGCACTCTGCAGGTGGTCTGCCTCGTAGCGTCCCCTGTGAAGAATGGACAACAGAAAGGGGGGACAGGCGGGCGTCTAGTGGTGCCCGGAGGTAGCGGACTGTTGGGTGGATGCAGGGGCGAGGGTCGGGGCAACCACCACCCCACAATGTCACTGGCGGTTTTCCGCAGTAAGTAAAAGGTTTTTAAAGAGAGTTCATGAGCCGAAAAGCAAAAATAAGTGACAAGCTGGAAACAAAGCCGCAGCTCCCAGAGCCTGTTCCCGCTGTCAGCTATGCCTGAGCGTGGGGAGCACAGGCCTCCCCACGCCCCACCCCCATGCCCCTCATCTCCCTCCCCAGGCCACCTGGCAGGTGCTACTGGGGACATGCCGCTGTGGACAAACTCTGAGAACCAATGGGGGCTCTAGTCCAGTCTGGGGGGGCCGCAGGTAGCCCAGAAGCAGTGAGGGGGTGAGGCACTGGTGGTACCCCGGCAACGGCAGCAGCAACGTGTGGTGCCGAATGGGGAGCCCCACAAAGACACACCACACACCGTCAAGTTCACAGGCGGCAGCGAAAGGGCTCACGATGTGCGCAGGGTGGACGCACCACCCCGGAGGCCAGGAGGGAGGCAGGACTCGAGTCCCAGATCTGGTGCCATCTGCTCACCTGCACCTGCGAACAGGGCGGCAGACAAGAGCGGAAGGCACAGCCAAAGGGACGGATGGAGATGACGCAGCACAGCCTCCACAGGCCGAGGTCCACGGCAGCTGGGTGCATCTGTCGAGGGGTGGGACAGCAGCTGGGCACAGACGGGCAGGCACTGAAGGGCAGTGCTGTGGCCTGGCATCCCGCCCTCCGCCAGGCCCGCAGCAAAGGCCATGGTGGGGGGGGGTGCGGGCAGCTCGAAGCCAAGCAGACCAGCCAGGGGGGAGACCCCTGGCCTGTCAGCTGCTGTGCAGGGACGCGGAGGCGCTATGTCGACACCAACCACAGGAGGGCGCCAGGGGCCGCCTCGGCGCCAGAAACGACGGACAGAGCCAGCCAGGCCGGTCGGGGCAGGAGGGGAACGCCCTGGGGCGCCCACAGGACACAGGGAGTGGGGGTGGCCGCCCAGCCCGCTGAGCTGCACGTAAAACCCCTTTAGGGCACCTGACCTACCGCGCACAAGTGAGTCTACCAGGGCTGATGAGGCTGACAAGGCTTTACCGCAGGATGTGGGCACGCAGGACCTGGCACCTGCCTGTGACCAAGAGAACCGCCTTGTTCTGCACTGGAGGCGGGGGCAGGGCTGGGCGCCTCGTCCTCACAGTGTCCCTGCCAGGCGCGGGGTGGGGTGGGGTGGGGGGGGTGTCTAATCCAAGCAGCTCTTTGGTTCTTTATCATTTCCAAGTACAGGAGATTCAGGAAGTGGGGATGGGGGAATGGTGCCAGGGGCTGTCACTGCCACGCCCTGAGTCCACCCCAGCCAGGGAGTGACCCCAGGGTGCAGCAGACTGCCTGTCTCCCTGCTGCGCCCTCAGCAGGGGGGTTTAGGGAGCCGCCTGCTCCGCTCCCCCCTCTGTCTCTGGGGAGTCCTCTAACCCCACACCTCTGGCTTGCACCCAGTTCTTGTAAAATAAAATCTTTTAAAATAGGTAAAAATGCAGCCTGGACACCATCCTGGGCAGGTGGAACAGACACAGGCCTCCAGTCACGGCCAGTGCTGGGGAGGGAGTGGAGGCCGCTGCTGGACCCTGGTGTGCAGGCCCCAGACATGCAGGTCCAGACACGGCCAGAGGCCAGAGAGCCCGGCCGCAGGCGTCCCAGTGCGTGGCTGCAACTGGGGGAGGTGCCCGGTGTGGTCAGGGAGAAGCCTCTGGGAGGATGTGAGGTCACTTTGCAGCGGTCGAGGAAGTGTGCACATAAATGTGCACCTGGGAGGCCAGCGTGGCAGCGGGGAGCAGCTACTCCCTTTGTGTACAAGATAAAGCCAGACAAGGATGCAAGGAACAGTGGATGCCCGAAGTAGCGAGGTGGATTTGGGGTATCTGACCTCGCGTCCCCAAAGCGGAAGTGGCCTGCCCTGGGCAGCAGGTCTGGGGCAGAGGGGGGCCATTTGAGGAAAAGGCCGAGGTGGGCGTTGGAAAGCCAACCTCAGCCCCGACAGGCCCAGTCCCCTCCGCTGGGGACCCGCCCCCTGCAGGCGCCCCCTTCCATGACAGCAGCGCCTCCTAGTCTCTCAAGGTGAATTCTACTCCCCCAAAGGAGATGCAGGGCTTTGGGGGGCACAATGAGACACGCAGAGTTGGGGCTTTGCTCACTTGGGGGGTGACTGGATCCTTTCAACAGGAAGGTCTCGGAAAAGCCAGAGAGGAAGGTGGTCAGGACGTCCTCCGGCCTGGATAGAGGCCCCACTGGCCACTCTGGGAGAAAAAGCCATGCGTACCCCCCAAAACCCCTCTGGGCAAACCCCAGTACACAGCCTGGCACGCTTACCCCTCAAATACAGCCCCCATGTATAACACCCCCAACACCACCCTGCACTCAAACCCAGAACACAGCCCCAGCACGCGTACCCCAAACATGGCCAGTCCGCGGCCCCACCCCCTCTCCAAAACAGCCTTAGCCCGACTTTCGCAGCTGGTGACCGGGCCCCCCAAATCCTCCCCCCACACCCAGCTCCCTGCTGCCCCGCCTCCTTCCTCAGGGCCATCGTGGACACCCCTGGGGTGACTCCTGGACAGCCCTGGCACCCCGCACCCCCCACCTGGGGCTCCCCATCTCCTGCCGTTTGGGGGCGCAGGAGAAGGTCAGGGGTGTCCAGCTCCGGGTACAGCTTTGTGAGGCTGGTCAGACTGGGGGCGCTGGCCGTCCCTGGGAGGCGCTGGCCTGGCGGGCCACCCTCCTTCTGGAAGCCTCCCGGCAGGTGCGCACCTGAGGGCGTGGCCGGGCGTGGCCAGGTGTGACCAGGTGTGAGGACGTCACAGAGGCGGCAAAAGGCGCGAGGCCGCCTGGACCCGACGGACAGGCCGCTCGCGAGCACGAGCTGGCTGCGGCCACGCTGAGGCACCCCGGCAGGCGGTGACGTTCGCGCGGCCACGGCACTCACCTGGGGCCGCTGGAGGTAGGTGTCGGAGGGGCTGCGGGCTCCGCCTCCCGCCCGGCCACGCGCAGGCCGCGCCTGGCGCAGGCCCCGCCCACTCACTTCCTGCGTTGAGCTGGGCCAATCGGGAGCCAGCTGGGAGCCGAGGGCGCTGGGTGGCCCAATCAGCGGCAGGCTTGGAAACTGCCTCGCCGGTGGGCGGGGCGTCCTGCGTCGGCTGGCGGGCGGCGGTGACGTGCTCTGGTGGGAGGGGAGGGGGCCACACAGGCCAGCAGCCTGGGGCGGGGCCAGCCCTACCTGTCCATCCCCGGGAGGGAGCCCCAAGGCCCCGGCCGGTGGCCCAACAACTCAGGAAGGGAATCTCTCCACCACCTCTAGGGACCAGTGGTGACCTTCGCCACTGGCCATTACTGCCCAGCACTCCTGGTGACCGGTGGCAAACATTCTTACTGGCCACGCTGCCCAGCACTCCTGGTGACCAGTGGTGACCATCCCCACTGGCCATTGCTGTCCAGCACTCCTGGGCACTGGCGGTGACCATCTCCACTGGGCAATGCTGCCCAGCATTCCTGGTGACCGAAGATGACCAACCGCACTGGGCAGTGCTGCCCAGCACTCCTGGTGACCGGTGGTGACCATCGCTGCTGGCCAGTGCTGCCCAGCACTCCTGGTGACCGGTGGTGGCCATCCTCACTGGCGACGCTGTCCAGCACTCCTGATGACCCTGGTGACCATCGCTACTGGCTACTATTGCCCAGCACTCCTGGTGACTGGTGGTGGTCATCCCCACTGGCCACTGCTGTCCAGCACTCCTGGTGACTGGTGGCTGGCCCTCTGCTTGTGCCTCTGGTGGACACTCTGGGCACAGTTTTCAGTCTCGAGGACCCACCGGGTCCCCTGACCATCCCATCCTCATGCCCGAAGCTCAGGTGATGTCCCGCTGAGCAAGGGCACGTGGGGCGCCTTGGTGGGCGGGGCGCTTCCCTGGACGCGGTCGGCGTCAGGACGTCTCTGGACCCGTGGGGGTCGCCAGGAGCGCCGTGGGCGGGGCAGAAGGGCTCAGCCTGTTCGACCGCCCTGGGGACGCCCCGCCCCCTGCCAGCAGGCCCCGCCCCACTGGCTGCCGGCTGCCCCGTCTGTCCTGGGGGCTTCTGGCGGTGCTGCCTCGGCAGGCGACGGCCCCTGCCGCCGGCCTGGCCTCCCTCTGCCGTGCGCTGGCCGCTGGCACAGAGGGCCTGGGCTGCCAGCGTTTGAGCTGTGTCTGCAGGCGCAGGCTGGACACAGACGGGTGAGCGGAGGCGTCGGGTGAGCGGAGGCGTGGGGTGAGCGGAGGCGTGGGGTGAGCGGAGGCGTGGGGCTCCCCACCAGGCCTCTCAGCCTGTGCGGTGGCCCCTGTCGGGAGGGTCAGGCCTGGGCTGCAGAGGCAGCGTGGGAACAGCCAGGGCGCTCGCTGGACGGCCCATCACTTCCCATCCCCCGCGGCTCCTGCCTCCTCTGCCTGGGCCTTCCTAAGAGGAGCTGCCTGTTTGAGACCAGCCTCAGTCCAGCTGCTGCCCCAGCTCCCCGTGTCCTGGAGTGGACCTGAGGCCGTGGGCCGGCTCTGGCCCACATCCTGGGGCCGGGCCCTTCTCGCGTCCTCACCTGGCAGCAGGACCTGAGTCCCATTCCCAGGACCCCAGGACCACCGGGCCACCTGCTGCCCCCATGGCCATCCACTCCTGCCCGGCCTGCCCACCTGCTGCATCCCCTCAGAGCTGGACACCCGCTGCTGTGTCTGGTGACCGAGAGCCGGGCTCCCCCAGACGCTCCCCCAGACAGTCAGTCTCATGTGGCCTGTGCTCGCCTGGACGGGCAAAGGACACGTGCAGCTGGCCGGCGAGAGGCCCCCGCTCGGGTGGCTGGTGGCCACAGGCCTGAGGGGACAGCGAGGGGTGCGGGACAGAGACCCCCCGGGCATGGCCAGGAGCGGGGTCCAGAGGATACCCCTGCACATGGTGGCCGTGGGCACCCTCCCCAGAGACCCGCCACGGGCTCACTGCGACTTTGTCGGACTCCCCGCTGACCGCTGCCCTCTTGCCCTGACCGCAGGTGAGGACTGGACACGCAGGGGTGCCTGGCCCTGAGGACCTGGTGGAGCAGACCGTGTGGGGTGCCGGAGCCAGGAGCCCCAGGAGCAGACATGGTAAGGCCATCCGGGGGGGCCCCTGCTCCCTCAGCTGGTCACCTGCAGTCCGTGCCGGGGTCTGGCTTGGGGTGCACAGCCAGGATCACAGGCCCCGTCAGGGGCCTGCACTCTGTGAGGGGGGCTCCAACTCGCAGGCTGGGCGCAGGAGTTGTGTGCTGCAGAGGGGGCCAGGGAGTCCGCCTCAGGGCAGACACGTGGGACCTCAGTCTGGGAAACGTGAGCAGGGCTGGAGGGCGCGAGGGCAAAGTGGTGGACGCACGTCGGAAGCCGGGCCAAGAGAGGCTCCCTGTCCCGGTCCACTTGGTGGGCAGCTGGGCCACCCCAGCCTGGGCCCACATCACGGGGCCGTTGCAAGTCCTGGAGCCCCTGCCTGGCTGGCCGCACCCCTCCCCCGCAGCACCCACCTAGGAACCTCGGCAGGGGTGAGTCAGACCCCCAGGGGCTGTGGCTTCTGCTCTTGAATGTTGCTGACCAGCTGTCCCCACCTGGGCGTGTGGGGGTCCCCACACACTGCGGAGTCTGCAGGGCTGGGGGCTCTCCCTGGGGTGCAGCTGGGTGTGGCTGGAGTCAGCCTGACTCCCGGTGCCAGCAGAAGCCCCGCCTGGCCGGAGGTCCAGGGAGGCGGCGCTGACCGCACAGTTGCCCAGTGGACCCCTCCCGGGTAGATTTCAGCACACACGTCTCCTCCGCACCCAAGAAGAGGCCCTGGGAATCGCCAGCTCAGCCACGCCGTCCAGAGGCACTGGCCTCTGTGTGCGGCCCAGTGTCCTTCCCGCTCCTGCCTCCTCCATCCTGAGCTGACCAAGGCCACACTGGGGGCTTGGGGAACTGGCCGGGGCGGTGCTGGACAGAAGCTGGAAAAGGGGGTCTCCACGCCCCTGGGGCCTCCAGGCCCTCGCTGTCACGGGGTGGGGGCGTGGGCACGGGCGCCGCTGGCTGTGGCTGCAGGGCTGCACCCTGCCAGAGCCCGCCAGGCCCTGTGTGCTGCCCCCCAGGACGAGTGCTTGGGGCCTTCCAGTGGACATCCGTCTCTGCAGCCAAGGCCAGTCTGGCGTGTCCCTAGCCCAGAACATCTGCCTATCTCCGCTGTCCCCTGCACAGGCTCAGACACCCTGGTGGTGCTGCCTACCCAGCCCAGCCCAGGCCACTCCCGGCTCAGGTCCACAGGGACACCGAGGCCACTGTCTGAGCGTCCGGGGAAGCCTCTGGCCATGGGCTAAAACCACAGAGTGGCCAGGACAGTGGCAGGGTCCCTCAAATCCAGGCAGACACCATAGCACCCTGGCTGGGACACCCCACATACCGGCACCCCCCACCCCCACCTTCCTCCTCCCACTCCACAGTCACCCTGCAGGCTGGGGCTGCACCCTGTCAACCAGGCGCCCCCACTCAGGTCGCCCCGCAGATGCCCCGCGCCTCACCCTCCCCTCTGCCCGCAGGGCCTGAGCAGCAGCCTGCCCCTCTGCAGCCAGAAGCTGCCCTGCGAGGCTCTGGAGACGTGGCAGCCCCCACCCAGTGAAGCCAGCCAGGTGGGTGCTGCCGGCCACCGTGTGGGCGCCACGCAAACCCTCGTGGCCCAGGACTCCCCGGTGCCTCGACGTGCCCGTGGCCGGCACGGGGCGTGGCCATGCCGTGGCCGAGCCTGGGCGCCGTGGCTTCAGGCGGTGTGTTTGTCTCAGGCTCTGTCTCATCTTGGGTTCTGGCTGGCGGGGCGCTGACTGGACACGCCTGGCCTCTCCTGGGCGCCTGTCCAGGGGCCTGGGCCAGTAGAGGGTGAGGGAAGCATGCGCCCGTGGAGCGTGGGGCTGCACACCCCAAAGTCTGTGGTGCTGTAAACCAGGGGCCAATCAGTAGAATTTGAGAGGGGAAAGGAATAGAAATGACCGAAGTGCCCCCCAACTGATGACAGATTAAGAAAATGGATCCACAGAGGTGGTGGAATATTACTCAGCTCTCAAAAAGCAAAGATGCCATCCTGCCATGTCTTCATACAGAACTGGGGTACAGGCCAGAGGTGCAGGGGGTGAGAGGATTCACCAGAGACTGAGTGGGGAGCAGAACAGGCAGACGGAAGAAGGACACTGCTGAGGGGAGCAGTGGGGAGACTGGAGAGGTCTGCTGCGCCCTGTGGGTCAGCTCCGGGGTGGGGATCGAACTCGCATTGAAGAGGCTGCGGCCAGCCTGCGGTGTTGTGCTTTAACCTGTTGCGCCACCAGGGAGGACCTGCCATCCCGCCATTTTATCCTCAATCCCTGTAGGGTGGACCCACAGGGAACAGTTCCGTGACCGAAGGCAGGAGGCGAAAGGCAAGGCACGACTTTATTCCCACATGGGACAGAGAGAGGAAGCAGGGCCTCCCTGGGCATAGGGTCAGCTGCGGCCTGTGAGCCGTCCACCCTGGCCAGGGGGTGACCCCAGGGTATTGCCGGCCGCATCTCCCTCCTGCCCCCTCACCAGAAGGTTTCTGCACCCCACCCTGTCTCTGGGGAGTCCTCTCACTCCCCCACTTCTGGCCTGCACCCAGCTCTTTGATGTAAAAAATAAAATTAGAAAGGAGAAAGGCGTTCCCACGGACGTGAGGGCTGCAAGGGGCCGGCCACTGCCGAGGGCCCTGCTCAGGCCTGACAACAAATCTCCTGGCCAGACGTCGTCCCGACTGTCGATTCGCAGTCCTGCACGTGGTCAGCGCAGCACTGTGTGAGGGCCGACACACCCACACCCGGGTGGACGCGTCATAGCGAAGGAGTCAAGTCCCAGGGCCAGCTGGGCGGTGGTGGGGTCCAGCTCCCACTGGCGCCCTCGCGACGGCCCAGGGAGCTGGACGGGGAGGGGCTTCCTGAGTGGATGGACTGACGGCCCAGACCTGCCCGCCGGCGAAGCCCTGGGAGCCAGGCCAGGTTCCCAGACCCTGCATCCCCGTCGGCCGGCAAAACCAAAACCGTGGGGTCTTTTTTTAAAGTGTCCGAGACACCGTGGCCGCTCGAGCAGCTGCCCCGGGCACTGCCTGGCCAGCGCCCGGTCAGCCAGGCTTCCAGAAAGTGCTCAGGGGACTCGCACGGACGAGGGGGGCCCTGGTGACAGTGGCGGCGTTGACCTTGCCGTGGGTCTTCCCTCCGGACCGTCCGGCCGTTTCTGCCCCTTTCCCATGGTCCCCGGAAGGGGCCTTGGACGGGGGGCTCCCGGCCTGCTCTGGACCAGTCCCTCTCGGGGGGACTTACCCCGGGGGACGGGGTCATTGGGGGTTTGACTTAGACGCGATATTCCTTGTCCTGTCTGTCTCACACTGACTGAACTCAAGCCCTTTGCATGCAAGGTCTGCATGTTTTGTCTTGACACGGCAGGCGGCAGAACCTATTGAGAGCCGGCTAGTTTGGGGTCCTGGGGTGCCCTCTCCCCCACGACACCTCGACACCTAGGCCGCTGCACGGGCCCTCCCCACAGCGCGGCCGCCTCTCTGTGACCTGGAAGGAAGCGGAGCTGCCGTGGGAAACGGGGACCCCAGCGCAGGCGGCAGGCACAGGAGGGCACTGAGGGCCGCGGAGAGGGGTGTCCAGGCCCGCGCCTGGGCAGCAGCAGTGCCCGCCGGAGTCCAGGGGGGCCGTGGCCTGTCAGCGGGAGCAGCCCCAGGGAACACGAAATGCGCGTCAATGAATGCACAAGACGGGAGGGCAGTGTCCATGGGGCGACGGCCGCTGCTCTCGTGGGGCTGGACCCTGCCAGACCTCCCAGGGAGCCCAGCCAGGCCGGAACTGGCCGAGCACGTCCGCTGGGTGGCCGCGATGTGGGGCCGTGGTGGCAGGCGCCCCATCTCCGGGCCCTGTCCCCCTCCCCCGTGGGCCCCCGGCATGGGGTCAGGTGGAGCCTGGCCCCCGAGGCCCCAGGGTGTAGCAGAGCCCCCTCGTCTCCCCGCTGCCCCTCAGCAGTTTCAGGGATCCCCTTGTCCTGCTCCCCACTGTCCCTGGGGCGTCCCCTCACCCCAGCCTGCACCCCCGCTCTTGTTTGCGCTAATAAATCTTGCAAAAACGTGGCTCGTTGATTATAGCAAATATGTTCCTAAAGAGCCATGAAGATAGTAAGGGCGCCCGTGCCCGGCACCCCAAAGGGCTGCGGTGACCCCAGTGCTGCTGACAGTTCTTCCCCGGCCCCTGGCGATGCCTGCCTGGACTCTCAAGCGCCCAGTTCCTGGAGTGTGACCCAGGCAGGCCCGGCGGGCGCGGTCAGCGGGCCAGGGTGTGTCTGTGGGTGCAGTCCCCCCACTGCCTCCGGGCTGCGTGGCCACCTGGGGGGCGGGCTGGACACGCGCTCCGGGGCACGCTGCTGCCCACACCCTCCAGCGGCCAGCAAGGGGCGGGGCCTCGGTGTTTGCTGAGTGACCGCCTGCAGCTTAAAGGCCCAGGCCCTGGGACGCCTCGGAAGCCGGGGTCCCTCTGTGCTTCCAGCTGCCCAGCATCGGCGGTCACGCTGGACGGCCTTCGTCCCCCCTCGGCCCGGCCCCTGGGTGGTGTCCGCTCAGATCTGCTGTTTCCTCGCGGACTGTTCGTTTCCGTCCCGAGGGTGCAGGTGTTGACGTCTGGGCTGCTAACTGCCCCTTGCGGGCTGACTTTCGTGTGGACACTTCTCCGGCGGGAGGTGTCCTCTCGTCTTGTGGTTTCCTTTGCTCGGGGACTTGCGGTCACCACCGTGGTCACTGGCTCGCGTGCCCCGGCCGCCGCACCCAGAGCACCTCAAGTTTTCTCCATTGATTTTTTAAGACTTATTTATTGACGCTGCACGAGAGCTGGGGTGCATGCCAGAGATGGGGGGTGAGAGGACGCTCCAGAGACACAGCGGGGAGTAGAACAGGCGGATCCCCTGAAACGCACTGCCGAGGGGCAGCGGGGAGACAGGAGGGGTCTGCTGCGCCCTGGGGTCCCTCCCCGGCAGGGTGGCCCGCGCCCCACCCAGGGGACGCCTCCTCTTCTCTCTACCTCCTGGCAGTCTCCCAACTTCACCTTGACGTTCACAGACTCTGGGCTCACTGGTCCTGGCTGGCCCAGCACCCACGGCTTTGGGGGGCCGCTGTTCCCACTTTCTTCCTGTCCACATGGACTCACAGCTCTCAGGATAATCTGTGTCTCTAGGAGAGGCCAGAAAGTGGAGGGCTGGTGTCCTGGGGGGCGGGGGTGAGGCCTCCCCCATGCTGCCTCAGGCGGCCCCTGGGGTTCTCTCAGGAGAATGGTCACTCACCTGTGGGCCTGCCAGAGGCCCCGCACCTCTCTGGGGCCGCCCCTCTGGGGTCTGCTGATCTCCCCTTCCTAGAAGCGGCCGGGGCCAGCATCCCGGCCAGTGGCTTGGGTCAAGAGCTGGCACCCGACAGAGGCTCTGGTATGTGCTGGGCTGCAGGCAGGGCGCTGTGGGCACCCCCAATCCGCGGAGAGAGCAGTGCCCCTAATTGTAAGGGAAGGCAGCGGGGTTCCTGGCCCAGGAGAAGGGACAGCGGAGGTGCCTCGCAGGCGGGACATCAGAGAGGCCCAGTAGCCCAGTGGCAAGGATGGAGTCCGATGGGAGGCAGCAAAAGCGGGGTGCAGAGCTGGGTGGCTGCGGGGGGGGGGGTTGCCCACGTGGTCAGAGGCCAGGTGGGGACAGGAAGCAGCCACTGGAACCGGCCAGCGG
>NW_004567149.1:613411-614638 GCF_000260355.1 Condylura cristata | reverse complement strand
CCCCCCCGCCCCGCAGGGATGGGCCTGACTGGGGTCTCCCCGGCGCCCAGAAGGGACTCCCAGAGACCCCGCCCCCCACGGGCGATTAAGGGCGTTAAAGGCGCATTTACAAAACAAGGGAAAGTGAAGCCGGGTGGGGGAGGGGCGGTGGCCGGCGCTGCCCCACCGGCTACGCAGGGCCGGGACCCCCACAGCCTCGGAGCACCCCGGGCCCGTCGCGGGGCCGCCACCCCCACCCTCGGGCCCAGCGCGCTCTCCGCGGGACCCGGCATTCGCCATCCCGGCGTCTGGGACCTCGGTCGGGGTGGGGGCGGGGGCCACACCCCGCTGGGGTTCGTTCTGGAGCGCTTCCCGCCTCTCCCCCGCCGCGCCCCGGGTTCAGAGCTGGGGCTGCCCGGCGTGTCTGGGGGGGGGGGTCCCTCTCTCTCTGCCTGTCAGCCTCGAACTGTTTGGCTCTCCCTTGCGTGGGCGACCGCGAGGGCCCCAGGACCGTGTGCGAGGCGGCCCGGCTGCAGCGGGGTCCGGCCCGGCTGGGCGCGGGCGCAGCCGCCCCCTCCATGGCGAGCCCCCTCCTCTCCGCAGGCGGCGACCGGGAGGGAGGGCGCCTCTGGGGTACAGAGTGGGGGAAGGACGGGGGTACAGAGTGGGGGAAGGACGGGACTCCCGGGCCACAGCCCCCAGCCAACCCTGAGCCGCTATTGGGTGGGCGCGCGGCGCCCCAGGCCCCACCCCCGCCCCCCGCCGGGCCGGGATTGGGATGCAGATGCCATGTAGATTCCCGGAGAAGGGGGCAGGTTCCGGGAGAAAGGGAGCAGCCTCGTGGCGGCCGGGTCGGAGACGGAGCCCCGCTTCTCGGCCCTCGCCCCGTCTTGCCTGGCTGGGGATGTCTCCGGGTCCCGATCCGCGGAGCCCGGCCCGGGGCGGTGGCGCCGGCCGGCCGGTGAGACACGGGGCGCGGGGCCGGCGTCCCCGCCCGCCGGGCATGTTGGGGTCGTCGCGGGACGTCTCGGCGGTGTTTCCTGGGACTGTGACTTCGCGTCCCCCCATCCCTGCCCCGCACGTGGCCACGGGAACCCCACGAAACCTCCCCGCTGCATGACAGGTGAGGGCCACGGGGTGGCCTCCGTGAGGGAGGGAGGGAAACAGGGTGCCCAAAAGGAGGGTGCGCGCTGCTGGGGTCGGGGTCACCCCTCGCGGAGCGCGCTGGGCGCGGGCGCGGGCGGCGGG
>NW_004567149.1:611464-613311 GCF_000260355.1 Condylura cristata | reverse complement strand
GGTGGAGCACGCTGGGACCCGGCCCCCCGGGACGAGCCGCTCAGTTCAGATCCAGGCTCCTCTAATTATCAGCTGTGGGGGAATTAGGTAGCCTCGCTGAAGACCCTCTCCCCCGCGGTGGGCAGGCGCCTGAGGCCGGCCGCGGAGCGAGGAGCCGCCGGCCAGAGCCCGGGACCGCACTGCGGCGGATGCAGAGTTCCTGAAGCAGCTGCTGGAGCTCCGGAAAATCCTCTTTCCCCGACTGGCGACCTCGGAGACGGGCTGGCTGTGCCTGCACTCGCTGGCGCTGGTCTCCCGCACGTTCCTGTCCATCTACGTGGCGCGCCTGGACGGGAACATCGTCAAGAGCATCGTGGAGAAGCAGCCGCGAGCCTTCGTGCTCAAGCTGGTCCAGTGGCTGCTGGTGGCCGTGCCCGCCACCTTCGTCAACAGCGCCATCCGCTACCTGGAGTGCAAGCTGGCCCTGGCCTTCAGGACCCGCCTGGTGACCCACGCCTACGAGACCTACTTCACCAACCAGACCTACTACAAGGTGGCCACCATGGACAGCAGGCTGGCCAACCCCGAGCAGTCCCTGACCGAGGACATCGCCCTGTTCTCCCAGTCCGTGGCCCACCTGTACTCCAACCTCACCAAGCCCATCCTGGACGTCATCCTGACCTCATACACGCTCATGCAGACGGCCCTGTCCCGGGGGGCCAGCCCGGTGGGCCCCACGCTGCTGGCGGGGCTGGTGGTGTGCAGCACCGCCAAGGTGCTCCGGGGCTGCTCCCCGCGCTTCGGGAAGCTGGTGGCCGAGGAGGCCCAGCGGAAGGGCCACCTGCGACACCTGCACTCCCGAGTCACAGCCCACGCGGAGGAGATCGCCTTCTACAGAGGACACAAGGTGGGGGCCGGCCGCGAGGGAAGCCCGCGCCGGGTGGGGTGCGCGGGGCGGGTGGGCCGCAGCCGACGCGGCTGCAACGCGGACCGTCCGCTGGCTGCCTGCGGGTGCGGGTCCAGCCCTGTGGGACGGGAGCCCCGGGTGGCGTCTGAGCCGTGCACGCGCCCGTGGGTGCGCCGCGGGGCTGGGCGCGAGGGGCCGGCCGCGAGGGAAGCGGGGCTTGAAGCGTGGGGCCGCCCCGGTGGGGGCTAGTGGAGGGCCGGCTCCTCCGTACCAAGGACCCGCTGGTGGGGCCTGTGTGCGGTTTCGCGCCCGCGAGTGTCGGGCCCCCACAGGGCGCCCTCTGTGCCCGGCTCCTCGCTGGGAAAGCCCAGCGCCGGCCTGGGAGCCCACACGTCGCCACCATCGCGTGGGCGCCGTTACCCTGACGGAGCCCCGCGAAAGGGGAAACGCCGAGGGGAGAGCGCGGTGTTGGGGGAGAGAGCTGGCCGAGGCTCCGGGGGTGGCACGGGGCAGAGCCCGGGAATCTCGGGCTGGGGCTCTCTTGGAGGGGGGAGACTGCGGCTAGACCGCTTGGGCCTGCTGTCCCGCGTGGGCACCGGCTGTATGTGGACTCTGGGGCTCCTACGGCAGGGTCTGGCGCAGGGGCCGGCGGAGCCTGGGCCCTGCGAAGGGCGCGGACTTCTGCCCTGGCGTCTGGCGGGCGGGAGCAGCTGCAGGGTCTCTCGCGGCGGAGGCCCCGCCGCCTGGAGGACGGTGTGGTGACCCGAAGGGGGACTTAAGGGTCAGTGGACGTGTGCAGTTAACCCAACGGGCTTGTGCAGCGCCGCGGGGCTGTGTCTGGCTGCGCCTTCGCTCGCCGTGAAACCCGCGCTAGCGCGGAAGCTGGACCAGAGCCTGGCGCAGGGGGCCGTGGCTGGGACCCCGAGTCTAGGGCGCAGAGGCGGGCGCGCGCCCGGCGAGG
>NW_004567149.1:606340-607482 GCF_000260355.1 Condylura cristata | reverse complement strand
AGGGCTGCTTGCCAGGCTTTGGCCACCTCGGCTGGGCAGCTGGTGTCTGGCCTCGGGGGCGCCCGGGGTGGTGACCTGTCAGGCAGCATGGTCGTAGGGTGCTTGGTGGACCCCAGCGGTGGGGGAGCCCGCGCACCGGATGGGCCCCGCAGTGGCCAGGCGACTCTGTTTTGCCGAGCCAGAGCACTGAGGCTGGGGGCCTGGTCCCCGGGCAGAGCGGGCACCTTGGTGCCGGTCAGCCGCTCCCCGTGGCCTCTGAGGCTCAGATGGCCGCCTGAGGTTCACCAGCCTTCAAGCTCGCCTGGAAGGTCGTTCTGTGGAGAAGCCCTGAGGGCCGAGGGCCGCCGCCTCTGGCCATGTGCAGGCTGGCGCCTGTGGGGTCCACAGCCGAGGCTGAGAGCCACTGCCCTGTGGGCAGCTGGCCCGTGCAGACCGAGCTGGGGCAGAGGAGAGACCCTCACAGGGGGCGGGGGGGTGACCTGGGGGTGGGCAGGGGGCTCCTCAGCAGGCCCCTCGCGAGGCCGGTCATTCCTGAGTGACCACCCGGCGCTTGTCCGTGGGATCAGCCCTCAGAACTGGGAGCTGTTTTCCAGCGACGGTTTTGCGGAAGCCAGCGGTCAGGGGCACTCGGGCTGCGCGGTCAGGGGCGCCCAGGCTGCCGCGGCAGGGACATGGGGCCCTGTCCTCTGGGGCCCAGGGAGGACACGTGGGTGGGCTCCATTGTGGACGCACGGGCCTGGGGCCTCGCCTGGGGGTGTGACCTTGGCGCTCAGCCGCCATCCAGGGCCACGTCCACCCGCCTGGCCGGACTTGCTCGGCGTGGCCGTGGCCTGTGCAGAGTCGGGCCGGAGGCTCAGGCGGGAGCAGCGGCCCTGTCCCTCCCGGGAGCCTCAGGCTGGCTGGAGCCCACACGTGCCATGAGGAGACGAGCTGATCAGCCAGCCACGTTCACGGTGTTTCCTTGGGTGTCTTGGGGACCTGTGGTCACCCCGCCTGGGGCCTCTGGCCATCCCGGTCTCCTCTGATTTCACCGCTTTCCTGCTGACACTCGGGGGCTGCCGAGGGCCCGGCCGGAGCCTGAGCCGGTAACCTGTCCCCGGCTGCCGCGGTCACTTGCCGGCCTGCTCGCCCCGCCGCAGGCC
>NW_004567149.1:604726-605732 GCF_000260355.1 Condylura cristata | reverse complement strand
GCTGGCCAGGACGGCCGCGGTCACAGCCGGCCTTCCTTCCGAAGCCGTAGTGACCGCCGCGTTGCTGGGGCGACGCTGTCCGCGTGGGGCTCGTGCGAGTGGTTGTCTCGGCTGCCCAGACCTGCGCGTGAGGCCAGGGGCCGCTGCCCCCCGGGCTGACCCCGAGGCTCTGCTTCTCTAGCTTCCACCGTCGCGGGTGCTGCCGGGGTTGGGGGGGCCTCCACCCTGCCCAGCTCACTGGCGTCTCCTGCCGGCCGCCCTGTCCGCCTGCGGCCTGCTGGGCCCTGGGTGCAAGGCCCCTCGGATGGCCCTCGCCTGGGCCTCTGCGGGGCGTCCTGTGCCCACCTCCCGGTGGCCTGAGCCCTCCACCGCCGACCCCCGTCCTGCAGGTCAGCGTGGGTGGGTGGGGGGTCCCTGGGGCTGGCTGGCGCCTTCCCTGGTGCCCTGCAGGGCCGTCGGTGCCTCCCTGTTCAGCCACGAAGGAGCTCCCTGGGGCAGCCCGGCCGGACGTGCGGGGACACCAGTGCCTTCCCGCAGGAGGCCCATGGGGCCAGGTCTGCCTGGGGGGCTGCGGGGGGATGCTGGCGGCTGGAGGACGCGGGAGCAGGCCCGTCCAGGGGCGCGGGCGGGGGTCGGGCAGAGACCACAGTGGACCCAGGGGCCCTGGCCGCAGCAGGCCCCGAGGAGGGCAGCTGGCAGGGTGTCTGTGTGCGTCCGTGTCTCCCAGACGTGGCCTCTCGGAGGATCGGGGTGAGTGCCGAGGAGGGGAAAGCTGCCGGCCCCCAGCACCAGCGTCCAGGGCCGTGGCCAGTCCTGAGCTGCCAGCTCCAGCCTCTGTGCTGAGGAGACCCTGAACCTCCTGCCCGGAGGTCTCTGTCCCCTTGGCCCCCCCCAAAGTCTTGGTGTGCTCGTCCTCTGAGTCCCTTTGCTTTGCTCCTGCCCTTCCAGGCCCTCTAGGGGGTCAGGGGCGTCCGTTTCCGGTGCCACCAGCTGCTGTGGCCGCACT
>NW_004567149.1:597076-603162 GCF_000260355.1 Condylura cristata | reverse complement strand
GGCTCCCGCGTGTGACACGCCTCGCGGGGTCTGGCCGTCCTTGCATTCCAGATGTCCCCGCTGGGCGCAGCCTGTGTGACGAACGCCTCCTTTTTAGCCTGCTTACAGCCGGTGACTGGAGGGGGCGACCACTGAGAGGGTCTTGTTCTCCCCTGAGCCACCCTGTGGGCTTGCCCTTCCAGGCTGCGCTGATCCCGGTGGGCCCCCAGCCCCTGTTTTCTTCCAGCAGAGGAGCCGAGTGCCCAGGGGTTCTCCCTGGTTTCTGCTCCATTCCTGCAGCCGCCCAAGCTCGCGTGTTTCATACCAGTGCTGTGTGCTACCTGTCCGCGGGGTGCTCGGGACCTCAGCCGGCCCGTGGTGACCGGCCATGGACACGCCTCAGCTTCCCGGCGCTTTCTCCTGCGGCCCTTTTCTCCGTGGCATTGTCCGCTCCTGATGTAGAGACCAGTGGTCTGCTCCCTGACTCCGCCCTGCTGGCTCTTTGCTCTGCCCAGCGTCCTGAGTGGCCCTCGCCGGCCCGCCGCTGCCCCGTGCCAGCCCGACATGGCCAACCTGAAGTCTCTCTCTTGCTTTCTTAGTGTCTTTAAACCCCCAAGAGTATAAAAATCGAAGCCCCAAAGGTTCTGGTGGATAACGTGTACATTTGCGTGTCTTTACGGTGGAAAGCTCAGCTGACTGGGGTCCTGCGCAGACGTGGTCTCGAGCCCCAGGACTCACGGAGGAGTCTTTGAATTCTACTGAAAGCTTTTAGCTGAGATTGGGGTGCAGCATGTGCTCGGGTCAGGGTTCCGAAGCCCCGGTGTCCCCCGCTTACCTGTCAGCTGTGACGCTGCCCGCCCAGAGTAGCTCCTGATGAGTTTTCCTGAAGGGGGGTGCCTTGCAGGTGGCCTCGCCAGCTTTGAGGTGACGTTTGCTAGTCGTGGCTTTTATGAAAGAGAAGTCCGGGCGGATTTCTGGGGAAACGTCTCTTGGAAGCAGCGCTCGGCGAGCCGTACCTTCGGCGGGATGCTTCCCATGAGTTCAGTGCGCTTATGTGTGTTCCGATTCTTGAAGTATTCACACTTGACGATGTCTGTCGGTTCTGGTCATTTGCTGCTCGTGCCCTGCTTTCCGGCTGCCCGCTGGACAGAGAGGCGCCGCATGGGTTTCTGTCTTCCTGGGGAGGAAGACGACAGCTTTTCTGACCTGGCGGTTGTCGCTCACTGCCGTAAATTCTGTTTCCTGTCATCCGGAAGTTTCTCCTCTGAAATAAGACATCGGCGTTCTTTCCCCGTGCGGGACGTCCACTCCCCATCTTACGCTCGTCCAGAATTTTAAGATTCTTTGCTGTATACCAGAAACAAGATCGTGTTTAAGAGGTAATAAAGACAGCTCTCTTGTGAGGATCTAGCAAGGAATTTCGACCTCCCTTCTCCTAGATTGTAAATTTTATCTTTTACGAATAAAATTTAAATCACTTGAAACATTTTCCTTTTTTTTTTTTTTATTTTATTTATTTGTGCACACAGAACTGGGGTACAGGCCAGAGGCGCAGGGGCGGTGAGAGGCTTCACCAGAGACAGAGTGGGGAGCAGGACAGGCAGATCGACGAAGTACACTGCTGAGGGGAGTAGCGGGCAGGTCAGGAGAGGTCTGCTGCAGCCTGTGGGTCACCTCAGGGCAGGCGGGGATCGAACTCATGCGGAAGTGGCTTTAGCTTCATGGTGGTGTGCTTTAACCCGCTGCGCCACCAGGGAGGGCCCTGAAACATTTCTCTGACGTGCCGTCTGATGCATCTTTCACTGGCCCCTCCTCGTTTATGTGGCCAGCTCCTGTTCCTGAGTCTCCTGGCTCTGGTTTTCCTTTCTTTGAGGTAGACACCTCCACCATGGAAGTCCTCCTTTCAGAGAGACTCAGCTCGGCAGTTTGTAGCTTGTTTCCATTTGCAAAGCCACCACCACCATCTAATTCCAGGCATTTCACGGCCTGAGAAACTCCGTGTCCCTGAGCTGCCGACATGCCGGCCCCGTTACCTGGCCTCTGGCACTGGGTCTGCTTGCTCTGTGACTTGCCTGGGTTGTGTGTGAGCTGTAATGGAAGCTGACTTGTCTCCAGTGGGTGGGAACTTATCATGTGTCCATGAGTCACACGTGTGGCAGAGCATAGTCCTACATCATTTTTTATGGCTGAGTAATATTCCGCCCACGGCCGTCCAGCCCTGGGCTAAGCTGCTTCCCCATCGTGGACGCTGGTGGTATCAATCAGTGATGCTGCTGTGAGCACTCAGGTATGTGGTGTGGACATTTCGCCACTTTCAGCTCACTCAAGTGCAGATCTAGAGCAAGACTGACTTGTTTTTTGAATCTTTCATGTGGACTTACTGTCACTCTTAAGAGTTGTTTAGCTGGGTATAATTTTACCAGTTGAGGATTCTTTCATTAGTTTCATTGCAAATAACTCCCCTCCCTTTATTGTAGGGGTCTGGGTTTCTGGCAGTGTGCATTTTCCTGTCCATTGAGGTGAGACATTCGCTGTGGAGGTTGACCTGTCTCTGAGGGTGGAGACTGAGCTGTGAGGGGGAGCTGTGCTGTGGTGACACGTGGGTCTGGAAGCCTCTCTGTTGTGAGGTTGTGCAGGTCTCATGAAAAGAGCTGTTGTCAGCAAAGGGTCAGCACCTCTCACTGGCTCTGGGTCCGCTCACCACATACGGACAGCTGAGCCTTCGGTGCAGGGAATGCCCCGACTAACCAAGGCAGCAGGGTGGATGGGGGTGGGGGCGGGACACGTCCTTTCGGTCTCTCTTCCACCTGACGCTGCGTGTGTCTTCCTGGCTCTGCACTGGGAGGTATCAGGGACGCCATCTCACTGACTTCTGGTAGGTGGGATCAGGGTTCGTTACCTGTACTGGATACAGAGCCATCCAGACTTCATTACCTTCATTCCTTGACTGACCGTGTTGGTCTTTAAAGACATTTGTCTCAATGGTTGAGTGTGTTGGCAGATGGTGGTTTCTGCTCTTCCTCCCCAGAGACAGAGGCGGGAGTGGAACAGGTGGGTCCCACGGCCGAGGTGAGCAGCGGGGGTCTGCTGCGCCCTGTGGGTCACTGGCTGGCCTGGATGTGCTTGGTCTGCAGTGGCTGGTGACAGACAGCTCCGTGGTGCTGAGACTCACTCCTGAGCCCCCAGGGAGGCTCCGATTTTACTTTTTAATGTGAATGTTTAATGTTGTAAATTTCCTTCAACCTTTTATTTTAATCTAGTTCAGAGTATTTTCTGGTTTCTGCTGTGATTTGTTTGACCCATGGGCTGTTCAGAATTAGGCAGCCTAAAATTCACATATTTACTGTCTTCCTGGAGGCTTCCTTTTGGACTTTAATTCCATCATGGCTAAGATCAGCTTGGTCGGGGGTCTGCTGGGCCTTCCAAGTCCCATTGTGAGGCCCTGGCTGGACCCCTCGTGTGGACACACTGTGCTTGAGAGGCTCCACTGTCCTGTGGCTGGCGGGGTCCCCTGAGTTAAAGTCGGCGCCTCTGGGTCTCCTTGGTGTGCTGGTCTCCGTCAGGACCTGTCGGGCAGCTGGCGCGTCCTGCTCTGCTCTGTGGTGGCCAGTGCCCTCCACTTCCTGCCCCTTTGACCCTTTCAGCGGGCAGGGGGTGCCTCTGTGCTCCCGCTCGGGCTGCTGTGCCCTGCCTTGCGGCGTCCAGGTCAGCCTCTCCGGTTTTTTTTTTTTTTTTTTGGAAACGAAGCCACTTCTTGGCTTTGTTCTTTGTGGCTCCTAAAGTCAAACGCCGGTCTGACAGTCTTTGCCTTTTGGCAGGAGAGTTTCACCCGTTTACATTTAGTGTAGCCTCGGGCTTGGCTGGGTGGAGGTCTGTAGCCAGCCCCTTGGGGGTGGTCTGCCCCCTCTCGTGCCTCTGGAGATTTAATTCCGTCTCTTCTCTTCATTGTCTGGCTCTGTAGCTTTGGGCGGGAGGCTGCTGCCCTGGGGGTCACAGAGCAATTTGGCTTGGCCACGCTGGCCGGCTGTCATGCTGGATGTCCTGGGTGGACATGGCTCTTCCTTGGTGGTCCTTTCTTTCCCTTCTGTCCTAAGCGTTCATCGTGTGCTGCCTATGTATTTTGTCAAATTATCAGTAGTCTGCAACTTTTGCTTCCAAGGGCCATCGTTGGGCCCCTCTGGCGGCACAAGGAGTCAAGTCTCAGCACTATGAAGCTGTCTACAGCCGCTGCGGCCTGAGCCCTTCCTGGCCCGGAGTTACCCCCAGAGCGCCTTGGGCGCCCCGTCTCCCCGCTGCCCCCTCAGCAGCGGGTTTCAGGGGCCTCTCCTGTCCTGTTCCCCACTGTCTCTGGGGCGTCCTCTCACCTGCACCTCAGGCCTGGACCCCGGTTCTCGTAGCTGAGAGCCGTGAGGCGGTGACAGCCTCGGTTGGCCTTTCTTCTCTCCTTCCCTGCCCCTAAACTGCCCGTGTGGCCTCTGTGGGGCCGGAGGACTTTCTCCAGCACTGTTTGTCGTGTGGGTCTTTTTCCACCCTCAGTTAAAAGGGTCGCTTTAGTGGACGCCAGAGCTCTCGCCTCCATGGCCACCGGGGCGGGTCCAGGGTCTGCAGACCCAGCGTGCAGGATGAGAGGCCGTGCGGCCTGCCCACGCAGCGTCACCAGGGAGCCCTCTGTTCCTTTCAGTTGGGAGCGTGTAGGCCCCCGGTGGTGCAGCGTTGGGGCGCAGCTCTGGGGTGGCTCCAGGACGCGCTGCCCCTCAGCAGTGGGCTCCAGTGGGTTCGACTGCTCTGCTTCCCACTCTGTCTCTCAGCCCCCCACCTTTGCCTGCACCCCAGCTCATGAAAGAAACCACTGTGTGTGTGTCCGTATTCGTGTGCGTGAGTGTGTGTGCCACGTACAAGAGCGAGTCCCTGCCTGGGTCCTCGCCGCCTCAGACCTGCGTGACCCCGCCTCGGGAGACCCCCGATGGATCTGCCTCAGCTGACATTGCCTGTCTGAGTCAGTGTGGTCCTGTTCTCCAGTCCAGGCTGTGGAGTGGCTGGTCCCGCCTGGTGGCCAGTGCCAGGTGGCCCCAGCGATCAGGGTGCCTGAGGCCCCGTCCTGCTGCCCTGGGGCTTGGTGACCGTGGGGCTCCCTGGGTCTGCGTGGGGGCTGCAGGCAGCTGGTGTAGAGCATCCCTCCTGCTCTGGCCCTGTCCACAGCCCTGGTCTTGCTTTTGAAGTCAGTTCCCAGTGGCTCGCGCCAGTGCCACACCAGAGCGGGGTGTTGGTGCCTCGTGTGGGGGCCCAGAGGGGCCTGGGGCTCGGCTGTGTGCCCTGCTGTGGCGTCCATGCGGGTCTGACCCCTGCTGAGCGCCGCCACGGTCTCTCCGTGGCCCTTGGGCTGCGTGCTGTGGCAGGCTCAGATCTCGAGACCCTGCCCCCCGCATCCCGCTCTGCGTGGGAGCTGAAGGTGGGGGTGTCCCCGGGGCTCCCCATGAGGCCCTTTCTGCTGCCCACGGGGAGCCGCTGAGGTGGGGTCATGGTCCGTGGGGAAGGCTGTAGGGGACAGGTGCCGGCCTAGGTTGGAGCCTGGTCCCAGAGTGGTGTCTGGAGGGGACCGGGTGGTGACCAGTGTGGGGCAGGACATGCTGTGTCCCGGCAGAGCTGAGAGCCAGATCCGCCGGCCATGCCGGCCCTTTACTCCTGAGAGGCCAGTGCGGTCAGCTGGTTCTGCCCCTGCTGCCCTGCCGGCGGCAGCCTGAGGCCCTGGAGGTGGGGGGGGTGTCCTGGGAGGTGGGCGGGGTCTCCCGGGATGCGGCGGGGCGATGTCCCGGCCCCCTTGTGCTTCGGGGTGCTTTGGGGCGCTTCGGGGCTCGGGACAGTCGGGGGGGCCCGGCGGCAGGCGCGCCTACCCCGCCTCTCTGCGCGCAGGTGGAGAGCATCGTGGACAAGAGGAAGAACAAGAAGGGCCGCACGGAGTACCTGGTGCGCTGGAAGGGCTACGACAGCGAGGACGACACTTGGGAGCCCGAGCAGCACCTGCTCAACTGCGAGGAGTACATCCACGACTTCAACCGGCGCCACCCCGAGCGGCAGCGCGACGGCGCTCCGGCCCGGGCCCCGCGCAC
>NW_004567149.1:591224-595656 GCF_000260355.1 Condylura cristata | reverse complement strand
GCAGGGCCCCCGCTGGATTCTGGGCGGCTGGGGCCTGGAGGCCTCCTGGGCCACAAGAAGAGGCCGAGGGGGACGCGCTGGGGAGCCCCCAGCCCTCCTGGCTGCCCACCGGTGGCCCTGCCATGCCCGAGTGGTCACTGCATCGGGTGGGCATGCACCGGAGGCACACCCCAAGGGCTGTGCTGCCTAGATGGGACCCTGTGCGGCCCCCAGACCTGGGTCTGTGTGAAGCGGGGTTCCTGGTGGGCGGGGGCCCCGGAGGTCTCTGCCCGGCACCGCTGGGCTGCACTGTCGGGTCCCTGAGGGTCCGGTCTGGCCGCCCGGTGCCGGGCCCCCTGGGCCCAGTGGTGGCTAGGCTGTGGGGTGGAGTGCCAGGTGGCTGCTTTGGCGGTTTGTGGGGGACCACTGGCCAATAGCAGGGGACCCCCATACGGCAGGGAGCCCCGCAGGAGCCATCCTGGAGGTAGGATCCCGTCGGGGAGCCCCGGACCCCCTCCAGGGACACCCACTCCCGCTGACACACACCCCAGACAAGGCCACCTCCCTCCTGGTGCTGACCTTGCTGCCCGCAGGGGACAGCCCCGTTGCTGTGGGGGTGCGGGCGGGGCGCAGCATGATCAGCCGGACCCCACCTGCACCCCGTGAGGTGGGGGTGGGAGCTCATTGCAGCAGAGGGCGGCGAGGTCGGATGGTGGCCACGTGGCAGACACGGGCCGCGACCTTCGCCCCCCACCGGCTCAGCCCATCTCCTCGGTACACACGCGTGCAGGGGCGTCCGGCTGTGCCTGCGGCCTGGTGGCTGTGGGGCTTCAGGGGCGCCTGCCGCCCCTCGCCCCGGCCGTGCTGTGGGGCCGTGCCCGGGCCACTGGCCCAGCAGGGCAGGGGCTGGCCGCCGAGCCGTCGCTGAGGGGGCCTGGGGTCAGGGCCCTTGGGGTGCTGCCCGGTCCCTGGTACACGGGCCCCACACCGTCCGGTGACTGGCAGCCCTGCCCCTCTGGCCGAGGCGGCGGCTGCAGCAGGACTGTCCAGCCCCGGGGGTGCAGAGGGGGTGCATGCAGCCGGGAGGGTGGGTCCTGCTGGGGTTCGAGTTCTGGCAGGCGGGTGAGTTAGTCCAGCTCCTGAGCCACCCCAGGTCCCCGAAGTGGCCACCCGGCCATGCTGGGTTCTGGAGCAGGCCCAGGGCGGCTGGGCCTGCTGCCCCGTCCCACTGTGTGGCAGTGGTCACTGCGGCCCAGTGGCTGGAGCGCTGGGAGCTGGGCTTGCCCATCCCGTCGCCCTCCTGGGCGTGCGGCTCCCTGGCACCGGCCTAGCTGCCGCTATCACAGACAGCGAGATCAAGTCGCACCCTGCACTCGCGTGCAGGCGGGGTGTTCTCACGCCAGAGAAGCGTGGCCTGGCAGCCCCTCCTGCCTGCTTGGCCTGTGGCTCTGGTTGCCGTGAGGGGCTGCAGCATGGCCCTGTGTCCTGATTCACAGGCTGGTTTCAAGGTCTGTCTGAGGCCCACGAACAAGTGCCCCTTTTCCTGGCTGTATAGTGCTCCTCGGCGTGCAAATGCTTTCCCGTCCTTCAGAAGGTGGCATTTGGGCTCTTCGGCTGCTGTGGGCACTTGTGTTCTCAGTTGCCAGGAACCTGGATGTGGATTTCTGGGTCACAAGACAGGTTCATTCATTACCGGGCCAAGGCCACGTGACAGTGAAGTGTTTAAAGCACTTGAGCCGTCTCCCAACCCTGACAGCACCTGTCAGTGCCTGAGGGTCCCCCGGCCCGGTTGTCCCATCCCACAGCCTTCCTCCTGGCCCCACCCCCACCCCCCCAGGCCCGCCATCCCGCAGCCTTCCTCCTGGGTGTGAGGCGCTGTCCGCCGTGGCTTCAACGAGGTCCCCAGGGCCTGGTGTGGCGCTGCCCGGCCTGGGCTCACTGTCCGCTCGCGTGTCTCTGAGACGCCCTCTTGGAGCCCACCGTGCCTGGGCAGGAGAGTTTTACGTGGTCTCAGCCCACGCTGCCACACGCAGGTGCTGGCCACTGCACCAGGCAGTGGGCGCACTTACCCTCCTGGGCTGCAAGTGCACTGAGTAGGCACACGAGGCCCCTGCACCCCGGACCCCAGGGCACCTTTGTCTCCTGGCCCTGGGGCAGGCAGCCCCTAGGAGCCCTCTGACTGGTGAGCGGCTGGTGACCACTGGGGTCGCTGTTCTCAGGAGAGTCTGCACCCCACCGGGCCCTCCCCGACATTCATGGGGAACCCAAGGGGTTCTGAAATGTTCTGTGTTCCCCGCCCCATCCCAGATGGGGGTTCTCTGCAGGGTATGCGGGCATGGGGGTGGGCGTGGGCGGGGCGTGGGAGGGGAGGGGCTCCAGGGGCAGTGTGGGCGGGGCTTGGGCGGAGGGGCGGGGCTTCAGGGGCAGCTCGGCCAGGCCCCCGGATCCCTTGAGAGCGCCCTGGGGCACCCCTCGCGGGCGGCGACTGCTGAGGAGGGATGGACGCGGTGACCAGGCTGGTTCTGGGAGGAGGGGGTGGTCGTGGGGAGAAGGGCCGTGGGGGCGCGGGGCGCACCTCGTGGGGAGTCCCCGGGGCCGCCACTGGACGCCGAAGGCTGTGGTCGGGGCACGCGCTGGAGGGGGCTCCCGCTGTCCGGGAGCCCCGCTGGGGTTGCCCCGACTGGGGGTTGCCCCGACATCGGCTGCGGCGGTTGCTGGGTCCGGACCGCATGGTCTGTGACTGAAGACTCAGCCCCCAGTGGACACACCTCTGGGGGGGCCCTGCCAGTGCTGGGGGTGTCGTGGGGACAGCGTGGGCTGAGGCCGGCGGAAGCCGCCCTGCGCGGCCTGTGGGGGGTGGGCACAGGCCGGCGCTGCGCCCCGCGTCTGCAGAGGGGCCCGCGCCCCCGGGAACGCGGGGTTCGCACCCCGGGCCTTCGGGAGCAGCAGCCCTCTGACCCCCCGGCGTCCGGGCGCGTCCAGGCGGGGCAGCGGCCGGTCAGCGGCCGGTCAGCGGCGAGCCGCGCCAGCCTGACCCCGCGCCCCCGCAGGCTCCTCGCCCTTCATGGATGCGCTGACTGCCAACGGCACCGCCAGCCTGCAGACGTCGGTCAGCAGCGTGGCCGCGGGGAAGAGGAAGTTCGTGGACGAGCGGCGCGACCAGCCCTTCGACAAGCGGCTGCGCTTCAGCGTGCGGCAGACCGAGAGCGCCTACCGCTACCGCGACGTGGTGGTGCGCAAGCAGGAGGGCTTCACGCACATCCTGCTGTCCACCAAGTCCTCGGAGAACAACTCGCTCAACCCCGAGGTGAGCCAGCGGCCGCAGCGCCCTCGACTGCGTGGCCACCCCGTGGCCACAGGGAGGCCACGAGTGGGGGCGCCCGCAGAGCCCCGACGGCTGCTCCACCGTCACCTTCCCCCACATCAGGGCTGGTGTTGGGGTCCCCCCCACCCCGCACGTCTCGGGGGCAGGGGGAGCGTCTTAGAATGCCCCCGTGGCTTGGGGCAGGCTCCGGAGGGCTCTTGGTTCAGACCGGGAAGGGGGTGCGCAGGTTTTGGGGGCCTTGGCGAGCTCTCATGGGGGCAGGGACCGACCCCACCCCCTGTAGTGCGGCCTCTGGGCGCTGGGGCCGTGGCTCAGGGGAAACCCCCAAAACCCCCACCAGCCAGGCCGGGGGCGCTGCGCCTCCCCTGCCCGGGGCACGCCCCTGAGGGGGCGGGGCAGGGCCCTCGGTCACGCCCCGCCCCGCCCCCCAGGTGATGAAGGAGGTGCAGAGCGCGCTGGGCACGGCAGCGGCCGATGACAGCAAGCTGGTGCTGCTCAGCGCTGTGGGCAGCGTCTTCTGCTGCGGCCTGGACTTCATCTACTTCATCCGGCGCCTGACCGATGACCGCAAGCGGGAGAGCACCCGAATGGCCGAGGCCATCAGGTAGGGGCCCCGCCGCTCCCCCGGCCCCTGGTGTCCCCACCACCCCCGTGTCTGCGGCCTGTGCCCCACTGCCAGAGGAGGGGCTTTGTGGGGACTTGTCCCTGGGCTCCAGATGCCCGCAGGGTGGCCCGGCCCTCGCAGCTGGCCAGCACACAGTGGGGCCACTGCTGGGCTTGGAGCCCGCGGCCGCCAGCCTGGGGGAGGGTGGGGGGCAGCCTCGGTGACCCCGCTGCGCCCTGCAGGACCTTCGTGAACACCTTCATCCAGTTCAAGAAGCCCATCATCGTGGCGGTCAACGGGCCGGCCATCGGGCTGGGGGCGTCCATCCTGCCGCTGTGCGACGTGGTCTGGGCCAACGAGAAGGCCTGGTTCCAGACGCCCTACACTACCTTCGGGCAGAGCCCCGACGGCTGCTCCACCGTCACCTTCCCCCGCATCATGGGCGGCGCCTCCGTGAGTGGGGGCCGGGCCACGGGCATCTGGTGGCGCTGCCCGGGGTCTGCCCCGTCCACCGCCCTGCGCTG
>NW_004567149.1:590427-590967 GCF_000260355.1 Condylura cristata | reverse complement strand
CCCTGCTGCCCCGCCGGGGGGTGGCCCTGCCCCTGCCCACACGCACGGCTGGTGATGGACACGGGCCTGGCATGGCCTCCTGCGTGGGAGTCCGAGGGGGCTGCTTGAAGCTGGGGCCTCCTGCCCCGCTGACCGGCTGAGTGTGCTCGCCCTCTGGGCGAGCACCATGTTCTGGCTCCCAGCGGGTGGCAGCGGGGGGGCGCCGGGCCCGCCGCTGAGCCGCCGTCCCCGCAGGTGCTGGAGGAGTCCAAGGCCCTGGTGCGCTGCTCCATGCGGGCTGAGCTGGAGCAGGCCAACGAGCGGGAGTGCGAGGCCCTGAGGAAGGTGTGGGGCTCGGCCCAGGGCATGGACTCCATGCTCAGGTACCTGCAGCACAAGATCGACGAGTTCTGAGGCCGCCGCTCTTGACTGGCCAGGCGTCTGAGTACTGTAACTTTGAAATAAATGACTGCAAAGCTCCTCCGTCCAGACGTCCTTCTTTTGTCCTTAGCTGCAGCCCCGCAGTGGCCGGCGGCGTCGGCTGCGTCCCCGCCTGGCCCT
>NW_004567149.1:588585-589911 GCF_000260355.1 Condylura cristata | reverse complement strand
CCCAGCCGACACGAAGCCGCAGCCGCGTCCGCGTTGGGAGGAAACCCGGCGTGGGGGACCGCTGGCCGGCCGCTGGGGTCGGCCAGCAGGGGGCCGCCCGCGCGGGACCTGACCCCTCGGGCAGCGAGGACCAGCGCTTCTTGGTGTCTGGGTGAGAAGTGGCCGCCACGCCACCCCGGTTTGCCGTCTGCAGATAGGGTCGACATAGCGCACCAAAAAGCCGAGCGTGTTCATGTTCATGAAGTGTGGTTTTAGGTTCTTTAGAATATACGCTATTTAATACGGTCAACTCCTCGGGCACGCGAGGCCCCCAGCCCTCCGCGGCCTGCACCCAGCCCCCCGCCCCCCGCGCCCACGCCCCATTGAATGTATGAGGCACGAAATCCAATCAGAACCTTATTTTTGTACAGTTTTGAAGTTTATACGTAGCCGCTGCCCCCGGGGGCCGCCCGCCGGCCCGGGGCTGCAGTATTTTTGCATTGTGGGACCTTTCGCGTTCAGTAGTTTGAACTCTATATAAACTGTACAATCTGTAAAGTTTTTATAGGATAAATATTCAGCTGTGAAAACTGGTTAAATAAACTAATATTTCTTGACACATCGGAGCTGCCGTTTGGTCATTCGCGAGGGGTGTGAGTCCGGAACACGGCCTGGGCCTCGCCCCCGGGACTGGGGAGGGGGGCTGGGGCTGAGCCCCCGGGACTGGGGAGGGGGGCTGGGGTGTGGCAGCCCCCCCGCCCTCCCCTGGGTTTGTGCCAGTTTCCCCAATTTACACCCCCCTGTCCCCCATTTTCCTGAGAAGGCTCCCTAGGCGGCTGGCCAGCCCCGGCAGGTTGGGGTATCCCTGTGGGAGGCGAGCGGGACTCTGAGGGTCACGTGCTCCTAGCCCAGTCCCCAGGACCTGCAAGCTCCTGGGGATTTGGGGTCCCTGTCTGGGGGCATGTTCTCTGTGCCAGGGCCACGGGGGTCCCCAGAGGAGTCCGGGCATGAGGCGGGCGCCCTGGTGCCACCCAGTGGCGGGATGTAGGTGGGGCCCACAGACACGGAGCCAACTCCCCAGGATTTGACTGTTGGTGCAAGCACTGGACGCAGGCCAGGAGGTTTGAGTGCCCCGGGGACGGTGGACAGTGACGGGGGCCAGCCACTCCCTGGTCTGCCTGGGCGCTGGGGCCCTGCCTGAGAAGGGGAGCCCTGACAGCCCTGTGACACCAACACCCGGGGCAGGAGACGCCACCCTGCTGCCCCGCCGGGGGGTGGCCCTGCCCCTGCCCACACGCACGGCTGGTGATGGACACGGGCCTGGCATGGCCTCCTGCGTGGGAGTCC
>NW_004567149.1:584832-587370 GCF_000260355.1 Condylura cristata | reverse complement strand
GGGTCTGCTGCTTCTGCCTGACAGGTGCCACAGTCCCCGGTGGCCTCACCCGGAGCCACGCCCTACAGACCCCGAGCTCTATGCACCCCCAGGCTCGGAAGGTCGGTCCTGGGGGTGAATGTGGCTGAAGGGCCCAAGCTGGCCCGTGGCCTCTCCCCACCCCCCCAGAGGTCAGCCCTTTCCAGTTGGACCGTGTCAGGTCCACGGGACACCCCCTCACCGGCCTCTGACGTGGTGTCCCCGGCCCTGCCCACGGCGCTGGGGATACGGTGCAGGCTGGCCAAGGGCACCCGTCAGGGCAGGGCCGCCGTGGCCAGGTGTCCAGCCAGGCGTCCGGGCCCCACCCACCGCCCCGCCTGGTTCCCGCCACGGCCCAGGGGAGTCAGGCACGTATGGGCCACGCCACCCACGAGTCGGTGAAGCATGACAGACACAGGACACCTAGACTCTCCTTTATGGTGGACACTCGTCCTGGGCCCCCACGGCCATCTGCAGCCAGTAGTCGCGGTTGCTGAAGATCACAAAGTTGTACAGATGCTCCCCGCCGGTGCGGAAGCCGTGCTCCTGCTCCCGCCAGGACACTGGGCTGTCCGCAAAGCCCTGGACAGACAGTGTGACCCACGGGGCCAGCTTCGGCTCGTCGAAGTAGCGGCTGGGAAGGAGGGGGCCGCGGTCAGCGGGGCAGGGGTGCGGGGTGTCTGCCCTCCCAGCGTCCCTGTGGGCCACCCCAAAGGTGCCGGGACAGCACTGCCGGCCTGGCCCTGGTGAGCCCCGCCCAGCCCTTCCCAGCACCGCGGAGCCGGGCACCTCCACCCTCCTGAGGCGAGCAGGGGAGGAGGGACTGGGCGGGGGGAGAGGACTGCTGGCCTGGCGGTGGGCACTGCTAGGCCCCGGGCCTGCCTGGCCGGAGCCCTGCTCCCCCGTGCACGTGGCTGGGCCTGCTGGGCTCCCAGGGTGCCGGGGAGGACATCAGGGCCGGGCCGGGGGCTGCCTTTGCCCTGCCGGGGAGGGCTGCTCCCCGGCAGGAGCGGCTGAAGGAGGACAGTGGCTACGTGGGGGTCAGGAGGCAGCACCAGAGCTGGTCCAGGAGCAGGCGGATCCTGTCCGGGAGCAGGAAGCCGGTGACGGTGCAGAGGCAGGCCTGGGCGGCCACCGCGCTGGGCTGTGGGCAGGAGCAGGTGGACACGAAGTCGCTCGGCTGGTTGTTCCTGTGGCAGAGAGGGAGACGCTGCCCACAAGGCCGGGCGGCCCCACCCTGCTGGTCAGGCCCCACCCCTTGTGGCCGGCCCCGCCCCGCTGGTCAGGCCCCGCCCACCTCCTGACAGGCCACGCCCACCCCACTGGCCCCGTCCCACCCCTCCAGGCCGGCCCCGCCCACGCACAGGTCAGCGCCGCAGAAGACCGCCCCCAGCCACTGCAGGAACTCAGGGGCGCTGCAGGAGGCCTCGGGCTGTCCCCCCAGGGCCCCGCTCTGCAGCAGGGGGCAGGGCAGGTCCGTCACAGTGCTCACAGACACTTTGGGCTGGTGCTCGCGGACCCGGTAGCTGGAGAAGTGCGAGGGCAGCGTGGACGCATCAGCACCTGGGATATGCGGGTGTGAGGGCGCCAGCAGGCGCGCCCCGGACCCCTGGGGGCCAGCGATGCCCCTGGGGCCCGTGCAGCGGGCCAGCAGAGCACCCTGTGTCCACCCACCCGCCCCGTCGGCCAGGCACCAGCCCCATACCTGGCCGGTGCCAGGCCAAGAGGAAGTCAAACTTGAGCGGCTTCTCTGTGAAAGACCAGGCGACCCGCTGGGCCGTCTTGGAGCCCGGCTGCGCGGCCAGTTCCAGCAGGTCGATGGACACGACTGAGAAGGCAGAGGAGGGGACAGTAGCCGAGCACGCAGGGACTGCGGAGGCGGCTGGTCTCCTCTCCCTGCGCCCCTGCGGTCTCCCCCACACTGACGGCTCAGAGCAGATTTTCCCGGGGGTGACCGAGGCCACAGGCCCGGGGGCCAGTTCTGACGCAGCTGGCCACTGCTATCCAGCGCGCTGCCCACAGACCCCAGTCACGGCGAGATCCCGGGGACCCCATCTGCCAGGAGGGGGGCTGCTGACGGTCCGGACGCCCAGTCTGCAGGCTGGTCAGCGGCGCCGGCACTCACCATACTTCGGGGCGGCCCTGCCCGAGAGCCGAGACGGGCGGCCCTGCAGCCCGCAGCCCTCGTAGGTGTCCTTGTCCAGCGACAGGATCAGCTTCCCTGCGGGGCACAGAGCGTCACCGCAGGGCCAGGGCAGCAGACTGGACCCGGCTCTGCTTTCTGGGTGTTTGCCTGGTGGCTCCCCACCGGCGGCTCAGGCTCCCCCCCCCCCGCGGGCGTTGGGGGACACGCCCACTGTGCCCGCAGACCAGCAGCCCCAACACCCCGGGGGCGCACCCCAGCCCTTCCTGAGGGGGCTTGGGCCGGGCCTGGCCCTGGTGCGTGGGACGGGGCTCACCGCCGGGCAGCAGCGCCGCCGTGCTGTCCTCATCCACGCGGGTGTTGAGGCTGAGCGCGCA
>NW_004567149.1:578938-584186 GCF_000260355.1 Condylura cristata | reverse complement strand
CTGGGGCCGAGGGGGGAAAGGGGGGCCGTCGGGGAAGGAGAGGGCCAGCGGGGGCCGAGGGAGGCAAAGGGGGCTGTCGTGGGCCATCGGGGACGGAGGAGTGCCGTCGGGGGAGGAGGGGGAAGAAGAAAGCTGTCTTCGGACGTCGGGGACCGAGGGGGGCCATCAGAGGACTGGGGAGGGGAGGGCCGTCGGGGGCCAAGGGGGGGCCGTCGGGGTCGGAGAGGACCGTCGGGGGCCGTCAGGGTTCGAGGGGGCCGTCGGAGACCCGAAGCCAACGTGCATTCGCTTCTCGCGCGCCTATGACACTCATATAGAGGGGCCTCGCCTGTGCGCCCCGCCGCAGGACTTGGGGGGCGCCCCAGTTGGGGGTGCTCAGCCTCGGACACCCTGCGGCGCGGCGGCCGCCCCCCGCCCGGGAACCCGGACCCAGGGCTCCACGTGCAGGAGGCGGGGCCAAGGCAGCGCCCGCGCCCTGCGCATCCTGGGAGCTGTAGTCCAGCAGCTCCGAGACCCGCCGCTCCAGGGATCGCGGAACTACAGCCCCCAGCAGGCCCCGCGGCGCCGCCTGCGCGCCGGGCGCGAGCATAGTGCGGCCCCCAGAGACCGCCCGCCCGCCGGCGCCGGCGACCCGCGCTCACCCTGTAGTTGTGGTAGTGCGTGTCCACGACGTGCCGGTGACGCGACTTGTCGTGCGCGAAGTTGGACTTCTCGCAGACCAGCAAGTGCCGAGGAGCCGATCGCAGCCTGCGCAGGGTGGCCATGCTCTCCACTGCGCAGGCGCGCCGCGCTCGCCAGGCCCCGCTTCCTGCTCCAGGCCCCGCCCTCCGCGGCCCCGCCCTGAGCATGCGCGGTGCTTCCAAGCCGCGGCGCGCTGGCGGCTGGCCAAGGGCGTCCTGGCCCACGCTAGGAGGGCTGGCGGGAACCCCGAACTAAGCCCAGATCCTGAGGGGCGGCAGGGCAACCAGGAAGGCGCTCCTGCAGACCCCGCCGTAAGGGGCCCTTGCGTCCCAGACACTGTCCCGCTGGGGGCCCTGCGGGGTGACGTCGGCGCCCAGTTGGGGGCGCAGCTGCCAGGCCGCCCCTCCCTGGGGCCCCCTGCTCCCGACCAGACGTCCAGCTCCGAGGCCACGCGCAGAGGCTGGGCGCCGCCCGCGTGGGGCGTCCAGAGCCGGCCTTGGGCTTCCCGGTGTCCACCGTCCAAGCAGGCTGTGGGGTCACCGCCACTTCGCTGGGCCGAGAAAGCCCGCACGTGGCCGGGTGTCTGGGGCACAGGGGCGGTGACAGACTGCGTGCCCTGCCCGTTCTGTTCTTGGACCGCACCCCCGGGCCTGTGTCCAGTGTCTGCGGAGTCACGGTTCAGCTGGACACCGGTGGGCTCCTTGGGGTCCAGCTGGGCCCATGGAGGTGATTCTGGGGTCATTGGGCTGGAAGAGGGGGTCTTGGGGTGACACCGGAGAGGTGTCCCCGGCGCCCACCGTGTCCCCACGAGGCACACGCTGGTTGTGTTAAAGAGCAGGTTCTAGGCAAGGGGCAGAGGGGTACAGGGCTCGGTGTGGACACAGCGGGCAGGGAGGCTGCCGGGAGGGACGGGATGCTGAGGCCTGCGAGGTCCAGGCGGGCGGCTGAGGGGTCAGTGAGAAGCCCTGGCAGGTGCAGCCCCGGGAGCAGGGAGGGAGCACCCCTGGACCCCACAGGCCGGGGATGCTGGACCCCCCCACAGGCCCGCCTGCCCAGTCCCCTAGCAGGGACCGCCCTGCCATCGGTTCCCAGGAGCCTGCCCCCACCCAGGCACTGGTGCTCTGTGGCCCGAGCCCAGCCTGGTGACATCAGCTGTTGCTCTGCGGTCAGGGCCACCGGGGCCATGTTGTGCATGTGCCTGGGCGGGCGGGCGGCCGGTGACCAAGGGTGGCCTGCACGTCCACTGCTGGGCGTGCCTGGGAGTGGTCTCCTGCTGCCGCTGCCTCCTCCGAAAAGTGGGAGTCGGTGGGGCAGAAACGCCCCCTCGGAGCCGCGCCGCCCCACCCAGGTGCGGCTGAGGAGACAGCTGGCCCTCACCGGACGCCTGCCCTGAGCCCTCGGGAGCCTGGCTGCAGCAGGCCTGGCCCTGCTCGGGGACCCCCTTTGGCCACGTGGAACCTGCCCGGCTCCCGCTGTGGCCGACACCGGGTGTGTGGAGGGGCCGATGTGGGTGGGGCGCGCCCCTGCTGCGGGGGGGTCCCATCACGTGGGGTGGGGGAAGGGGCATGGAGGCCCACGTGCAAACCGAGAAGCCTGGGGGACCCCCGCGAGTGCACAGCCTGCCCCTGCTGCCCTGGACTCCAGTGTTTGCTCCTCCCGTGCATGGGGGGACGGGGCAGGGCCTGGACCTGGGGCCATCGGCCGGCTAGACTGGGGACCCGCCCCCACCCGCAGGCCCCACGCTGGGTCGGGCCCGGTGGGGCTCCAGGAAGCCCGGGCTTCCAGGTGCTGCAGCAGGGTCTCCACACCCGGCCCGGCCGGATGCACCCTGACCCCCAGTAGCCCGGTGAGCAGCGCGCGGACACGAGGCTGGGGCCGGGGGCTCAGCGCAGTTCTCTTTATTTAGGGGGGGAGGGAGAGTGCGGGCGGGGCGCCTCCTGCTCAGGCCCCCCACCACCCCACCCCGGCGGGGGCAGGGCCAGGCTGCTGCTGCGGCTGCGGCGGCCAGGGGTGGCCCTAGGCCCGGGGCTGCTGCGGCTGCTCGATGACCAGCTTCTCGGCGGAGTAGAGCTCACCGATGTGCACCTGCGGGGAGGGCGAGGGTGCAGCGGGTGGGCTCGGGGAGCTGGGCCACGCCCCCACAGCCCCTCACGCGGCCCCGTGAGCGCGTGGGAATCCCGGAAGGAAGCAGAGCGCCGCCCACGCCCACCGAAGGGCTGCAGGGGTGCGGAGCAGGGCAGCGCAGGCCCGCGGGGCGGACAGCCAGCAGGGCGCCAGGCGGCCAGCAGGTGGCAGGAGAGGGCCGTGCGGGCGCAGGGGCGGGGCTCCCCACACCCCACTCTGCGGGCTCGCACCTGCCCTCCCAGCGGCCCGAAAAGATCGGCAGGGTCGCCCACTGACCGGACCACTCTGTCAGGGACAGGCAGGCTGGGGCTGGCCACGGGGTGGCGAGCGCGCGCTGGCGGTCAGCCCAGCCCTAAGCAGCCAAGGGTCAGGCCCTTGCTCCCAGTGACCCCGCCAGCCTGCGGGGGCGGGGGTGGGGGAAAGGTCCCGGGTCAGGGTCAGGCCTTCCTGGCCTGCAGGGGCCTGGGACGGCTCACAGAGCCTCGGCAAGGCGGTCAGCTCCGGGAGCAGCAGGCAGCGGCGCCGGCCTTTGCGGGCCTGGTGTGGCCCTGCCGCCTCGGCCGCCATTGGGGGTGTGCTCTGGGCCCCGCGCCTGGGCGGTCGGGGTGAGCCCCAGTGCCCGCAGGCCCCCCATCTCCAGGCCGTCCACTGGGGGCAGCCGTGCAGGGAGGCAAGGCCGGGGCCAGACAAGGGGCTCCGCAGAGGCCCGCGGGGAAACCAGCGCGACGCCAGGCAGCCGGGCACCCTGGTCCTCTCCAGGGGGCTCTGTGCTGGCTCCGGCCGCGGGCTGCTGAGGAGGAAGGAGCCGCCGCTGCCCCGGGTGCAGGACACCGCAGCAGCACAGCCTGCTCCTGCGGCGCCCAGCACACTGCACCCCGCTTTTTGCAGACCCTGCCCCGGCCCTGCCCTGAGGGTGGAGGATGCTGGCGAGCAGTGGGCAGGCGGTGGCGGCCACAGGGATCCTGCACGGCTGGACCCCCGCAGGTCAGGGGACCCGGAGTGCTGCCGCGCAGGCCCAGCTGGCCGCCACAGGAGGGCGCTGCACGCAGGCGGGACACCAGGGCTGCCTGGGGGGCCAGGGTGGTCTGACGCCCCCCTCTGCGGGGAGCACTGTGGAAGCCCTGGAGGGCCTCCTGGGCCCTTTAGGCAGAGCTGGCTGCCCTCCGCCGCCCCACCCAGCGGGCGTGACCCAGCAAGTGCCAGGAAGACCCGTCCCAGGAGCCCGGTGCTCTGCCCCCCAGACACCCGCGAGCTGGCAGACCCGTGGGCGTCTCTGAGCGCCAGTCGGGTGAGAAACGCCAGCTGTGGACACGCAGCCACAGGCCGACACTCAGGCTGCTGCCCGAGCTGTCGGGGCGGCCACGGGGCTCCAGCGCGCGGCGGGAAGCTGCCAGGGCCTCGTCACCTGCTGTGCCGGCCGCCGGGCACGATGCCCTGCCGCCTCCCATGGGCCCCTGGGTGCTCCTGGCCTGGGGCGGCTCTGACCGCTCGGCACCGGGCACTTAGGCCTGTTCGGAAAGGCCAGCTCAGGGCTGAGCCAGAGCAGGTCACAGAGGTCCCCAGGCCCCGGGGCCCAAAGCCAGCCCGGCGTGGGAGTGGGGAGCCCCGCAGGTAGGGGCGTGCCTGGGGAGGAGGGCAGAGCCTGCGCCCCACGTCCTGCACCCCCTCCCCCAAGGCCCCGCGGCACCCACACCACACTTACCTGCCGGCGGATCACCCCCAGGTCCCGCCTAGCCTTGTCCACCAGAGCCTGGACTTCCGCGGGGTCCCTGACGTCCTTGTTGGCTCGGAAGGCGTCGCGTATCCTCCGGACAGCGTAGGTCCTGGCAGAAGAGGGCGAGAGAGGCGTCGCGTGGCCGGGCCAGCTCTCCCCCCTGCCTGGCCCACCCTCCTGTCCTCACAGTGGATGCCATCCCAGTGGGGTGGACGTCATCCAGGAAAGGGGGCCAGGAGGCGCCAGGGGCTGGTGGCCTGGGTGGTGACGCCTGTCCGGGAGGGCCCAGGCAGGACCTGGACAGGCCGAGGGGGGCACGGGCGGGGTAGACAGCAGGACCTGCCATCAGGCACTGGCTGTGGTTCAGCCAGCCCAGGGGAGCCCGGGTGCCAAGGGCTTTGGGCAACAGTGGGAAGGCCACCCCTGCCCAGGGAGGCACTGTGGCGCGGGGGCCACCCCATAGTAGAGCCTGGCCTCACACCAGGGTTGGGGGCAGAAACAGGAACGGGCGCGTGGAAACATGTGAAACCAGGTCAATGTGAATACCGACAAGCAACCGGTCCAGCGGCAGCAGCGGTCCCTGCCCGTGGTAGCCTGGGGTGGGGGGCGCGGGGACCCCGGACAGGCACAGGCTGGCAGGGCCCACGGGACACAGGCGGGGTAAAGCTCCCACCCCAAAGGCGCCTAAGCGGAGGGACGCCCGGGCAACAGGGTCAGCAGGATCAGCGG
>NW_004567149.1:575168-576188 GCF_000260355.1 Condylura cristata | reverse complement strand
GACCCACAACACCTGGGCAGGGTCGGGTCAACTCACCGCGGGCTCGGGCAGCTTCAGGGGCCCTTGGCGTGGCCCTCGGGGCTCGGGCAGCTTCAGGGGGGCCGTGGGGCCCTCGGCGTGATCCCCATGGGCTCTCTGTGGTCTGCGGGTGAACAGGCCAGGGTGGGGGGGCAGCAGCTTGGGGCCTCGGGTCTCCAGATAGGCAGCTCTCCTGTGCGCACCTTCCGCCGGTCTCTGCCCTGCGCCCTGTGCCCTTTATGCCCCGCCCCAGACCCAGGTGCGCCCACTCACGGGCCCCCAGAGCCCAGGTGCGGCTCCCGTTAAGCCACAGAGGGCAAAGGCCAGCACACAGCCCCCTCACCCGGCTGCAGGGGTGTTGCCTGAGGCTCGCCGGCGTGTGGCTGTGTCCAGGCCTGCCACCGGCGCTGTCTGGACGTCGGGCTGTTCTGGGCTCGCGCGTCGTCGTTGCGCTGCGTGTGGCCCTGGGGCGTGGCGCGTGTGCCTGGGCCGGGCAGTGACCTGTGCACCCCGTGGCACTGTGGCCTCTTTGGGCACAGCATCGTCTCTGTGTCTCTGCGCAGGTCCTGCCTTCTGGGGTTCAGCCGCGCTCGTCCCCCCAGCCCCTCCAGCAGGGCAGCTGTGAGGTCCGGAGCGTGGCCTGGAGGCCAGGGCCCGACTGGTGGGGCGCCGGCGCCGGCCTCCTGGTGCAGGGTGTCGGGGAGCCCTAGAGCGAAGTGACTGCCTGCCGCCTGGGAAGCCTCCCCCGTCCCGGCAGGCACCCACGGCCTCCCTCAGCAGGCTGCTGCCCGTCCCGTCTGGCGGCCAGGGCCGCTCGGCTGCCCACCGGGGCCTCGTTGGGCTCCTTCCTCCCGGGTTGTGGCAGAGTGGCCGTGAGTGTGCTCGAGCAGCCGTTCCCGACAACTGCTCCAGCGTCGCCATGGTGACCCACGTGGGGGCCAGTGGGGGTGACCCGGTGGGGGTGACCCAGTAGGGATGAGCGGGGTGGGGGCCAGTCGGGGT
>NW_004567149.1:573832-574394 GCF_000260355.1 Condylura cristata | reverse complement strand
GTGGCAAGCGCAGGGCGGGGTGGCGCGGGGGCGTGGCGTGGCGGGGGTGTGGTCTGGGCGTGGTCTGTCCTGCGGGTCCTGCCAGCTGGCCTATGAGCCTGGAGCCAGCCTGCAGAGGCCCCGGCCCTGCCTCCGGTCCCCTCCGCGAGGCGCCCGAATGCCTGCGCGGGTGCGTGCCTGGGCGGGCTCCCGCTCCCGGGTGCCCAGAGGCGCGTCCGCGGTGCCGAGGGCCGGTGTCCAGGGTGGGCAGCGGGGTCGGCTTGCCGGTGGGGGCTTCGACAGGTAGGGTGGGGTCCCATGGTTCCTCCGGGCCTGTCCCCCGGCCCCTCTGTCCTGCTGCCCAGGCCTGTCCTGTTGCCTACTGCGCGGCGCTGCCCACGCCCAGCTGGCTGCAGCAGGTCCGCAGGCCCCGGCGAGTGCCCGCCCCGGGGTGGCCGTCTCCCTGCCCCTTACTGCTCGCTTCGGCGGCGGAAGGAAGTGTCCCGGCCACCACCCGGTGAGCCGGGCTGACCGCCCGCGTGCGGGGAGCGGCTGCTGCCCCTCCGGGTTGCCGAGGAGCGGG
>NW_004567149.1:572133-572718 GCF_000260355.1 Condylura cristata | reverse complement strand
CTTGTCTGCATAAATGGATAAATCTTTGAAAGAAATAAAGAAAAATGAGTCCCATTAAAACGTTTTTAAGACAAATGAACAGAAACTCCCCAAATGGCAAAGCTGTGAAAAACTGCAGACGTGGCCGCGCCAGCCCTGGCGGCGCCCTCCCGCGCCCCTGTCGGCCGCGCCCTCTAGCGGGCGCCCAGACCCGTGCGTTCGGGCCCCCAAACAGCGCCACCGCCTCAAGCCCCAGAGGTGGGGAGGAAGGGCGACTCCCCCCCCCCTGGGCTGCTCCCTGGTGGGGTTACTCCCCCTGGGGCTGCTCCTGGCTGGGGCTGCTGCCGGGTAGCGTGGGGCCCACGCCGGGCCTGCCCAGTGCCACTCTTGTCCTTCGTGCTCCCCGATGCCTCTGGCCAGCAGACAGCAGACGTGAGGCCCCTCTCGCTGGAGCCTGACTGGCCATAGGCCTGGGCTTCAGGACCCGGTACCCCCGGGTTTGCCTTTCTTGGTCTGGCCTACGAAAGGATCCCACAAAGGCGGACGAGGGGAGACCCCAGAGCCAGGCGATGCCCCCCCTGCTGGCTCACCCGGTGAGGGAGGGGC
>NW_004567149.1:570044-571473 GCF_000260355.1 Condylura cristata | reverse complement strand
GAGCTGGTGGCCGAGAACCGGACGTCCGAGCCCACCTCCCGCGGGTCTGCGCCCAGGCGGCCTGTGGGCGCAGGTGGGGGCCTTTCTGCCTGCCCCCCTACCTCTGGGCTGACTGGAGAGCTCACCCGCCGGCACAGAGGGGCTCACGCTGGTCCCCTGTGCTGCTCCAGGGCCCGGCGGCCATCAGGGCCTCAGCCGCTTCCCCCAGGGGACCGCCGTGTCTGCGGGCGAGTGTCCTGGACTGGCGCTGCTGGCCCCGGGCGGAGCTGACCGTCCCTGCCGTGGCCGCCTGCCCTCGCCTCTCCCTGGGGAAGCTCCCTGGCCTGGTCTCCAGCCCCTAGCTGGCCTAGGTTTGAACTACATGCGCGTTTACCCAACATTTTCCTTAGAGGTAGTCTTTCCTTCTGGGTGCAGCCCAGCGGTGTCCCTTTGGTCTGCACCAAGGGCCGTGTTCACGCCGGGAGGTGGGGAGCCGTTGCTGGTGAAGGGTGTCGTGCTGGCCCTTCCCTAGGAAATCTGCTGCCTGGAGGGTGGTGCAGTGTGGTGGACACCGCTGGAGGCGCAGCCAGCGGAGTGCGGGAGTGGGGTGCGCCGGCAGGGAGACCTCCCCAGCCTGCGGGCATCTCCTCCACACTGACTCTCGCTGCCAGTGGGTGGACCAGGCGTCACCCCGGGGGTGGGGGTGTTTGCCAACTCATGCGTCTCTCACAGTACTTCAGTTGTTTGAAAGTAAAAAGCTGAGACTCATAACGACGGCGCTGGCGGCTAAGAAGAACAGACGTCTGCGTGAAAGCAGGGTACAGGGGGTCCCGTGCTCTCGGGGCCGCGACTGGCGCGGGACGGGGTCAGCGGCAGCTCCCATGCCCCTGCAGCCCGCGGCTCTGTGGGCGGCGTCTGGGGGACGCTGTGCTGTCCGTGAAGGCTGGGCGCCTCCTGTGCGAATGTCCCATAATGCACTTAATTGCCCCCCGTTGGGAGACATTTATGTCATTTCAGTTTTCTTCCTGCTGTAAATAACAGCTGTGCGGGCTTCTCTGAGCCTCTGCGTCCCCGTGGGGCGCTTCCCGAGGGCGGTGCCGACCCAGGGAGCCCCGTGCCCCGCGGGGAGGGGACGGGGAGGCCGGCGCTCTGAGGGCTGCCCCAGGCCTCTCCTGCGTGGTCGGGGTCATGTTTGCCGACCGCGGCCTCCCAGGATCCCCACGGGCCAAGGGTGACCAGCCGGCGGTCAGGCGCGTGGTATCTGCACGCCCAGGCGGGAGGTGGAGGAAGGACGTTGAAGCCGCCGCAGTGTCCGCCCAGTGGGCAACAGCCATTTCTCCGATGCTTTCTGGTCTGGGCTCCGTGCTAGTCCACTGTGAGGCCTGTCAGGGCCAGCAGCCCGGGCCACAGGTGCCGCCGTCCCTCGCCCGCCTGAGCGGCCCGGCGTCCG
>NW_004567149.1:565802-568258 GCF_000260355.1 Condylura cristata | reverse complement strand
GGCCGCCTGCCGGCCCCGTGGCCTCTCTGGGTCCCGCCGCCTGCCCCACGCCCCCTGCCCACCCTTCCTGGCGGATTCCTGGGGTCTTAGGGCGTCTGTACCCCCAGTCGGACTCAGTTTCTCAGGTGACTTTGGGGGGCTTCTTACCCAGTTCTAACCTGACGCAGGCGCTGTCTACCCCCCACTGCTGGTCTCAGACTATTGAGGTCCGTTTCCCGACATTTCTTCAGCGTTTGCGTGTGGTTGGGGGCGTCGGGTCTGCCAGGCCTGCCCGCTGCGTCCCCGAGTCCAGCTGCCCGGTGCCCTGTGGCCGCCGCGCGCAGTGTCTGGGCTGCTGTGGGCTCTGCTGCTTGGGAACGGGTGTGGGGTCATGGCTTGGGGTCCGCTTCGTGTGGCGGGCCCGGATGAGGGTCGTGGGGGACGGTGCTCCACCCTCTTCCGGGGCGACGAGCTTCCGGGGGCTCCCTTGGCCCTCTGCCCCCGCGAGTCTGGGCGCTTGGCGGGGCTGGGACCCTCCCCACAGCCTCAGGGTGCCCGGGGCCCCCCTGCTCCCGCTCTCCTGGGGTGTGGCGCCCCCCACCCCAGAGTCTCGGGTGGACATCTCTGTCTCAGGCCGTGCCCGCCGGCTCCTGGGGCGCAGCCCGGCCCTGGTCAGCGAGCCGCGCCCTTCCCGCAGCTGTTCGCGGCGGTGGAGCACGGGGAGAGCCTGCAGCTGTTTGAGCGCGGCGCCCGCTCGGCGCACAAGCAGGAGACGCACACGCTGGAGGCCGTGAAGCTGCTGGAGTTGGAGCTCAAGCGCACGCTGGCCCGGCTGGTGGCCGACCTGTTCGGGGACGGTAGGTGGGGCCTCCGGGGGCTGCGCGTCCCTGCGCCGGCGTGGGGGGCGGGGCGGGGTTTCCTTCCGTGCTGCTGGTGCCCCTTGGGCCTCCCCCACCCTCGGCGCGGGGTCCAGGACAGACTTCATCGTGGGGAAACTGAGTCACCCGCCCTGTCCTGGGTGTGTCTCGTTGCTCCGACGGCTCTGTCCTGACCCGCGGGTGACCGCGCTGGCCGGCTTTTGCTGCGCGCTGAGCGGAGGGCCGCGAGGTAGTGCCCAGCACGCTGCCCGCGACCCCGGACGCCGCAGCCGCGCCTGCCTCCCGGACCGGCCGCCCGAGCCTGTGAGCCCCCGCTTCTCCGTTTCCTTCTGTCCTGTTCGCCCTCACCTGTCTGGGTGGCACGTCATCTTCTCTGCAGCAGCCGCAGTCCCCCGTTGCTGAGGCGCCGGGTGGGCAGGGCGCACCTGCTGGCCCCCGAGGCGGCCCTGGCTGCGGACCGGCCGCACCGTCCTCCAGCCCGCCCTGGCTCAGCCCTTCAGCCTGCCCTGCAGCAGGGGACAGCGGTGGCCCCCCACGGCCTGTTGTCCCCCAGCCTGGAGGCCTGTCTTCGGCTCTGGACGCTGCTGCGCCCTTTCTCTCTCCCGACTCCTCCGCCTTGCTCCTTCCTGCCTGCCTGCTCCCCCCTCCCTCTGGCCTCCTTTGCCCTGTTCCCTGCGCAGGTTTCTTGCTGGACTCTGAGGACCTGGGGTCTGGGCGCCCAGCCGGCAGTTCCGCGCTTCCCCAGTGGGGGGCAGCAGAGGGCTGTGCTGTGGCTCCCGGTGGGCGTCTGACCCTGGCGTGGGCTCCTGACTCCACACTGGGGGCCGGCTGTGGCCTGCCCAGCGTGGGGGGGGGGGGAACGGGCGCTGCCCGGCCACCAGGGACGCTCCACCCCGCTCCCGAGGGTGGCCTGTGCCACGCAGAGCCTGCTGTAGAGGAGGAGGTGCACGGAGGTCAGAGCCCCGTTTTCCGGGACACCTCATTCAGGAACCGCTCTTGGGCCCCCGGCTCCACGACCAGGGAGAGCCAGCTCCTCCTTATGAGAGGAGACCCAGCAGCGAGAGGGCGGGCGCTCGCGGGCAGAGCCGGCGCACCTGCTGGCCAGGCCGGTTGCGAGCCGCCCCCACCTGCGTCTTAGGGCGTCCCCTGCCCGTGGGGGGGAGGGGGGACAGGCTCAGGCTGGCAGCTTGAGCAGGGCTGCGCCGCCCCTCCCCCGTGGAGCTGGGTGGTCCCCTGTCCCTGCCGTTGCCACGCTGGCCTCAGGGAGGGGCCACTCAGCCGTGCTTTGTCCAGCTGTGCTGGGCACTGCGGAGCGCGGACAGCACAGGCTCCCGGCAGCCCGGTCGCGCCTCCCCGCCCCCCGCCCTGCTGTGGAGAGCCGGGCTCGGCGCCCCCTGGAGGCCGACGGCTGGTGTCAGGACGCCTGGTGCGCGGGCAGTGGGAGTGCATGGCTGGCGGTCACCGCTGTCCTGATGAGGCTCGGCCCCCTGGGCCCAGGCGGGGCAGGCAGGGAGTGGCCGCAGGGTCGCTGGCCGCCTGGATTCGCCGGGTCTGGCGTTGCTGCCGGGACAGGGCCGGCTGGGGGTGGGACCGGGGCGG
>NW_004567149.1:557933-565567 GCF_000260355.1 Condylura cristata | reverse complement strand
GCCTGTTCGCCGGCCGCCGCGTCCTGCACGTCGGCTGCCCGCGGTCCCAGGGCGGGCGGCCGGTGGTCACGCCCCGTGTCTTGCAGGGCTGGCCATCAGGTGGGTGGACTGCTACTTCCCCTTCACGCACCCGTCCTTCGAGATGGAGATCAACTTCCGCGGGGAGTGGCTGGAGGTGCTGGGCTGCGGCGTGATGGAGCAACGGCTGCTGGACTCAGGTAGTTACCTGCTGCCCGCAGTCCGGAGTCCGGCTGCCCGCCTTCCCGCAGGGCCCGCCCCGCCGCACAGCGTCCCTGGAGCCGCCCGTCCTCCCTCCCCGCATCGGCGGCGGCTCCGGGAGGCCCCTGCTCACCCCCATGGCCTATGGTCTCCCACCCTCCTGTGGACGGGCGGCCCCATACAGGCCAGGCCGCGGCTGGGCGGAGGGACCGACCACCGAGAACAGGGCCACTTGCTGCAGGGGTCGCAGCCGCAGGGGCTGGCGGGGGCTGTGCTGCTGCGCCTGTGACCCCAGACGCACCAGCTGTGCGGGTCAGTAGGCCCGGCTCCCGCGGGGCGGCCGGCCTTGGCCTGCGAGGGAACCTCATGGCTGGGCTCAGTCAGGCCTGTGCAGGGCGCCTGGCCGCCGGTGCCCACAGTCCTGGGCTCTGTCTCCCTGGCCCCGCCTGCACCCCGCCCGCGCCCCGCCCCGCTCTCCTGCTGGTCCGCTGGGCCCGCTGGGCGGGAGCGCAGGCGCCAGACGGTTCTCGCGAGCTGGCGGGTTAGTGCGGTGGCGGCTGTGTACACAGCGCAGCAAACGCGCAGCGCCCCGTGAGCATTCAATTAGCGGTCTCGGGGCGCCTCTCCTGCGCGTACTGCGGGCTCCAGTGAGGCGCGGCGATCCGCCATGCAGTCAGGGCTCCTCGCACCCCAGCATCGGTGGGGTCTGTGGGGGCGGGGCGGGGCGCCAGGAAGGAGCCTTCTGGCTGGCTGAGGACGTGGGTGGACCCCGGAGTCTCCGAGAACCGCGCGGTCACCTCACACCCTGATCCCGGCAGGGGCGCCCACTCCAGGCTGCGCCTTGCGATCTTTAAAGTCCTGAGTTCTGGGAAGGGAGGGGCTGGGGCGGCGAGAGGGGGTCGCTGCAGGGAGAGGGTCCTGGCAAGGGGCTCTGGGCAAAGAGGTGTCTCAGCAGGGTGTCTGGGCAGGGCGGGGTTCTTGGCAAGGGGCCCAGACGGGAGGGGGTCTTGTCAGGGGGGTCTGGGCAAGGAGTGTCTAGGCAGGGGGTTCTGGGCGGGAGGGTGTCCGGGCGGGGCGGGGGTCTTGGCAAGGGGGTCGGGACGGGAGTGGGTCTTGGCAGGGGTTCTGGGCAGGGAGGGCGGTCCCGGCTGTGCGTGTGTGAGGCCTGCGTGCTGGGTCAGCTGGGTGTGGGCTGGGGGCGCGGGCTGGGGGTGCTGGCAGGGCGGGCTGGAGGGCCGCCTTCCTGGCCAGCCTCGCTGTCTCAGCAGAGCGGGTCAGCGCCTGCCCTGCCCCTGTCCCACTGGGGAGGGCAAACCGCTGTGGAATTCAGCTGCCAGCCGGGTGTTGCCCTTTGGAAACGCCCCACAGCCGTTTGCTTTGGAGCGCCCGGGCCTCCCTGGGCCTCCGGTTGTCCTCCCCCGCTGGCGCCCCGCCCAGGGGCGCTGTGTGCTGCCGGCCCCGGTCCCGCCACTGGGGGCGCTGGGAGCCGCGCCGCAGACCCCAGCCCTCTTCTCCCGGCGGCGCTGGCCGCGGTTCTGACCTCTGGCTGTGGCGCGGGCGCTGCCTGACGCCTCCCGCTGAACGGACCTGGCCGCCCCTTCCCTCTGCCCCAGCTGTGGCCACGGGGCGCCTGCGTCCAGGTGTCAGCCTGTGGTGCCAGCCCCGTCCCTGGACCCACCCCCGGGGGACGGCCGCAGCCCTGTGTCCCCCGGTGCCCCACACAGCACACCCCCCGCGGTGGGGCTCCCCTGCCACACTCGGAGCCCTGCACCCCTCCGCACCGGCCCCCCTCCCCGCGCTGTGTGCCGGCCGCCCCGTCTGTCCCGACGGCGCCGTGCAGCTTTCTGAGTTTGAGCCTTTGCTGAAGACCCCGGAGGCGCCGGGGCGACTCTGCCTCTCGGCACCAAGGAGCCCCTGGGGGTGCGAGCCCCTCTGCCGAGGGGAGCCGAGCACGTCTCAGGCCTGGGGGCAGCGTGGGGCGCCCCTCCGCCTCTGTGCTGCAGGGCCCCTGCCCTGTGTGGCTCTGCAGGCGCCGGTGGCCGACAGAAGCCGGTGGGGGCAGGGGTCCACCTGGATGGGCACAGCTGCCCACCTGCCGGCCGCGTGCTCCTGGGGGCTCTAAGGCCGGCCAGTCTCTTCCTTCGTGAAGGGGCGCGGCCAGCGCTCTGGTCCAGCTGACACCGGCCGCCATGTCCACTCTGCGCGGCCGTGCAGACAGGTGTGCCTGGTCCCCTGAGAGCTCCCCTGTGTCCCCCCAGGGGTGGACCCCCGCTGGGTTGACGTGAGAGCGGCCGGATGGGGGGCACAGGGGTCCCAAATCCAGCTGTCTGCCCTGCGCTGGCAGCCCCACCTGCTCCTGCAGGGCACGGACAGGTCAGCGAGGACAGACCTCACCGCCCGCCCCATTCCCCTGGACCTGGGGCCCTTGTGGCGCGGCCCCTGGGGGCCTCTGGGGGCTCCTGGGGTGTTTGCCAGGCCCTGGGGTGGGGCCTGGGGCTTTTGTGTGGCTTCCAGAGCCCTGACAGCAGGGCCGGGTTTCACTTATTTATTTCTTAATCCCCTGAAGCCCTGGTCCCTGGAGCGATGAATATTTAATGACCCGAGTGAACGGGATTGGATTCTTGGCCAGCTGAGTGCTTGAGGGGGAGGTGGTGTGGCTGTCCTGTTCTCCGGGAGACACCGAGTCTGGAGCCTGGCTGCTGAGTGGCGGTGTCTCACCGAGGCCCTGGTGGGGAGGCGGCGAGGCAGCCATGAGCAGCGAGGGCGTCGGTGTCCTGGCGGGGTCCAGTCTGTCTTCCCTGCATGTTTCCCGCTCTCACGCTCAGCCCTGTTGCGCAAGTCACGCTGTTTGCCGGACCTGGGCTGAGTGGGCTGCCTGGGGCTGCCCGGGGGTCAGCAGGGCCCGGAGGGGCGGGAGCGCCTGTCCGTTGTGAGGGCCGGCCTCGGTGGCCCGGAGTGGCCTGTGTGTGCCCGCGCAGTGGCCCCTCCCGCCCTGCCACCCGCCTCTCCCTGCCCAGTCCTGGTCAGCATCGGGTGAGGGGGCCGCTCTGGCTGCGGGTGGCCGAGCCCAGGGAGGCTCCTGCTGGCCGGCCAGGCCCGTACCCCTGCAAAATGGGCCCGCAGGTCGGCGCCTCCCAGCACTGCAAAGTTTGTGTGTTTTGGGCAACTGACCCTTGGGTACCCCGAGACACACGGACGTGGGAATCTCATTGGCCCTCAGCTCAGAGTCCCGGCATGCCGGCGCCCGTCTCGGAGGCCTGCAGGTGAGCCCCGAAACTGTGCAGGTTACTTTTTCTCTGGAAACCAGTGGGCGGCTTTCTGCTGCCCGCTTCACCCCACCGGGGTGTTCCCTTTACTTGTTGGTTTTTAAAGATTTCCTTTATTGTGCACACAAAAGCTGGGGTGCAGGCCAGAGGTGAGGGGGTGAGGACACGCCCCCGAGACAGGCGGGTCCCCTGAGACCCACGGCTGAGGGGCAGCGGGAGACGGGGGTCTGCTGCGCCCTGGGGTCACTCCCTGGTCGGGGGGACAGCCCACAGGCTGGGATTGAGCCCCGCGCCCCCGAGACCGATGTCCCCATGGCCCTGGCTTCCTGCGTGGCCCCAGCGGCGGTTTCACTGGGCTCTGACCTCGTGCGAGGCCCACGGGCCCGCCACGTTTGCAGACACAGCCTGGGAAGCGCCCGGTGATGGGCCCTGGGTGCCGGACGGGGCGGCCTCCCACCGAGGCCTCCCAGGGGTCGCTCTCCCCTGAGGCTTGTTCCGAGCCCCGCTGCCGTGCAAGCCGAGTGAGCCGGCCACCACCGCCCATGCTGGCACCCCAGGGACCCCCGACCGGCTGTCTGGCCGGGTCGCCGCACGGAGCAGGCGGCCACCGCGGCCGCTGTGCTGGACGGGGCTTGTCGGCCGCAGGCCCATGACTGACGTCCCTGCGGCGGCATCCAACGGGAGCGAGGACCTCCAGGCGCCACTGTGCGGCGTCAGCACGAGTGTGGCTCGAGGGCTCACGGAACACGTGCACTCAGTGGACGGCCGGAAGTCGTTTCCCTGGGTGTCCGCTGTCCTCTGCATCCGTTTTCACCCTTCTCGAGCAGAATGTTGGCCCACAGGCGGCCTCGGGCGCCGGCCCTCGCCAGCCCGAGGGCTGGAGCCTCGAGGCAGTGGGCCAGGCGGATGCCCTCTGGGCCCAGGGGCGTCGGGGCAGGTGAGTGGCCCGCTGCCCGCTGCTCCTGCCAGCCAGAGCCTGGTGGCGGGGTGCCGGTTGGCGGCGGGCGCCCAGCCTGCTCCGGCCCTGGGATGTCTTTGGCGGCAGTGGGGGCGCTGGTGCCTGGGCGGCGGGGCTGGTGCTTGGGGGGGGCTGTGGGGGCAGCAGGGAGGGGCGCAGATGGCGGCGGGGAGGAGTGCGAGAGCCCCCAGTGTTAATTAAGCCTCGGCCTGCACAGATGGGCTGGCGGCTCCTCGGGGCCTCCTAATCCGTGGCTCTGGGGCTGCCCTGGGCTGTCAGGACCGTCGGTGTCTATGACGGGGCGTCCCACACCCAACACCCCCTCCTTTGCCGGGGGCACAGTGCCCGGACAGCCCGGGGGCTCCGGGACCCCCCACCCCCTTCTGGGCCCCAGCCGGTGGCCTGACGACACACAGCGGCCCTCTGGAGTGGAGGGTGCAGGGCCCCGCCCGCGGCCCTGGCGCCTGCTGCGTGCCTGGAGTGGGGGCACGGCAGCGCGGGAGGTGCCAGCCGGCCCAGCTGAGCACCTGCGTTGCCATGGCGACGCGGGCCGCGGGGGGGGGGGTGGGGGGGCGGGGGGGGGGTTGCTGGGGCGGCCACGCCCCTCGCGAGGTCCCGGCACCAGCCTGCCGGCGCCTGCTGACGGGCAGGGGGCGGCGCCGCCACCAGGCCTGCGGCCCCTGGGACGTGTCCGCAGCATATGTGAGGCTGCTAATGATTGAAAAATTACCACCACGATTAGTCACGGGCCGCCGGCCGCTGCCCCGCGCGCGCACGCCGTGATTAAAGCCGTGTATGTGACAACGACCCCCTGCGGGCCGCGCCGGCGGGCGGCAGCTGGCGCCGCGGCTTTAATCTGGTCCCGAATTAATCTCAGGTTGATTAATCCCGGTTTTATTGCGCCGGTCCTCCGCCCCTTCCGTGTGGACGGCCCCTTAATTGCGCGGAGGCACGCGCGCCCCGCCCCGCGCTGCCTGAGTGTCAGGCGGGGTCTCCAGTTAATGCGGCGGCGCGGCCGGCGGGCGGTCCCGCTGGACCACGGCTGAGCGGCCCCGAGTAAACATTTGTTTGCTCAGTGGCCTGCCCGGGCGGGGAGGGGCCCGGCGGTGTCCGGGGCTCTCGGGCGGAGGGAGTGGGGGCGCGCGTGGGGCAAGCCTCGCGCACACACCGCGGCATGTTCCCACGCCTCGCGCTCGCCTCACGTGCAGCGGTGCTTGCACCACGCTGTGCTGTGCACACGCCACGCGTGCACGCCTGTCACGCGTGTGTGCACCTCTCAGTGCACTCTGCACGGACCGCAGGGCAGCACACGCGTGTGTGCCCCGTGCTCCTGCCGGCGTCGGAGGGGAGCGCACGGGGCGGCAGCCCGAGGCGCCCTCGGGTCCGCAGCGGCCAAGCCACCTCTGTGGGCGCTACCTGCCCACCCCCACTGTCCTGGCGTATCGGGGCCCGCGGGGGCCGGTTGGTGCCCCCCGGGGGCGGTGGAGAGCCCGAGTCAGCAGGTGGGCTGGCCCCCTGGGTCAGGGAGCCCGGACACCCTCAGCTGCGCTTCCCCTGGCCGCCGGCAGAGGGACCCGCCGTCTAGCCTGGCCAGAAAGCATGTGGCCAGCGCCCGCGGAGGCCACCTCACCAGGAGCTGCTGGACGCTGCCAGCCAACATCTGGAGGTCACCCCGGCTGGAGCATCACCCCAGAAACAAGCCAGCTGGTGGCGAGGGCCTCCCCAGCCATGATGTGTGCCTCGGGCCGCTGCCCGCCACCGCAACCCCTCTGCCCCTGCATGCCTGGTGGGCGGCTCCTGTCCCTGACCCCGCTGCCCACGCGCTGCCTCTGCTCCCGCCCGGGCCTGTGGGCCTCTCCAGCTGCCGCTCCCGCCTCGGGCGGGCCCCTCGGGCTCCACTGCCGTCCTCTGGGCTGCCCAGCTCGCCCTGGCCCCACCCACCACTCCCGGAGGTGTCCGCCTAGCCCAGGGCGGCCACACAGGGTGACTGGTCCCCACGGCCCCGCGGGGCTGCGTGCAGGAGGCCGGCGGTCAGCCCAGGCTGCGGGGCCTGGGGTCACTGCTGCCAGGTGGCGCCGCTGTGGGCAGGCCGGGCCTGAGGCGACAGCACCCGCCAGGAGCAGGCCCCTCCAGCCTGCCCACCCGCCCCGCGCCGGCCTCGCTCTGCAGTCAGCTGGTGCCTGGAGCCCCCGCACGGGCCCAGGGCCACGTGGCTGTCCACCCCCGCTGGACAGCCCTCCCCGGAGTGGAAGGCTGAGGCCTGCATGCAGGGGACGTCCGGGCAGCAGTATGGGGGTCTGGGGTGGGGGCACCCCCGCAGCCACGGGGGACGGCTCAGGATGACATGGACGTGGATTGTCCCCACTCTGGGCGGGGCCTGGGGGGTTCTGGGGTGCCCTGTGTGCCCCGGTGGGCTCAGCCTGACCCCTGCCTGTGAACGCAACCCTGTGCTGAGGACCCCCAAGCTGGGGGAGTGGGGAGCAGCAGACAGAGAGGCGGGGGAACTGCTGCAGGGCACACCTGCCCCCCTCCAGGCTTCTCTGGACCCTCAGAGCCTGGCCTGGCCCAGCCGGCTGCCCCGCACCCTCTGGCCTCCCCAGGTGACCCCCTGGGAAGCAGGGGCTGGCGCTCCTCGGAGCCGGGCTGGCTCTGTGCCCCGGGGCTGGGCGCTACGTGCCCATGGGCTCCCCGCCAGCCTGCCGGCCCCGGCCCCCGGTGTGAGCGCAGCCCGGCGGAGCGGGTGGCCGGTGTTCGCCAGCCCTTCTCCATGACCACAGTGGAACTGGAAACTCTTCCCCTGGCTGTGAGGTGTCCGCCCCGCCCAGGCATACATGGCGGGGCGGGCGGCAGCGCTGGCCAGGGAAGGCCCACCCAGGGCTGCCGGTCCGCCCGCCGCTGGCCGCGGCCACCTCGGCCAGAGCTCCCACGCCCAGCCGCGGCTCTCCTGGGCTGGCAGTGCCCGGGGGGCTGCGGTGAGCCCCGCCGTCCAGCATGGGGGTGCAGGTCCTCTTCGCCAGAGGAGTTTTATTGTGTCCTTCACTGAGGTGACCTGGTGACTGCAGGCATGGGACTGAGTGAGGGCAAGGCCAATGCACCGCCGTCCAGCCAGGCGTGGGCCCTCCTGGCCGCCGCCCAGGGGCCAGTAGCCGGGGCCCGCGGCTCCCCCCTGTGTGGGGCGTGGGGGGCCAGGC
>NW_004567149.1:555423-556797 GCF_000260355.1 Condylura cristata | reverse complement strand
CGCAGGGCAGCTGGACTTACCCTGATGCGCACAGCTGGCCTGCACGGGGAGCGCGCCCCGTCTGTGCCACGTCGTCAGAGAGGGAGGCGCGCAGGTCATGTGGGGGGGCGTGGGGAGCCCCCTGTCTCCTTCACGTCAGAGAGAGGGACGCGGGGAGTCCTTCCTGCCTCCATCACATCGGAGAGGGGCCCTGGGCTGAGGGTGAAGCTCGGTGCAGAACCCCTGTGGCTGGGCATCTGCGGGGTGTCCCGCGGGTGAAGTTCGGTGCAGAACCCCTGTGGCTGGGCGTCTGCGGGGTGTCCCGCGGGGCCTTAGGGGCGGGAAGGGCAGAGACCTTGGTCTCAGCGCGGGAGGAGGGCCCCGAGGTAGGAGCGTGGAGACAGCGCACGTGGGGGCTTGGAGGGTGGAAAGGGGAACGCAGCCCGGTGCGGGCACCCAGGTGTCGTCTGAGAGGCCTCCTGGGGAGGGGTCGGCGCTGGGTGGGGCATCACGATGTGCAGCGAGCTGCTCTTGGGTGTAGCACCGAGCCCCGTTTCTAGTGGAGAAACGTCAGTGCCGCGGGAGTCGCGGTGTGTCACGGTGTGCTCAGATGGGCAGCGGGCTTGGGTCGGGAAGCGCCGGCTTGGGTCGGGAAGCGCCGGCTTGGGTCGGGAAGCGCCCTGTTCTGGGGCGCCGCACACCTCCGTGCCTGCCTGCCTGCCTGCATGCTAGGCGTTCGGTGACGCCCTGCGCCCAGCCAGCCTGGGTCACCCGTAGAAGTTTGTCCCTGGTGAAAGTGGCCCACTCGCCCAACGCTGAGTCTCCAGGGAAGCCCTGTGGTGGTGCTCCGGGACCCGCCTTGCGGCTCAGGAGTCCAGGGTGGAACTGCAGGGAGGACCACCAGGGGCTGGTCCACCCCGGCCATTCTACATCTGCCAAGTGGCCACCTGTCCTGTGCCACAGGAACAAAGTGCAAGGGAGAGCGGCCTCTTGCCTGCCTGTCTGCCCACTGTATCCAGCAGCTGGCCGGTTAGGGCCCCTGGACACAGAAACTGCCATTGGGTCACTGCCCGCAGGCAGCAGCTGTGCGCGCCTCTGGAAACCCCCAAGGTCAGGGGCCGTCTGGGAGTGGACACTGGGATGGAGAGGCCGAGGGGCAGGCTGGCAACCCTGTGGGACCCATGGCGGGGCGGGGGACACAGACACAGCGGGAGAGGCTCAGGGCATCCAGGAAGCCAAATAATGGGGGCCCCCTGCACCAGGGAGGCCTTTTAAAAGTGGAGGCATCATCCTGGGAGCAGCGGAGTTGCGGCCATGTTACCTTTCGGCGCCAAAGCCTCCCTCGGAAACAGGCGATGCCGGCGGCTCGGACACCAGCCGTCAGAGCACCCCTCC
>NW_004567149.1:554028-555039 GCF_000260355.1 Condylura cristata | reverse complement strand
CCGACCCGACTTGTCCAGGGGCCTCTCCGGCCGCGGCGTCCACTAGCCGTGCCCCCACACTGACGGGCGCTCCTCTCTCGCCAGCCTCTCAGCAAGTACCCGGCGCTGACCAACGACGTGTCCTTCTGGCTGCCGCCTGAGGGCTACTCGGAGAACGACTTCTACGACCTGGTCCGCAGCGTGGGCGGCGACCTGGTGGAGAGGGTGGACCTCGTGGACGTGTTCCAGCACCCAGAGTGAGTCGGGCTGCGGCCCCGGGTCCTTCCCGATGCCTCCGCTCAGCGGGGGGTGCCGGTGTCCTGGGGACTCGTGGAGGAGGGTTGGAGAGCGTCTCGGCCTGCGGGGCCTGGCGCTGGGTGAGCCTGGTCTCCCCTGGGCGTCCGGCCTGGAGGAGCCCTGCTTGCGGCTGCGCTGGACTTGTGGCCCGAGGACAGGCGCGGGGGCACCAGACACTGGCCCAGGTGGCCGGGCGAGCACCTTGTGGGGGCCGGGGTCAGCCTTGTTGAGAGGGGACGCCGCTGGGCGCCACAGGGGGCCTCGGGGCTCCTGTGGGCTCCTGTGAGTGGGCGCGGGGTGGGGCTCGGTCGACTGGGGAGCAGTGGGGGCTGGGCAGGGCCAGACAGGGCCGGACTTTCGAGTAGCGCCCACTGGCGGCCAGAGAGGAGAGTGAGGGCGTGCCTGGCGACTCAGAGGTGCAGGACTGCCCACCCCCACCCCGCTGGCCTCACCTCTCCTCGCGGGGCCTTGGGTCGCCCTGCCCTCTGTGCCTTGAAACCCCGGCCTCTGGCGTCCGGGCGCCGGCCCTGCGCCGTCGTTCCACCGGGCCACACAGCTGCCCTTGTGTGGGGTGCCCTGCGCTTCCCGTGATGCTCTGGCCACCCAACCACCCTCGGGCCAGCTCTCAGGCCCTTGTAGGGGCCGCTCAGCGTCCTCCTAGCCTGGCCAATCGTCACCACGACTCTGCACCCCAGGGCGCCACTTGCCAGGCTCCGACCCCGCCCCCACTCCCGG
>NW_004567149.1:552412-553423 GCF_000260355.1 Condylura cristata | reverse complement strand
CTCGTCTGGGGCGGCCAGCCGCGGGGTCTCCACATAGCCCCGCCCAGTCCCCTCGCCACCAGGGCGGTGCTCAGCGGTGAACCCCGCCCCCGGCCTGGCCCCTCCTCCCGGAGCCCAGTCCTGCGGGTGTGTGTGGGGAGGCTGGCCCTGGACACCCCACAGTGCGCCCTCCTGGGGCCAGCGCCCCCTCGTGGTGATCCTGCAGGCGGGCGGGGGGGGGGTCAGCGGAAGCCGGAGTCAGCGGGAGCGGGGGTCAGCGGGAGCGGGGGTCAGCAGGAGCGGGGTCAGCGGGAGCGGGGTCAGCGGGAGCGGGGTCAGTGGGAGCCGGGGTCAACGGGAGCCGGGGTCAGGGGGAGCAGGGTCAGCGGGAGCAGGGTCAGCGGACTGGGGGTCAGCGGAAGCAGGGTCAGCGGGAGCTGGGGTCAGCGGGAGCCAGGGTCAGTGGGAGCCGGGGTCAGCGGGAGCGGGGTCAGCTGGAGCGGGGTCAGCGGGCCGGGGGTCAGCGGGAGCAGGGTCAGGGGGCCGGGCTCCCTGTTCACCTTAACCTCTGTGGTGCGTTTCAGAGGTCGAGTGCTGGAGACCCAGTGTTAGGGGACAGGTGCTCCCACCGCTTGGGGGCCCCCAGCCGGGAGCGCGAGGGGCAGCTGTGTGGGGATTCGTGCTGGTACGTGGTCATGCTGTGTGGTCCAGCTGCTACGTGTTTCCTATACATCAGGATGGAGGGGACTGAACAGGTCCCATGATTAATAAGAACCAGAGTTTCTGGAACATGCCACTTCACTGGACGTGAGGTTATTGAATTGGGCATTTGGGGCGCAGGCCCGGAGTCTGAGGACTCCCTAGTGGGCTCCTCCTCGTTCTTATCTCTGGCTTGGAGAGAATTTCATGTCAGACCTGAATCACAGAGAGGAGGAAATGTGTGTGTGGAGTGCTGGCTCGGCTGTGGGGTGTCTGCCGGGGCTTGGTGGGGGCTGTGGGGCACCCGCCGGGGCTTAGCGGGGCTCTGGGGTG
>NW_004567149.1:550506-551557 GCF_000260355.1 Condylura cristata | reverse complement strand
GGGTCGCTGCGCCCTGGGTCCCCCCTGGCCGGGTGGGCTCGGCCGTGGTGGCCGGGAAGGCCCCAGGGGCCACGACGGCCCCGTGCCCTGGGGGCCCTGCTCTGATTCTGTTGTAGGATGTGTTGGTCACCGGCACCGAGCAGGGCACGCGGGTGGCGCGGGGCTGTGGCCTCGTGGGTCATGGTCAGCTCGCGGCGGCAGGGCCAGGTCCTGCAGCCAGTGAGTGATGTGGGCTGTGTGTGTTCTGCGTGGCCACCCCGGCCCAGCCCAAGCGCCTGCTGGTGTGGGGTGGCTGTGTCCATCTTCGCTGTCGGCCTCCTGCAATCTTTGTCTTGAATGGATGTCTCCTGTGGAAAAAAGAAAGGGAAGATAGCAGGGAGGAGGCGGAAGGGGAGGCAGGGGGGGAGGGGAGGGAGAGGGTGGGCGGCTTGATTTCTAGGCTACCTTGTTTGAAACAACGGTAAGCCTGGAAAAACTGGAAAGACCTGTAGACAACACTTGATCTGAGGCCTGAGACACCCCCACCTCTTTGTTTTCTTTACCAGCTGGGGAACAGAGTCCACAGGAAAGTCACTTGCTTTCCTGAAGTCACACAACTGAAGTGGCAGAAAGCAGACTAGAAACCTGCTCTTGTATGCCAAGACTTTTTAGCCTACCACCTTCATTGAAGTGATTATGAATATTAATACAAATAATTATTATAAGGCACTAAAGTTTGAGAATATGCATAGTGATAACTCTTGGAATTCACGACTATTGACATGATTTATGTGCTGGAGAAACCCAGCTACTCTGTTCTGTCTGAACTTGCTCCTTGCTCTTTCATTCGTTAAACATGCTTTTGGGCAGTTATTTGTGCTGCATTCCCTGCAGGAACCAAGGTAGCAAGAGAAACAAGAAGCAGCCTGGATACCCAGCACAAGAGGACGATTCCCCAGACACCAGTAACTGAAGTAGGTGAGTGTGTTAGACGCAGCAGGTATTAGATACACTGAACCTTGGAAACTCCAGAGGATATGCACAGTCTTTTCTGGATAACTGGAGAAAGACC
>NW_004567149.1:547747-549086 GCF_000260355.1 Condylura cristata | reverse complement strand
GGCACAGCCAGCACCGAGGGTCCAGGAAACTGGGGCGTCCAGAGGGGAGTGGCGCAGGGGACAGAGAGGCGGGACCCGGTTGGCACCGGCTCTCGAGATTGACTCTGCCACCCTGGCCAGCCCGGGATCTCCCGTCCACCGTGCCCTGTGCCCACAGGGTCCCTTAGCCCAGCAGTCCCGGCCCAGAACTCAGCTGCTCAGTGTCAGGGGAGCACGTCCTGCACCCACAGTGACCTTTTAACACATGGGTGTCCCTCCGTCTAGACGAAGATGGGCCGGGGGGCTCCTGCTGCAGGGCAGGGCTTGGATGTGCAGGGCTGGCCTTGGCCTGCAGCGGGCAGCGCCTGTGTGCAGCAAGGGGTCCTGGAGCTCCCACTCTGCCCAGGTCTGCGCTGAAAGTGGCCTCTGGCCCCCGGAGGCCATCTTGGGTAGGAGGCCGGGCAGAGGGGACAGAGGCCAGCCCCGCGGAGGGCTCGGAGGGCCGAGAGCCCTGGGCGGACCGCAGACCGGCAGCCGACACTGCAAAGCGCGCGCAGAAGCGGCCCTGGGCGGCCGGCGGTCGCTGTCCGCGGTGCTGAGCCGCTGAGGTCCGGGCGCTCTCCGAGGTGCTGAGACGCCAAGGCCCGGGCGCTCTCCGCGGTGCTGAAACGCAGCAGCCGGTGGTCATGAAATATTTATGAATGGGGAGAGGATGCGCATTCTGCAGTGCAGCACAGGGAGGGCGAAGTTTCAAGAATACTGTAATAGCAAAACCCTCCATTAATTATCGGAAGCAAGCCAGAGCGCCCGTTCCTATGGCAACGGGGTCCCCAATGGCTTTCGTGCTTTTTTTTTTCAGCTGCTCCCATTTACCCTGGTACATTGCATTTGTTTTCCACCAGTGCTTGTCCTTTGCAAATGAACTCGTCCTGTCCTCACAATGGTGGGAGTAGGGACCAGCAGGCCAGGACCTGGGGAAGTGCAGCTTATGCAACTTTGAGCTGAAGGGCCTGTGAGGGCTTTGGGGGGGGGACCAGGCTCGGCCGGGAGGTGAGCCAGGCGGAGCGAGGCGGCTGGGCCTGCCCCAGCCCCCCCCAGGTCCGCAGTCCGGCCTTGCAGGGGCGGGGCCCTGTCCTGCGGGCCTGCTGCAGCCACCACGGAGCCTGGTGCTTGCCACAGATGCCCAGCCGCTGCCCCTGGGACCCGGCAGCCCCTCAAGAAGAGCACAGCGCCGGGCACCGTCGCCAGGCCCGTGGTTCCCAAAGGACAGTGCCTGATGTCATGGCCTGGGCGCTCTCTGGGAAGTCTGTCTCTGGCCACAGGGCGCCCCCGATCCCCTGGAGCCGTGAGAGCAGCCGCC
>NW_004567149.1:546822-547647 GCF_000260355.1 Condylura cristata | reverse complement strand
GATGCCCAGCCGCTGCCCCTGGGACCCGGCAGCCCCTCAAGAAGAGCACAGCGCCGGGCACCGTCGCCAGGCCCGTGGTTCCCAAAGGACAGTGCCTGATGTCATGGCCTGGGCGCTCTCTGGGAAGTCTGTCTCTGGCCACAGGGCGCCCCCGATCCCCTGGAGCCGTGAGAGCAGCCGCCGGCCGCTCGGCCGCCCTGCCTGGCTGGTGAGCAGCTCTGCACCCCACGGCCAGGTGGACCCTGGGCTGCAGGGCGCAGCTCCCTTGCAGGCGGCCACTCAGGCCCAGGGCGGCCGCGCCTGCCTGGCCTGGGGGTGCAGGCTGCGTGCTCACCTGCGCGGGCTGGGTTCCGTTGCTGCAGGGTGCTTCTGGACAGACCTGGGCACAGAGGCCTGAGCATCACGGCGGGTACCCGTGTTCCATTGTGGGGTTCGGCCTGGGGTCCAGTGGCCGGGTCCCTGCATCCGCGCGCCCTACCTTGTGGGGGTGCTTGTGCGCAGGGGTCCCATGGGGCTTTTGTCCTGAACCATCGTCAGCGCTCCCCATTTGACTGGCCTTGCTGCCCAGGCCACAGGGGTCGCCCAGTGCGGGCGGGGACATCCCGTGTGCCTGTCACCTGCTGTGCCCGTGGTCTCGGCCTCAGGCTCTCCTGGGGGTGCTATCTCCCCCCCTCCCCCGCCCTGGGGAAATGGAGGCCCCAGAAGTAAAGTCACGCCTGAGGCATCAAGGTTCCTCTGAGGTGGGGCCAATGGGGAGCCCACTTGGGTGACCCTGACGCCTAGCCGGCTCCTAGCAGGGGCTGCGGCCTGCTGTGTGTGGCGGCA
>NW_004567149.1:540863-544137 GCF_000260355.1 Condylura cristata | reverse complement strand
CCCCCACCCATGTAGGACAAGGAGGACCTTCCCAGAAGCTCCATCTGCAGATTCCTGCCTAGGGCCATTGTCCAAATGCATATTCCGTGCCCTGGGCTGAGGCAGTCTTTGGCATGGGAGAGGCCCCTGCCACGAAGGGGGGGCACCCCCCATGGTGAGGGCACCTGGACGCCCCCAAGGGAGTGGTGATTGAGTGAGGATGCGCAAAGGCAGATTCTGTGCGTGAGGCAGGGCAGGGAAGGCAGCAGGTGTCCACGCTGAGGCAAGGTGGCTTGTTGCTCAGGCGGGGCCGGCACGCAGCCTGGGGTTGAGGGGCCTGCCCGGGTTACCTCAGGCCTTCTGCATGGCAGGCGACCAGGCGCACCACAGGGCATGATGTCACGGTGAGACAGCTTCCGTGGGGAAGTCTCACCTGCACTGTCAGGGCCAGACCCTTGTGTCTTCCCTGCCACGTGCCCTGGGGGCTCCGTGGGTAAGTGCGGCCTCCCTTTAGCCCTGCTGCCTTTGCTCCCAGTCCTGCTGTCCAGCAGCCTGCTGACCAACACCCTCGAGTGTCCCCCACAGGCTGCCACTGCACTGGCCACTGCTGCTGACCATAGCAGGCAGGCCTACCGCTGGGGATGTCCACACCGCCCCACTCACTGAAGGCCAGGTGCCCATGAATGCGGGAATCCTGTGGAGAAGGTCAGTCCCAGGCCTCACCACCTGGCCCAGGAAGCCACGTCATTGCCCAGCGCTGAGGCCGATGGAGAGCCAAGGGGCTAGAGAGGCGAGCGTGGCTGTGTGCCAGGAGGGGCGGTGGTCTTCCCACTGGCCCTGGGCACGTGGCCGTGACTGTCACTGTTGTCACTATAGAGAGTGTTGGGAGGCGGTTGAACACATGCACCTATGGCCCCTGCAGCCCATGGACGCTCACTGCTGCCACCCCAGGGAGACAGATCTGGAGACAGCCTCCAGAGGTGATGAGGAGGCAGACAGTTAGCACTAATGACCACAGGGAGGTCTGGTCACTTCTGTCTTCTCTGCAGCACCCAGGTGCTGACCTGGAAACCGTCGGACTCCCTCTCCTGCTCCGCTGTGTTCACCCTAGCTGGAGCCATGGCCCCTCTGGGTGAGTGCATTGGCTTCCCTGTGTTCTCGCATGAAAGCCTGGGGCCTTGGACATGGCCTCGTTGGCTCTCTTGGCTCTCCTCCAGGCCAGCTTTGCCTGCCGAGGCAGAGGCGGACTTTCCGGGACACGTTTCCTCTCTGTACAGATACAAAGTGTCCAGAACCTGGGCTGGCTGCTCCCACGATCCTCCCAGCTCAGTTTCTTCAGGCGTCAGTTCTTTCCTTGTTGAGTGAGAGATGCTCTTCTCTGGGCTCCAAATGGTGGCTATATACATGTGGCCCCTGTATTTGCTCCGCCTTGTTAAACCATGGCTGGGACAGGCTCAGGGCCTGGGGCTGGGGTGGGAGCTGTTGCCTCAGTTTCCCTGCGGGAGAGGTCAGATCCCGGGAGGCACCAGGGAGGGCTCTCACTGCCTTGAGTTCAGGGGCTGCTGGGCATTGACACTCATTGGAGGGTTTCCTCTCAATTTCTAAATAGCTCCTGCCTTCTGGACATCTGTTGTGTGGCACTTGAAGCAAAGATTGTATTGTGGGGTGCAGTGCCGCTCCCCCCCCATAAAGTCCATCCCCAGTTTTCACTCTGGTAGTCCTGGCCAGAAGCAGTTGCTCGCCTCCCAGGAAACCCTCCACCACTCTGGCGAGATCAGATTGCTCACAAGCGCTCATTAAATATTTACTTGCTGGGGTCAGCCCTGGCGGCCAACGGCCCAGCGGCTCTCAGCTCCACCCTGTGGGTCCAGAGAGGGTGACTTAGCCTTGTGATGGGCATGTCCCCGCCACAAAGACCGCCGGAGAGGGCAGCGTGGAAGGGCCACCTGCCAGGCCCACTCATCCCTGGCGGCCAGGTGCAGGCCCTGCCCTCCGCAGTCCCCTGGTCTGGCCTCCGCCTGTCGGGATCAGGAGCCATTTCTGAGCTGTAGCCTGGGGCTGGACCCTTTGGGGAATCTGGGGAGACTCCCCCTTCCTGAGGGGCTGGGCCTGGGGCTCCAATGGGAGCGGGGAAGAGGGGGGCTGCTGCGTGGCCCACCCCAGAGTTGGGGTGCTGGTGTCCCCGTTGCAGTTGGCATGGTGTATCTGCAGAGGCCTGCAGGAAGGAAGGAGCAGCTGGGCCATGGGGGGCTGCAGGAACTCGACCCCCCGCCTGCAGGCCTGAGTCGGGCAGAGTCTGGGGCTCTGGCCCCACGCTGCCTGTGACCATCTCCCGTGTCCCCCGTGCCTCCTGCCACCTCCACACCTGATGGCCACCGCTCCACCGCCCTGTCCCCTGGCAGGCCAGTTGCTCCCCCTGGCCCAGGGGCCTGCCCTGCCCAGTGGACAACTGAAGCTCTCTGGCATCAGGCAGCCAAGCGGCCACGGCACCACCCCTGCCCAGGGGCCCCGTTCCCAACCCCTGGGCCTTCCCCCACCTTTGGGGTGTTGCTGGAATCCCAGGTGGCCTCAGGCTGGGCGAAACCGGGAGCCCCGTTCTCACCCTGGACCGGTCTGGGTGAGAATTCTGAGCCCCCTGCCCCCACGGGTGGGTGTCCTCTGACCAGAAGGTGCCCCCTCTCCCCCACCCCCAAGCACCCTCAACTGCCTGGCTGTGCCGCCCCATGCCGGGGACCCCCTCTGTGGAGCCTGAGGCCCCGTGGGGCACACGTGTGCCCTGCCCCAGGGCCCCCATGGCGCGTGTCACTGGCTCCCCCTCCGGGGAGTGCTGAGGCCAGGGCCGCCCCTCCCTTACTGCCCTCTGGGTGTGCCCCAGTCAGGACTCTGGTGGGGGCCAAGGCAGTGCAGCGTGGGCAGCATGGCCCTCGCCACAAAGGGGTGTCCGGCGTCTCGGCCAGCCCTCGCCCCCACGTGACCCGTGGCCTGGGCCCACAGAGCACATGCAGCCGAGCAGGGCCCCCGGGTGCAGCCCAGAGCTGGGCTGGGGGACGGTGCCCATAGGAGCTTTTCTAGAATCTTCCGTGGGCTGCTGGGCCCTGACGGCCCCGGCGTCCACGTCCGGTGCCCCGGGCTCCCGCCTGACCGTGCTCGGGTGTGGACTCGGGCCGGACCCAGAGTTGCAGCGGCAGCGGCAGGGCGCGCCGCCGGCCACCCTGGGGTGCCCCCACTGGGGTGCCCCGCATACACGGCCTCCGCCTTGGTGCAGCCTCTGTACTTGTGAGGCCGATTTGCAGTT